>NC_029776.3:56404536-56405278 GCF_000817695.3 Arachis duranensis | reverse complement strand
TGCCAAGGGCAGGGCAGAAAAAGTTGGTGCTGCCAGATGCGTGCGTGGTGCTGCCAGGGTCGAAGATTGGTGCGCCAGATTGAGGAGTGGTGCGCCAGGAACGCAAAACGCTGCCCTGCCCGCGCCAAGGGCAGGGCAGAAAATTGTGGCGCTACCAGGAGAGGATCGTGGTGCGCCAGATGCTGCCAGGAACGTCCCATGGTGCGCCAAATTTGCTTCTTGGTGCGCCACACACAAAATGCTACCCTGCCCGCGCCAAGGGCATGGCAGAGTTGCCACTTTGCTGTCCCGTGTTCGAAACACGGAGGACGCATCAATTCACTTAATTTCCTTGGCTTCTTGGCACGGCACTCATCCTTAAGTCTTAGCTTCCTCATGGTTCCTTGTTCGAGTCTTGTGGCATGCATGGGTGACATTTTTCTCTTGAATTTCTTCCTTGGAGAGCCCGATTCTGCCCTCCACAAGGGCAGGGCAATGTTCTCTTCCTCTTGGTTCCAAGGCACCATTTTGTGCTCTGCCCTTGTAGTGGGCAGGGCAGAGTTGCCTTCATTGTTTGGTTTCCTTATGTAGCCCTCCTAGAGGGCAGTCTGCCCTTGTGGAGGGCAATGTTGCCTCCCCCATTGCATGCGGCACGCTTTCTATTACTTTGGCCACGCTTTCCCTTTTCTTTTCTTTTCTTCACCTATAATAAACCAAAACAACACTCCAAGTATCACTAAATTCAAGAGGCTTATAAATCAAT
>NC_029776.3:56403656-56403859 GCF_000817695.3 Arachis duranensis | reverse complement strand
AGGATAACTAAATGTTCTGTATCTAAGTTGCTCTTTATTGTGGATTTTCAATTGGCCATCCCAAATCAGTTGATCTAAGTGACCGGGTTTTAAAATACCCCTTAGAATTTACTCATCCAAGCAGATCTTAGTACAAGAACACCACAGGCATATGTCCTAAGGTTCAAGCTATTGGTGTCCAACCTTTATTCTTTGTTTTTCTT
>NC_029776.3:56402914-56403538 GCF_000817695.3 Arachis duranensis | reverse complement strand
TAACAGCAAGCTAACTCACAATTGGATGAGAATGATATTATGCAACACTTATTTCATGAGTCATGCATTTAATCAAACACATATATCACCACCAACTTCCATTCATACTTATGCAACATTGGATATTTCACTTTTCAATTCAAACCAAACTCTTTTATTTAAGCATATGGGAAACAAAGCAATTTTCAAGCTAAGTGATGGATGACAAGCATTATGGAGACTTATCATTTTTCTAGCTATTTATTAACTGACTAAAATGAAAAGCAAAGAACAGAAAATGCATAAAGTAAAAGAAATGAATGATGGAGGCATATCATGTTTCAGACATGCATCTCATTATTAGAGACATGAAAGAGGAAGTATGAAGGAACTTTGCCACCTTCTAATGGTCATGGCTGCTGCTTGATTCTCCCTTCTTCTTCTTTCTCTTCCCTGTCTTGGAGTAATCTCGGATCTCTTCACCAGGACATCTTCTACCCCAAACAGAATCTAAGAGTCCTGAGAGCCCAAAATCTTCCAATCTTTTAAAGGTTGACTCAGTATATTGATGAGATCTTGCTTGTTGCTTGGCTAAAAATTCAGGGCATTGCTCAAATGGCTTGATCTCAGGATTGAGTGTTGGCA
>NC_029776.3:56399381-56402455 GCF_000817695.3 Arachis duranensis | reverse complement strand
CTTGTGCTATCGGCCATTTCTTGAATACTGTTGGCTATGAGTTGTGCAATGTTGATCTCACCTCCATGCAAGATGCAGTATGTCAAGAGTGCTCGTTTGATTGTGACCCAAGAGGCGTTTCCAGTAGGAAGGATAGATCTCCTCACTATTTCATACCATCCTTTAGCCACAGGAGTAAGATTTATCCTCCTTATGTGACTTGGAACTCCCTTTGAATCTCTTTCCCAATCTGTATTTTCCATGCATAACCCCTGCAGGATCTCATCAGGATTATTTTTCATTTGCATTCTAGCCTCATAACTAGGCTCTGGATAGGTTATGGTTCTCAACTTGAGGGCTCTTGTGATAGCAGCTGGGCTAAAACTCACTTCAACCCCTCTGACATAACTTGTGTAGGGAGCACTATTTTTGTTTTCTTTTGCAGCATTTGCATAGAACTCCCTGATCATTACTGCACTAATGTCAGTCAGAGGAGCACACAAGAGTTCCCACCTCCTTTCTCTAGTAATTTGCCTCATAATGGGGTATTCTCCTTCCCTTAAATCAAGGCCTTTCTCATAGATGACATTCTTTGCCTCCATGAACCTATGATATCTCCCTTCATGGAATTGGGATCTAAACTTGCGTGCATCAAATGATGGAGGTTCGATTACCATAGGTTCTTTTCCCGGCCTTCTTTTTGAGCTTGAGGAGGCCATTGAAATTAAAGTGAAAAGAAAGAGGAAGTGAGAGTAGAAGAAATATGTGTTGTGTTTGGGGTGAATTTTGGTTCGGTTTTGATGTGTGGGGTAAGGGAATTATGTTGGTTTTGGAAGTGGAATAGAGTGTGGTTTCATATGAAAGTGGCTTGAATGGGAATGTGTATACCGTGTTGGTGCAACGGCTATTAATAGGCCATGTTTCCAAGTTTTTCAACAAAACCACAATGAATGAATGAAGAAGGAACCGTTAGTGTTCATGAAGGGCTGAGATTGGTTTGCTCATTCAAGGAATGCATGAAATGGACGGCTTGCATGCATGGTTGAGGCTTGACGAGGATCCTCCTCCCATTGGCTGCATGCATTTAGGTGTTCAATGTTGCATGCATGCAAATTCTGTCCCCCATAAATGCGTTCTCCTAGGCACATGTGACCTTCCTCACATAACTCCTCCTAGCCGTGGCCCCTCCTTGAGTTTTGTCTTAACCTTTTTCTTCCACCTGAACCAAAACAGCTAGCTTAGAATATTAATATAACCGTGGCAATTTATTTGCAATAATAAAATAAATTGTTTTGGTTTGTTTAATGGTTATTTAAATTATTTTTGTGATCAATTGTGTCCCTAAATAAAATGTTAAAAGTTGGTGAACATCAAACTTATCTTTTATTGAGGAGATGGTTTAACAATGCAAACCGTTCTCACAATTGATGCATTTTTTTAAAAAATTTGATGTATGATCCCTTATCTGTATGATTTTGAGTTCATGATGGAGAAATGATCTTCTGAACATTGTTGCACATGCAGACACCAAACTTAGTGTTTGGTCTCATGCTTTATCAAAAGAATTATGCATATGTTCTAAGAATGATCCCCCTTTTTTTTGAAAAAATGAACTTGGGTGTGCCTTAAGGTACACCAAACTTAGAAGTTTGCCATGTGCTTCAAAATGATATATGCATTCACCAGGCATGAAAATTTAAAATCATATTCAGAGGAATCATAGCTTATTAAATGAAAGAGAAGACAGAAATTTTAAACCATGGGTTGCCTCCCATGAAGCGCTCTTTTATTGTCATTAGCTTGACATTGACCTCCCTTTAGGGTGGTTGATGTTGGTGATGTCTCAACTTGTCACCTCTCACTGTCAACTTTCTCTGTGTGCCTTGATGCTCAATTTCCATATGTTCAAGAGATAGTATTTGGTTGACAGTGTAATAATCTTCTGCTCCCTGTTGTTGATATACTAGTTGCACCTTATCACCTTTAGAGAATCCTTCAGTTGGGATTTTCTTGTTCTTCCAACCTTTGTGAACCTTTTTCTTGCTCTTCATCTTTTTCTTTCTTGTTGATCTTTCTTTCTTGACAGTCACTTGGGTTGTGATACCTTTCTTCTTATTTATCACCCCTGCTTCTGTTGGTTCCTTTTGAATCTCTTTTTCTTCTTGCATCTGTTTGTTTTTCTGTTCTACTTCCTTGTCAGTTGATTGCTTTGGAAGGAGATCATTATTAATTTTGCTTGTTTCTTCATCCCTTTGTACTTCTGGAAAGACTTTCAGGATGATGCTATCCTCATGCATCCTGAGGGTTAATTCTCCTTGCTCTATGTCCACAATGGCTCTAGCGGTGGCCAAAAATGGTCGACCAAGTATTATGGAGTCATTTCCATGTTCTGAAGAATCTAGGATCACAAAATCTGCTGGGTAGATAAACCCGTCAACCTTAACTAAAATGTTCTCAATCAGCCCCTTAGGATATACTACTGATTGGTCCACCAATTCCAAGGACATCTGTGTTGGTTTCACCTCCTCTATGCCAAGCTTTTTCACTAGAGAATATGGGATTAGATTTATGCTTGCTCCTAGATCGCACATCCCCTTGTTAATGAACAGGTTTCCAATAGTGCATGGTAAGAAGAAACCTCCAGGGTCTTCAAGCTTGGGAGGGAGTCCCTTTTTAATGAGTGCACTACATTCTTCACTGAGCATCACCGTTTCCTTCTCATTCCAATCTCTTTTCTTGTTGATGAGTTCCTTTAAGAACTTGGCATACAGGGGCATTTGCTCCAAGGCTTCTGCCAAAGGTATGTTGATTTCCAACTTCTTGAAAGTCTCAAGAAATTTGTGGAAATGCTGATCCTTTGTCTCTTTGTCAAATCTCTGTGGATAAGGCAGTGGTGGTGTTGAGCTCTTCACCACTTGATGTTGTTTTGGAATTGGTTCTTCCATGATTTGCTTTCCTTTCTTCAAATTCTGTGGGTTGTTGTCTTCCTCTGTGAGTTTTTCTGGAGCATTCTTACTTATCATGTCTTTGTTGATGGCTTCATCATTCTTTGTTGGCTCAGTGTCATTCTCCATAAGCTTCTTTGTTGCTCCTTG
>NC_029776.3:56393410-56398669 GCF_000817695.3 Arachis duranensis | reverse complement strand
AGCCTTATATCTTTCCCATGCTTCATATAAATTTTCAGCCTCCATTTGAGTGAATGTCTGCACCTCAGTCTTCAATCTTATGATCCTTTGAGGGGGGTATAATTTGGCAAGAAACTTTCTCACCAAGTCATCCCAAGTGTTGATGCTTTCTTTTGGAAAGGTCTCTAGCCATTGAGTGGCTTTGTCTCTGAGAGAGAATGGGAAGAGCAGCAACTTGTAGCTATCAGGGGGCAGACCATTTGTTTTCACTGTGTCACAGATTCTCAAGAAGGTGGACAAATGTTGATTTGGATCCTCCAAAGGCCCTCCTCCAAAAGAACAATTGTTTTGAACCAGAGTGATGAGTTGTGGCTTGAGTTCAAAATTGTTTGCATTGACATTGGGAGGAAGAATGCTACTCCCACAATGCCTAGCATTAGCAAATGTGTATGAAGCCAAGACTCTTCTCTGTTGTTGATTATTGTTGGCTCCTTCTCCTGGTTGATTGGTATCTCCTTCCATCTCTTGGAATTCCTCCTCAGATTCTTTCCATGTTTTGGAATTCCTCCTCAGATTCTTCTTCTCCAACAATGTTCTTCCCTCTTTCAGCTCTTCTTATTCTCCGAAGAGTCCTTTGATCAATTTCAGAGATGATAGGGGAGGATCTTCCTATACCTGACATACAAACACACAACAATAAACACACAAACCCAGAAAGCCAATGAAACTTCAATCTATAGCTAGAATGAAGGTGTAGTTAGTTTAAGCAAAAATTCAAACAGTTAGTGTGTTAGTAAGAATTAACAGAAAAGAAAAATGCTTAATCTAGACCTCCACTTCACTTAATCATTGTGATGTGTGGAAAATGATCCAACACAAAATTCACCGGCAAGTGTACCGGGTCGCATCAAGTAATAATAACTCACATGAGTGAGGTCGATCCCACAGGGATTGAAGGATTGAGCAATTTTAGTTTAGTGGGTGATTTAGTCAAGCGAATCAAGTTTTGGTTGAGTGAATTGTGTTTAACAAGAAATAAATGACAGTAAATGTAAAGGGGGAAGGGAGAAGTGCAGTAAATTAGAGAACAGAATTGTAAATTTGCAGAATCTTAAAGAGCAAGAAAGTAAATGACTGAAACTTAAAGTGCAAGAAACTTAAATTGCAGTAACTTAAATGGCAAGAAAGATAAATGGCTTGAAAATAAAAGGGAATTGAGGAATGGGATTGCAAAATCTAAACCAAGAGAAATTAAATTGCAAGAATTAAGAGAGCAAAAATTGAATCAGAAGCAATAAGCATTCAAACAGAAAGGAAATAAAATGCAGCAAGGGTTCACAGAAGAACCAAAAGTAAATTGTGGTCTCAGGTCTCAAGAGACTAGGTAGCAGAGCCTAGATCTCTATTTGCCTTCCCAGATCCAAGTTCACAAAGCAATTGACAGAAAATTAAAGAACTAGATCCAAGTTAACAAAGCACTTGACAAGAATTAGAAGAGAAAGCAGTAGAAGAATAGAAATCAGATTCAATTATGCAGAAAACAAATTGAAAAGAGTTTGAATGGGAATTGAGACAGAATTTCCTCAATTTCACACACCCAAAACTCAAAAACAGAAGAGTAGAATTGCCCAAGTAAGGATGAGGAAGGAGATTAGTCAATTCTCCCTTGATCCTCTTAGTGCTCGGACAAGTCTCTCAAGAAAGCTCAAAGAAAGTGCAAATTCAAAAGCTAAAATAAAAGTGAGTCAAAGAGTAAAAATTCAAAAGAAGGTAAAAAGGGTCCTAATTACATCAAACTAGCTTCTATTTATAACTTTCTATTCTTGGATTTTGGGATTTGGATGGGCTTTTGAATTGGTGAAGAAATGAATTAAAATGGGAATTTAATTTGAATTTTCGGCCCATGAAAATCACTCCCAGGAGGCTGCCCTGCCCTTGTGGAGGGCAGGGCAGAAAATTGATGCATGGTGGTGCGAGTTGGTGCGGCCTTGGTGCATGTGGTGCGAGTCTGGCGCGAGTTTGGTGCGCCCTTGGTGCACCAGAGGCTGCCCTGCCCGCGCCAAGGGCAGGGCAGAAAAGTTGGTGCTGCCAGGGTTGAGGAGTGTGCACCAGATGCGTGCGTGGTGCTGCCAGGGTCGAAGATTGGTGCGCCAGATTGAGGAGTGGTGCGCCAGGAACGCAAAACGCTGCCCTGCCCGCGCCAAGGGCAGGGCAGAAAATTGTGGCGCTGCCAGGAGAGGATCGTGGTGTGCCAGATGCTGCCAGGAACGTCCCATGGTGCGCCAAATTTGCTTCTTGGTGCGCCACACACAAAATGCTGCCCTGCCCGCGCCAAGGGCAGGGCAGAGTTGCCACTTTGCTGTCCCGTGTTCGAAACACGGAGGACGCACCAATTCACTTAATTTCCTTGGCTTCTTGGCACGGCACTCATCCTTAAGTCTTGGCTTCCTCATGGTTCCTTGTTCGAGTCTTGTGGCATGCATGGGTGACATTTTTCTCTTGAATTTCTTCCTTGGAGAGCCCGATTCTGCCCTCCACAAGGGCAGGGCAATGTTCTCTTCCTCTTGGTTCCAAGGCACCATTTTGTGCTCTGCCCTTGTAGTGGGCAGGGCAGAGTTGCCTTCATTGTTTGGTTTCCTTATGTTGCCCTCCTAGAGGGCAGTCTGCCCTTGTGGAGGGCAATGTTGCCTCCCCCATTGCATGCGGCACGCTTTCTATTACTTTGGCCACGCTTTCCCTTTTCTTTTCTTTTCTTCACCTATAATAAACCAAAACAACACTCCAAGTATCACTAAATTCAAGAGGCTTATAAATCAATTAAAGTTCAATTAAAATTAGCTTAAACCTCATAATTTATCATTAATTTCATGGTGGTTGCTTGATTTAGAGAAGTTATGCATTTTCACTCCAAATCACTTACTTAGGATGCAAGAAAGTGCATAAATGCTAACAGAACAAGTGAAATTAGCTTGAAAAATGGGTATATGATAACTTGTCATCAAGACCTCAAACCAATTGCAAGAGGCTGGCTAGACTTTATTGGGTGTTCCATATTGCCCACTAGCAACCGTTCTGAGGTTACTATCAAGAGAGCAGTGATGATTCATTGTATTATGCTGGGAAGAGAAGTGGAGGTTCATCATCTGATTGCTTGTGAGATATACACAATTGCAAACAAGAATTCCACTGAAGCCAAACTGGCTTACCCAAGCTTAATCTCTTTGTTATGTAATGCTAGGGTGAGGATGGGAGTAGATGAATTCATCCCAATTGAGCACCCAATCACCAAGAGGTCAATGGAAGGACAAATGTAAGATAACTCTATCAAAAGGAGGGCACAGGAGTTCCTCCCTGAACTTCCTGAAATTGACTACTGGACTCGTCTAGAAGCATCTGTTGCCAAGCTGCAAGAAGCTATGGAACAAATTAAGGAAGAACAGTAGAATCAAAACTGCATGCTCTGCAAATTGCTGAAGGAACAAGAGAAGCAGGGGCGTGAGCTATAGGAGTTGAAGCGCCAAAAGCTCTCCCTTGAAGGGTCAAATACCCCACTAGTTGAGGGAGCATCCACTTCTCAAAATCAAGGTTGTTGAGTCCTAACTCTGTGATAACCTCTATCATTAGGAGTCTATTTAAATTTTTGTTTTTTTTGTTTTCTATTACTATTAGTCTTATCTTATATCTATTTTTGAGTCTTGTTCTTAATTCATGATTAATAAAATTTAAGGTTCATGCCTTAAAGCTATGAATGTCCTATTAATCCATTACCTCTCTTAAATAAAAAATGCTCTAATCACAAAAGAACAAGAAGTACAGGATTTCGAATTCATCTTTGAAACTAGTTCAATTAGTTTGATGTGGTGACAATACTTTTTGTTTTCTGAATAAATGCTTGAACAGTGCATATGTCTTTTGAATTTGTTGTTTTAAGAATGTTAAAATTGTTGGCTCTTGAAAGAATGATGAAAAAGGGGAAATGTTATTGAGGATCTGAAAAATCATCAAATTGATTCTTGAAGCAAGAAAAAAAAAGCAGTGGATATAAAAAAAACGAAAAAAAATAAAAATAAAAATAAAAATAAAGTTGTGATCCAAGGCAAAAAGAGTGTGCTTAAGAACCCGGGACACCTCTAATTGGGGACTCTAGCAAAGCTGAGTCACAATCTGAAGAAGTTCACCCAATTATGTGTCTGTGGCATGTATGTATCCGGTGGTAATAGTGGAAGACAGAGTGCTTTGGGCCACAGCCAAGACTCATAAAGTAGCTTTGTTCAAGAATCATCATACTTAACTAGGAGAATCAATAACACTATCTGAGTTCTGAGTTCCTATAGATGCCAATCATTCTAAACTTCAAAGGATAAAGTGAGATGCCAAAACTGTTCAGAAGCAAAAAGCTACTAGTCCCGCTCATCTAATTGGAGCTAAGTTTCTTTGATATTTTGGAGCCTATAGTATATTCTCTTCTTTTTATTCTATTTTGATTTTCAGTTGCTTGGGGACAAGAAATAATTTAAGTTTGGTGTTGTGATGAGCGGATAATTTATACGCTTTTTGGCATTGTTTTTAGTATATTTTTAGTATATTTTAGTTAGTTTTTATTACATTTTCATTAGTTTTTAGTTAAAATTCACTTTTCTGGGCTTTACTATGAGTTTGTGTATTTTTCTGTGATTTCAGGTATTTTCTGGCTGAAATTGAGGGATCTGAGCAAAAATCTGATTTAGAGGCTGAAAAGGACTGCAGATGCTGTTGGATTCTGACCTCCCTGCACTAGAAGTGGATTTTCTGGAGCTACAGAAGCCCAATTGGCGCGCTCTCAACAGCGTTAGAAAATAGACATCCTGGGCTTTTCAGAAATGTATAATAGTCCATACTTTGCTTGAGATTTGATGGCCCAAACCGGCGATGTAAATCAGCTTCAGAATTCCCGGCGTTTAACGCCAGAACTGGCACAAAAATTGGAGTTAAACGCCCAAACTGGCATAAAAGCTGGCGTTTAACTCCAGAAAAAGTCTCTACACATGAAAGCTTCAATGCTCAGCCCAAGCACGCACTAAGTGGACCCCGAAAGTGGATTTTTACGTCATTTACTCATTTCTTTATACCCTAGGTTACTAGTTCACTATTAATAGGATCTTTTGACATTGTATCTGGACCTCATGACACATTACACATTTCTTATTGTATCTTCTACGACATGAGTCTCTAAACCCCATGGTTGGGGGTGAGGAGCTCTGCTGTGTCTTGATGGATTAATGCAATTACTACTGTTTTTCA
>NC_029776.3:56379782-56393177 GCF_000817695.3 Arachis duranensis | reverse complement strand
TTGAGGGCTGGGCGTTAGTGACAGACGCAAAAGAATCACTGGATTCTATTCCAACCTGATTGAGAACCGACAGATGATTAGCCATGCTGTGACAGAGCGCGTAGAACATTTTCACTGAGAGGATGGGAGGTAGCCATTGATAACGGTGAAACCCTACATACAGCTTGCCATGGAAGGAGTCTTGCGAGCTTGAAGAAGAAGACAGTAGGAAAGTAGAGATTCAGAAGATAGAGCATCTCCAAAACCTCAACCTATTCTCCATTACTACAAAACAACTACTTATTTCATGTTCTTTTACTTTTTACAATCAATCCTGATAATTATTGATATCCTGACTAAGAGTTACAAGATAACCATAGCTTGCTTCAAGCCAATAATCTCCATGGGATCGACCCTTACTCACGTAAGGTATTACTTGGACGACCCAGTGCACTTGCTGGTTAGTTGTGCGGAATTGCAAAAGTGTGATTCCAATTTCGTGCACCAGGGACCCCGGAGGCTGTTGGAATTCCAAACATTGGTGGAGATTTCTGGACGAATTCAAGCACAAGCCACCATAGCAGGAAGCTCATCAAATGTCCAACTTAAGGACTTTAACTAAAAGTGCTAGGTGGGAGACAACACACCATGGTATGATTGTTCCTTCTCCATTTTGCTTTGTTTTTGAATTCTGTTTGAACCTAGTATTTCTGCATAACATTCATTGCATTTTGCATCCTGCATACTGCATAAAAAAAATTTGCACGCGACGCGACCGCGTCACCGACGCGTCCACATCATAGGTGCGTTGGGAAGAAAATAAATTGAACAGAGAGTCACGCAAGAGTGTGGCTGGAGGCGTGTCTTTAGCATAACTTGATCCACGGGACCGTGTCACTGACGCGTCCGCGTTATGTGGGAAAAACGCCTCCCACGCGTCTGCGTCACCCATGCGAACGCGTGCCCTGAAATCGACGTAAAAAGGGTGTTTGGCCAAAAGTTGAGCTAGAATTGGTCTGGACTCGTGCTAGAAGCACAAGCCCTGCCACGCGTATGCATGCCCTACGCATTCGCGCCGTCTTCATAATTTGGCCATCCACGCGATCGCGTCAACCACGCGAACGCGTCACCCTCAAAAGTGGCAATATGATTTTTGAACAGAGAGTTGTGCGAGCGCGAGGCTGCCCCCGCACCACTAGCGCAAACAATGTCACGCGTCCGTGTGGCCGACGCTCCCGCGTCACCTCACTTATGTATTACCCGCGCGAACGCGTGCCCCACGCGTCCGCGTCCCCTGCGCCGCACAGCCTATCCATCCTAGTGCCAACTATCTTATCTTTTCTTAATCTTTTTCTTTCCCCTTTCTTAATTATTTCTTCTTCATTCTTTACTTTCTTCTATTATCTCTATTCTTCATCTTATTCATTCCTTTTCTTCTTCTCTCTTTACTCTCTTCTTTCTCTTCTTCTCCCTTTCTTTTCTATATTTGCTGTTTTACATTGGTGTTACAATCTTTTTACTCATCTGTTGCATATCTCCTACATTATTTTAGGTGCTTCTTAACTTGTTTGCTATTTAGTTGACATGCCATGTGCTTCTATTGTTTTCTCATAAGCATGTTGTAGCTACCATGTAATTGAGACCCTCATTATTTGGCATTAACACACTCAGACTTTATTTATATTCTTATTTTTATTTCTGGGTCACTTTTTCTTCTTTTTCCTCTTCTTTCAGGATGGCCACCGAGGAAGGGAAAGGGAAAGCTTCTAAATGGGGAGACAAACAAGTCAATCTGCACAATCTATAACGAAAGGCATCAGTTGGAGCAGCCCGTCCACTTATACATCTTAGCATGCACTGAGGACGGTGCAATCTTTAAGTGTGGGGAGGTCGATACCGATCTCCATGGGTTAGTTATTTTCTGACTCAACACCAATGTTTAAACTTTTCTGTAGTTAGTTCTTGCATTTGCATGTTTGGTTGTATTATAGTTAGATTTTGTGCATATTTTACCACCACTTGGTTGAAGTAATAAGTTTCTTTTCAAGACTTTATTTTATAATATTTCACTAATTTAAATCAAAATTTAAATGTTAAATTTGTTTGGAAGTTGTATTTGGAACATAGTTAAAAGCTAGAACACACAACCTGTGAGATTTGAGCTTATTTACATGGTTAGATTATTTAACCATAAATATTTTATTCTTGTGTGTTTTCTTCTCTATAATTGCAATCGTTGCTTTGTTCCATTCTATATGTCCATTATTTAGTGTATGTACATGCTTGCATATCATTGAGGCCATATTTGATTATTAACTCACTTATCCCAAATAAAGCCTACCCTTTTATGTCACCCTTGTTAGCCACCTTGAGCTTTTTAATCCCCTTTTGTTTTATAACCATATTACTAGCCTTAAGTAGAAAAACAATTTAAAAATCCCAAGTTGAATCCTTGGTTAGCTTAAGATAGATATTGTGTATAATTTAAGTGTGGGGAATTTTATGGGAACATGGGATGATAGAAAAAAAAAGTAGGAAATTAAATTGAATAAGTTATTTAATTATTAAGTAATCAAATAAGGGGATACAAAAAAAATATATTACTCCAAATGCAAAATAAAAAGAATCAATGCACATGGGACAAAATTCAAAAACAAGTTTGATACATGAGCATGCAAATACAAAAGTGAAAAAATTTGGGTAGCTAGGTAAAGCATTTTAAATTGTATAAAGTATGTATATGTTAGGTGAGATCTTAGACTAATCAAGGATTTACTTTGTTAGCTCACTTAGCCTTATATATACATCCTCACCTTTACCTCAGCCCCATTACAACCTTGAAAAGACCTCATGATGTTTGCATTGGTATACTAACTATTTGTTGATTGGTTAGCTGAAGAAAAAAGTTTAGAAAGCACTATTAGAGAAGATTAGAGTGAAGTACCCTATACACTTGAGAGACTAGAGTAATATACACTACCAGTGAGGGTTCAGTACTTGATTCTATGTTCCCTGCTTTCATCAGCTATCTTCTTACAAGTTTACTTGCTTTTTATTGTACGATTTGAATTAGTGGAATTTGATTCATATTTATCTTGGAGAACTTAGTTACTTTTTCACCAAGTAGGTAGAATCATTTTAGCATGTAGTTGCATTCACATTCATAGGTTGCATTGCATGAGTCTTGCTTTTCCCTACTCATTCATTTTGTCTCCTTGAGCTTAGCATGAGGACATGCTAATGATTAAGTGTGGGGAGGTTGATAAACCACTATTTTATGGGTTATATTGTATTTAATTGAGTGGTTTTATCAAGCTTTTCACCAACTTATTCATAGGATTTGCATGACTTTACAATTCCTTCCTAGTTTAGTTCTATGATTGAAAACACGCTTCTTTGGTCTTAATTTAGCTAATCTTAATCCTCTCTTATTACCATTCGATGCCTTGATCTATGTGTTAAGTGTTTCAGGCTTCATAGGGCAGGAATGGCTTAGAGAATGAAAAGGAAGCGTGCAAAAATGGAAGGAACACAATGAATTGGGGAGATGACCAGCGAGAAGTCACGCGGTCGCCTGGCTCACGCGACCGCGCGAAATGAAAGAAATCAGAGTGACGCGTTCGCGTGCCTGACGCGACCGTGCGGATTAGAAGCTGCACGAACGACGCGAATGCGTGGATAACGCGCACGCGTGGTATGAAAAATGCTGAGTGACGTGATCGCGTCAACGACGCGGACGCGTGATGTGCGCGATCTGTAGAATTACAAAAGTCGCTGGCAGAGATTCTGGGCCGCCTTTCAACCCAGGTTTCGGCCCAAAAATCCAGATTAAAGTCAGGGAACATGCAGAGACTCAAAAGAGGAATTCATATCAAATCATAACTCACAATTTTAGGTTTTAGATGTAGTTTTTAGAGAGAGAGGTTCTCTCCTCTCTCTTAGGATTTAGGATTAGGATTCCTCTTAAACGATTTAGGATTTCGACTCTTCATCAAGTTCAATATTCCTTTTACTTTATATTTCTCTTTTACTTCCAGAAGCTTTAATGCTTCTATTACTTATGGTGCCTATTTGGATTATGAACTTTTCATGTTAGGATTTTCTTAGTTAATATAATTTGAGGTATTTCAGACTTATGATTGTTTTCTCTAATTTATGTTATTGATGCTTGAGCTCTATCCAAATTATTTTCATTCAAGTAGATTTTTTTCCCTTTTGGCTTTGGTTGATTAATTGGTAACTCTTGAGTTGTCAAACTCAGCAGTGGTTGAAATTGGCAGATTCTAATTGATCTAGATCGCTCTAAAGCTAGTCTTCCTACAGAGATTAACTAGGACTTGAGGATCAAACTAATTAGTCCACTTGACTTTCCTTTGCTTTAGTAAAGGTTAACTAAGTGGGATTAAAACCCAATTCTCATCACACCTGATAAGGATAACTAGGATAGGACTTCCAATTTCTCATATCTTGCCAAGAGTTTATTTTACATGTATTTATTTATTTTACTTGTCATTCAACATACTCCTTCCTTACTTTTAAAACCCCCAATTTACAAGACTCATAACCAATAATAAGAGCATACCTCCCTGCAATTTCTTGAGAAGACGACCCGAGGTTTAAATACTCGGTTATCAATTTTAAAGGGGTTTGTTACTTATGACAACCAAAACGTTTGTACGAAGGGATTTTCTATTGGTTTAGAATCTATACTCACAACGCGACTATATTTTTACAAAATTCTTTACTAGCAAAAATCCTAACGTCAGTGGTCTTAACGTGACCACTAACGTGGGCAATGCTAGTTTGATCCAACGTTAGTGTCAAAGGTGAGTGTCACTAACGTTGGCATTGTTCCTCTCTTCCACGTTAGAGTTCACGTTAACTAAGTTAATGTGACTCTTAACGTGGCTTATTGCCAAATCTTGGAACGTTAATGGTGTTCACGTTTACCACTAACGTTGGAGCTTTCTTTTGTCTCCACGTTAACTACCACGTTAACCTAGTTAATGTGGCAATTAACGTGGGCTTATGATGGCTTCGCAGGCGTTATTGGTGATCACTTTTTTCATTAACATTGCAAGCTATTTATCATTCCACGTTAGTGGTCACGTTAATTAGATTAACGTGAGTACTAACGTGGTTCTTCCTTTCTTCCTTTGTCCTGAAATCAAGCAAATAAAGTGCATCAAAGCTCTAGCCAAAGTCATGAGATTATGCATCATCAATTTATCATTCAATTCTAGCAAAAATCCTCATGAAATCATGTGAAATTCACAATAGTTGCTTGAATCAAGGTGCAAGTGTATTTTCATCCAAAACTTGTCTTATTCACTAAGAAAATGCATGAAACTAACCTAAAACAGTAAAGAAAAGGTCAGTGAAACTGGCCTAGATGCCCTGGCATCAATAGGCCCTTGGGGATGCACATCGGGGGACAGTCTAAGTACAATTCAAACTTGTCGGGTTGGCTGGATAACCGACAGATTAGCCTCATCAGCCATAGGACAGGCATGCATCATATGCATATTACATGAACTACTTGCTTGTGCTTTAATTGGGTGTGCCTATATGTACTTGCCATGTTAAATTTGTATTTGTTACCTGCAGTAACAGTTACCTTCTTGTGCTTGCCTTTATTTGTCTATTTGTCTATGAAAATGCATGATGGAGTTGGAGGTATGGAGGAATGGTAGTATCAGACTTAGATTTAAGGTTAAGTTAAGTTAGGTGTAAATATTCTTAGAAAACCACCTTTTATAGCTTATGTTTAATACTTTAAGCTCTATAATCTGAGTGTCGGCATTCTAGGATTGCCTCTGGCATTCCCAGGACCTTATATATTATGTGTGTGGCACTTTTACAATACTGAGAACCTCCGGTTCTCATTCCATACTATGTTGTTGTTTTTCAAATGCAGGTCGAGAGTCATCTCGTTAGGCGTCTGGACTCTTGAAGCAAAGTGGTTACTGGGTTATTTTGTTATGCTATGGTGTGTATATATATATATTTGGATATATATGTATATATGTGTAAATATTCTCCGGTCAGTCTTGACTTCGCGGGCTGAGTTAGGAGCTTGTTATTTTGTATCTTTGGCATTCTATTCCTACTTCTGTTATCTTATGTTTAATAGTTATGGTTTTTTTAGCACAAAAGTAAACTCGTTTCTTGAGTGTTGCGCTTTTATTTCGCAATTTTAATTTCCTTTATTCTTCAAGGCTCCTAGCATATTATAATTCTTCTGCTCTTTTAAGCGTAAAGCTCTGCGTGGTAGCATGTAACACATTGCTTTACTTAGTTAACCTCTAACTATGAAGGAAAGTCAAGTGAAAATAATTGATTTGATTCCTCAAGTCCTAGTCAACTCCTAAGGAATGACTAGCTTTAGTGGAATTCAAATCAACTAGCAACTTTCAATTATTAATCAACAAAAGTGTTTGATAACTCAGGAGTATCTAATTACTCAACCAAGGCCAAGAGGAGAAAAATCTACTCTAGCATCCTTCCAAGCATTTTGTCAAACACTTGAAAGGCATAAAAGGAAAGCAAAATTAAATTGCAAGAAAAATAGATCTACACTACCAATTGCAAGGAATTAACAACAATAAAGCAAATCAACAATAAAAGAAATCAAACTCAAATTGCATTAAAGGAAAATAAGAGGAGCAAGAGTGCATCAATAACAAATTAAACAAGTACAAGGAGTAAAGTACAAAACTAGAGTGAGGAAAGGTAGAAAAACCAGAAATTGTAAAGAAAAAGTAAATCAAAGCATGAACTAAACCTAGATCTAAGAAATCCTAATCTAGATCTAACCTAATTATAGAAAGAAGAGAGAGCTTCTCTCTCTAGAAACTATCCTAAAGCATTCCTCCAAAATTCAATTATGACTTCCCCACCCTTGACTCCTCTTGATTTCTGCATGAAATAGGCTCATAAATGAGTTGGATTTGGGACTGGGAAGCCCAAAATTCGCCACCACCGTTTTCACTTTAACGAGGTCACGTGCGAGCATTGATGCGTACGCGTAGGTCACGCGTACACATCACCATGCGACTCCAATTCCACGCGTGCGCATCTGCTACGCGTGCGAGTCGGTGAATGCATCCCAAATCCTTGATTTTCCATGATTTCTCCATTTTGCATGCTTTTCTCTTCATACCCTTGATCCATTCCTAACCTTTTCAACCTAAAATCACTAACAAACACATCAAGGCATCTAGTGGAATCAAAGGTGATTTAAAATTAACCAATTTAAGGCCTAAAAAGCATGTTTTCAGACTTAAGCACAAATTAAGGAAAATTTATAAAAGCATGCTATTTCATTGGATAAATGTGAGTAAAGTGGATAAAATCCTCCTAAATTAAGCACAAAATATACCACGAAATAGTGGTGTATCATACTTCAATTACCCATGACTAACGAGATTTCATGTTACGTACCCCAATTAGCCTAAATAACTCATTGGAACCTGTGATGTACTCTTAAGCTATAGCTCAATACTATTCGGGTCAGGACTCGTAAAGAACTCATGTTGAATAAGAGGTCATACTTTTATTCCACCCCAGATTCATAAAGATAAAGAATGACAATACATCATAGAATGGAATAAAAAATATATTAAAGAAGAAAAGTAATGATATTTATCCATAGGAATTAGCAGAGCTCTTATCCTTAACATAGGAGGTTTAGCTGCTCATAATTTACAAAAAATAAAGTGTGACATGTTCTGAGAGGCTAAAGATCCTAAACATGGGTGATCTTTGTCTATATATACTAATTTAATAATTAAAATTTACAAAAATGAAATAAACTAAGAAGAAAGGTGCGAAAATCCACTTCTAGGCCCACTTGGTGAGTGTTTGGGCTAAGATGGCGTCTAACTTGGAAAAGTGGGTCTTGAATGCTCACTAGGGGGTGTCCGTGATGCCTTGATGCTCCCTTGGTGGTGTTGAACGCTAGTTTTGGGTGTTCAACACTGGCCTTGGTCCTTTTGAGGCGTTGAATGCCAAAAAGGGGGTAAGTTGTGCATTCAACGCCCATGTTGGGCAGTCATTTCCAAAGAAAGTGTTTCGAGGGTTACCTGAAACTGAGAGGTCAATCTTGGACGAGATCTTCAGAGTTGATCAAGGCTGTCGCATCCTACTTGTTGGAGTGGGAGGCGCTGCTGGTCCTCGTTCACCGGAAGGGGTGGTACCTGCAAGAGACTCCGATGCTTAAGTTAGCAAGGGCTTTAGGAAGGTTTTTTGTAGAATTAGGGTATGAGTTATACCTGGGTGCTCCAGTGTATTTATAGTAATGCTTGATGACCTTTCTTTGGGATAAGTTGGTTATCTTATCTTATCTTTTGTGAAGGAGATCTTTATCTTTTGGTCAGCCGCCTTTTGGTGGGCGGTGATCCTTTGTTTTGGGTCTGCTTGGACCTCTATTTCCATCTTCCAAACTCTTTTTGTGAAGAGGTCGGTAATGGACCAACCTTCCAAGAGGTCGGTCCATTTGCTTTTGGCCAACTCGGACCTTAGTAGCTCGGACCGGTGTATGAACAGTGCCCCTTCTTGAGCTTCGTCCTTTCCGTGAGGTTGTGCTCATTTCTGAGCTTCGACCTCTTTGGGGAAGGTATGTTCAAGCATCTTCCTGGTCGCGTTCGGTCCATCCCTTTCTCGAGCGAGTTTCGCATCTTTAATGATTTTGATAACGCGAAGCGTTTTAAATGTGGCGCCATTCTCGAGTGCATCAGTTTGGGTTTAAGTGAGCGCTTTTAAAGCTTTTAATAGGGCTTTAATTCCCTTTTTGCCATTTCGTTCCCTCCTTCAATTTGAAATTAAACGAATTCTTTGGTTCTTTCAATTTTCTTGCTTTCTATTTTGTTTCACTTTTACAATTCTGAAGAGAAGCTCCTTTTTTGGCCTTACTGCTTCGATCTGCCCAAAACTTTCTTTTTTTCTCTAAAGCTTTTGAGGCGCTTTGTGGTGTGGACCGTTCGTGCTTTCGCTGTGCGTCTGTTTGTTGCTTTTGTTTTTCCTTGCAGGTTAGTGCTCTGCTTCGTCCCCCTTTTGCTCTTTCCGTGCTTCAATGGTAGCTTTTCTTTGTGCTTTTACTATTGCATGATTTCATTTTGCTGAGCTTTTTTGAAAAGGCTGAGGCTTTCTGGTTTTGGATTTGTTTCCTGGAAGGGTTAGGGTTTTTTATTTTTACTGCTTTTCTGTATCTGCATTGCCTTCAAAGGATTCCACTAGGGTTTAATGGTGATCTTCGAGCCCTGGGGTGCCCGTTTTATTGTTGTGTTTTATTGGTTGCTGGATGCATTTCTGAATCTGTCTGAGTTGCTTGGTAGTGACCCTTCTTCCATTTTCTTTCTGTAGGTGTAGTTTTCTATGTCTTCATGTAGAAATATTGTTGAGGTGTCTATAAAGGTCCCCCTGGTATGGCTGACTGGTTAGATTCTATAGTTTTGATGTGTGTTCTGTGGCCGACTCGAAGTATTGTGAGAGACTTAGGAGATTTCTTAGAATTTGTAAGCGTAGGGAGAACGAAAAGAATTATGAGTTAGTGTCTCCCGACCCTGAAGAGAGGGTTAGTTTTCCTCCCTTAAGTCGGGTAGAACGTCCTTTCTTCTGTGCCTATGACTATTTCTTTACCCAGCTAGGAATTACCATTCCTTTTACTGCCTTTGAGACCGAAATCTTGTGGAACTATAATGTGGCCCCTTCGCAGCTTCATCCGAACTCGTGGGCTTTTATGAAGATTTTCCAGTTGTTATGCAAGAGGTGGGTGTACGACCTACCCTGTCCCTTTTCCTTTTCTTGTTTGTGCTGATCAAACCAGGGGTGGCCAAGAAGAAGGCTTCTTGGATCTCCTTTCGAGCTACCCAGGGGACTTTAAAAATTTTTATTTTAAAGTTCGAGCTGTTGAGGATGGTCGACCCTTCTTTCTGGATGAAAATGATGAGCCTACTTTTCCTTTATGGTGGCAGAAAGATAATGTAGTTCTTAAGTATCCCTGGGAGAGTTTAGATGAAGCAGAAAGGGCCTTTGTGGGTGTTTTAGAGGAGCATTGGGGGGGAGCCTCCTCACCTGGACACTAAGAAGTTTTTAGGGGATCCCGCTCTTCTCCGTTCTGAGCTAGGTAGTGTCTGACCTTTTCTTTCATAGAAAGTTTTCTTCTATTTATTATGATCTTGTCATTGTGTAACTGTTTTCCTGGCTTGTTTTTAGAGATGGTGTCGTCGTCGGATTCGATGAAGGTTTTCTGCAAGGCAAAGAAGGCGGTGGCTTCCCAAAATTTGTCAAGGAAGACGTTGGGGGCGGCTCTTTATAGTTGCCCCCGAAGAAGCTGGAATCTGATCCTCAGGTGTCGAGGAAAATCATTTCGACCCCTAGAGTTCGAACAGTTTCTACTAATCCGTCCGTCGCAACTTCTGGTGCTGCCTACTCCCCTACTTCAGCTGGCCCTCCTCCGAAGTAGCCAAGGACTGTCAGCCCTTATAATCTGGATGACAAGGAATTTGATGGTGTGGCTTTCACCACAGAGATGATTGCCCCTTATGGTAATGTTCCTGTTGATGATGTGTCGATCCTCCACCATCTTAATTTTATATCAAGCAACAATGTTCGGATGGCCAATCTCAGTTCAGCCTTGTCCCCGGTTGTTGATCCTCAACTATCTTGATTTTGAAGGATGAGTTTGAGGCGATGATTATTGGATTGGAGCTTGCTGTGGAGAGGGAGAAGGCTTGGGCTACTGATGCAGAGGCGGCTGCTAATCGGGCCGAGGAGATGGCCAAGAAGGCCAAGAAAATCTATACTCGAACCTATGGTGAGCTGTTGGAGACTAGGGAGAGGCTTCAGTCAGCTCAGGATGACTATACCGAGCTTCAGGGGCATGTGGTGAGTGGTATGACTGTGCTATATGAAAACTTGAAGGCCCAGGTCCGAGTTCTTGCTCCCGATGCCGACCTCTCCTTGTTTAGCATGGATAACATTGTGGAGGATAGCAAGATTGTGCCTGCCCCTGATGATGATGATAAGGCTCCTCCCACAGCGTCGACAGTTAAGGTTTCTACATCTCCTGTTGCTGAGTCATCTGCAGCTCCTTCTGCTGAGGTGGTTCCTCCTGAGCCTGTGCCTGATGTGGAGATCCTCAATGGCTCGGATGGAGTTGTTGGAGCCACCCCAATCTCGATTATCCCTCATTCTCCCAAAGATGCAGCTATTGGGGCAAATTTGGATCCTTTATAATTTCTCTTTTTCATATCTCTTTTAATATGTATTTGATGTGGTGCGGTTGATGCACGAAAACTTGTCTCTCAACAAATTTCCACCGGCAAGTGCACTGGATTGTTGTCAAGTAAAAACTCACAATAGAGTGAGGTCGAACACCACATGGATTGATTGGTTGATCAACTTTAATTGGAGGTGTGTTCTAGTTGAACTAAGCAAATTTGAACTGAGAAGTACAGCAAATTAAATGGCAGGAAAAGTAAATTGCATGGAATTATAAATGGCTGAAATTAAATAACATGAAACTAAAGTGCACAATCTTAAAGTGCAGGAAATTAAATGGGAATTTGGCGATTAAGCATGAAAGTATAGAACAGAAAATAAAGAGAATGAGTAGATTAGAGATAGGGAATTCATTAGGCTTAGGAGATGTTGCATTCTCTGGATCAAGTTCATTCTCATCTCTTCCTCAATCAATGCATTCATTGATCTCCTTGGCAATCTTAGGTGATTGAACCCTAATTCCTTGGCAATTCAATCTCTCTAAGCTTGAACAATTGCCCAATTCCTTGATTTAATTGCTCATGGGAAGAGATGAAGTATGGTCACTGATTATACCACATGTATTTCCAAATCAAAGTGTTGGTAGGATTATATGTCACTATATCCATCGAAACCCCAATCTGGTCCAACATGAGAAAGCATTTTGATGATTGAATTTTTGCCGGTATAGAAATTATCAAGTAATCAATCGTAGTATAGTCTAAACCGACGCAAACTCCATCATCAAACAAATCTACAATCTATAACCGAGAGCATTAATCTCCCGAGTCGTCCTCCCTTGGAATTGCCAAAATGTGCATCTTATTGATTAGAAAGATTTGTTAAGATTCTTTGAAAGTTTTAGCAATGTAGTAGGTGATACGTAAAAATTAAGATTCACGTAATTACCGGCAAGTATACCGGATCGTATCAAGTAGTAAGACTCACTAAGAGTGAGGTCGATCCCACGAGGATTGGAAGATTAAGCAACTTTAGTTAAATGGTAAGTTTAGTCAAGCGAACATGATTTTGATTTTATGAGCAATATGACTTTTGAACATAATTACAGGAATTTAAATGGCAATTAAGATCAAGAATATAGAAATAAAATGGAAGTAAATAACTGAAACTTAAATTGCAAGAAACTTAAATAACATCAAAGGTAAATGGCAAGGGATTAAAGAGTGCAGAAACTTAAAGAACATAAGAATAAATGGCAAGAATTGAAAGAACAAAATGTAGATGACAAGAATAATAAATTGACAGAATGTAAAAGGGAATTGGGTTATGGGTAATCAAACAACTAGGAGTAAAAGAAATAAGAATTGATGATGGAGAAGATCATTAGGGATCAGAGATGTTAGTTTTTATGAATTGATGTTAGTCAAACCTTCCTCAATCATGGGTATAGATCCATGGCAAATGGGTGATTGAATCCCAATCTCTTGGTGATTCAATCTCTCTCAACATAACCAATTGCCACTCTCGTGATCTAATTGTTCATGAGAAGAGATGAAGATCAATTTTAATCCAGCCACACAATTCCCAAAATCTCAACCAAGGAGAGTTACATCTCACATACTAACCAAAGTATATTGATTGAGGAAATCATGAGAGGATGAACTCTAAACTGAATTATGTGGCTCATTCATCAAATTCACCACATAATTCATATAGATTAACCCCTCTCTCGATGGTGGTTGAATCTTTGAAGAACAAGAGTTCCCTCTTTAGATCAACCACTAAAATTGAGAAAGAGAAGATGGGTTCACCAATTCATTCCAACCAACAGAGCTCCTCCCCCTAATGAAAGGGGTTTAGTGAATCATAGCTCCAATTTCAACAACAATTGCCATCAATCAAAGTTAAACTAAATTGCAAAGAAAGATGAAGAAGAATAAGTAAAATGCTTGAAGATTAAGAAAATGAAGAAGAGAAGTTCCAAGATGAACCAAAATTGAAGTACCAAAAGTGTTTCCAAATACAAGTGCTAAAAAGTGTAAAAATAACTAAGTGTAAAAAGTAGAGTAAAAATGTAAAAAAAAAAATAACCCCAAAAAGTAAAAAATCAAACTCTATTTATACTAGTCCTAAAGATCTTCAAGTGGGTCAGCAAGATGGGCTTCCTCTTTGTTGAATTCTTGGCTCAATTGA
>NC_029776.3:56376424-56377842 GCF_000817695.3 Arachis duranensis | reverse complement strand
TTTTTCATTGAGCATGTCATCCTCACTTGTGTGGTCATTAATTTATTGTAATTGAACACAACTATTCAACTTTTTCAAATAGAATGCTTGCTTCAATACTAAATTGATTAACTTCACTAGACTTCCTTTTATACCTTAGCACATGACCCTTGAACCATTCTTTCCTTGATGCTTCTCTTCTTTTTTTTTTTCTTTTTTTTTTCATTTTAAATGAGCTCGAAATCTTGTCTTAAGGCGGCTCTTTAGCATAAGCTTTCAATCAACAATCCCAAACCAGTTGGTTCAAGTTGTTAAGTGTTGAGACACTCTTAAAGATTTACTAACTCAACCCTCTTTCCTTAACACATTCAGTCACAGGCATATAACATTGAAATTTTGTTTGGATAGTGGTGTCCAGCACCTCTTTGGGTTCAGATTTCTCTCTGTTCTTGCTCAAACTACATCTTTTATTCCAATGACAAGTAAAAGTACTAAAGACAAGCAACCATTCCAAATCTGTGAGTGGTGATGCATGGAGTGGGCAACATAAAAGACAATGCTTCAAAAAGAAAATGCATCCTAGAAGGTATACCATATTTCAGACATACATCTTCTTTATTCGATAAAACATAAAGAAAAACAAAGGAACTTCACCACCTTTAGTCTTCATGTCCCTTTTCCCTTGCTTGATTCTCCTTGCTTTCCTTTGCCCTTTGGATCTTCTTTCTTTTTCTTTCTCAACTCTCCTTGTTGCTTTGTTGTTGCATCTCCCTTTGGATCTTCTTTCTTTTTGCTTCTCCGTTCTCCTTGTTGTTGTGTCGTTGCATCCCTCTCTTCTCTTTGCCACACTCCTTGGCTTATCATTGTCTCATTTAGCCTTTGTTGATTAAATCTCACCCTTGCAAGTTCCTGCTCTTCAAATATCTTGCGAGCTTCATTAAAGGTTTTATTATCATTGTCTCCTGTAGCCTCTGTTGATTGAATCTCACCCTTGCTAGTTCCTGCTCTTCAAATATCTTGCGAGCTTCATTGAAGGTTTTAATTTGTGGGTTGAGTAATGGGGGTGTGGAACAAAGGTAACTGAGCTTTTCTTGGGTGCATATATCATAGTCAAGCCTGTCCTTATGCCTGGCTTCCCTGAACATTCTGTTTTCATTGAAATCTCTGTAGAGTGTTTCATGTCTAGCATCCAACCTATGGAGAAGTTCTCTTTGCTGAGCTTGCTCTATCCTTAGTTGAGCTTGTTCTTGAATCACTTTCTCCATGGCTTTTTCATGTTCCATAGTTGAATTGTTGATGGCTTCCTGCATCTTGGCATATTGTTCTTGTTGTAACTCCATCATGTGTGCTTGGTACTCATTTTGTTGGTTCATCCATTGAACTTGAACCCCTCTTTGTTGATCCATCAATTGCCAAAGGTCCCTTTGTTGTTGAGCTTG
>NC_029776.3:56374789-56376255 GCF_000817695.3 Arachis duranensis | reverse complement strand
TCTTGCCTTACTTCTTTCCTTTTCTTCCTTCTTGCTAAAGGTTTCCTTTCCAATTGGGTTGTGGTGATGAACTCCAACCTTTCTTTGGTAAGAGGTTTCCCAACAGAGACCACATCAGTTTCTTCAAATTCTCCCAGAGGCACTCCAGCTTCTTCACATAGGCGCAGAATGGTACTAGGATATCCTAGCCAACTATCCTGTTTGACCTTTTGAGCTATGTCAATGATGTTCTTGGCTATAATGTCTCCAAAATTGATTTCCCCTCCTTTCATTATGCAATGGATCATTATTGCTCTATTCACTGTTACCTCAGAATTATTTGAAGTGGAGATCAATGACCTCCTCACTATGTCATGCCATCCTTTTGCTTGAGGTATGAGATCACCTCTCCGAGGTTTGAGTGGTTGTCCATGTGAATCCAACACCCAATCCGTGCCTATTCTGCATAAGTCACTCACCACATCCACATATCTTGGGTCATTTTCAACCCTTTCTTCATAGCTGGGTCGTTTGAACTGTTTCGCCTTGACCTTTAGCACCCTGTTGATGGTGTCTGGGCTAAAATCAACAGTCACACCTCTTACATAACTCATGTAAGGCTCTTCATCATCATATTCTCTTATCACATTAGTGTAGAATTCATGGATGAGAAGTATGCTCACTTCTTGAGGTTGGTCACAGAGGAGCTCCCATCCCCTTTTTCTGATTATTTTTTGTATTTCAGGGTATTCATCTTTCTTTAGCTTGAAAGGTAACTCCGGAACAACATCTTTGCTTGACATCCAACTAAAGATCCGCTCATTGTGTTTGGATTTGAATCTTCTTTCATCAAATTCATCTTCTCTCCTATCCCTTGATGATGAGGCCATTGAGATTCACTTGCAAGGTTGAATCTTCCACACCAAACTTAGATCAATGCTTGTCCTCAAGCATAAAGAAAATAGTTGTGAATGAGAGAGATATGAGATAAGCACGGTGACTTAGAGAAGGTAGAAAATGATGGTGAAGAAGGTTGAGTGTTTCGGTTATGTGAGAGATGTGATGCTTCAAGAGTTTTGTTGGGTAAAGATTAGGCCTAAGGCAAGAATATATGAAACATGGAGTGAGATAGGGGTGTGGTGTGAATTCGGGTGATGAAATGAGGTTATGGGGGTAGAAAAATGAGTGATGAAGAATGAGGTTTGATGAATATGGTTGAAGTATTTAAAGTGAAAGTTGGTGGGAAGGCATTTAAGGCTCGGTCATGGCATGCTTCCTTGTGCCCAATGCATGTTGATTTGTTTTTCCCCATGCACACAGTTCAAAACTCATGTGACTTCCCTTCCTTGTGTATCCGTGACCTCACTCACCAAGATTCCCCATCATTTCTTTCTTTCTTTCATTATATGCTTCCAAGATTCCCCATCATTTCTTTCTTTCTTTCATTATATGCTTCCAAGATTCCCCATCATTTCTTTCTTTCTTTC
>NC_029776.3:56372953-56374615 GCF_000817695.3 Arachis duranensis | reverse complement strand
TTTGCCATTACTTCAAGATTGGCCACACCAAACTTAGTGCCTTGCATACACCATGTACTAGTCTACTTGATCATTATTGGTTACTAAAACATGAAAATAAAAGACTCCCTGTGCATGGGTTGCCTCCCATGAAGCGCTTTGTTTATTATCCTTAGCTCGACATTGCAGCTTCTTTGCTCATGTTAAGAGTTGCACACTCTCTTCCTTGCTCCAAGGGCCACCAAAATAGTGCTTCACCCTATGTCCATTAGCTGTGAAGGTTTGCTTTGAGGCTTCATCAAGTAATTCAACATAGCCATGAGGTGATACTTTGGTGATGGTGTACGGACCAGTCCATCTAGACCTCAGCTTCCCAGGGAAGATCTTCAATCTTGAATTGAATAGCAACACCTTTTGGCCTGGTTCAAATGTTCTTTGAGAAATCCTCTTATCATGCCATCTCTTTGCTCTCTCTTTGTATATCTTGGCATTGTCATATGCCTCCAACCTGAACTCTTCAAGTTCATTGAGTTGTAGCAACCTCTTCTCTCCTGCTGCTTGAGCATCTAAATTCAGAAGTTTGGTAGCCCAAAAGGCCTTATGTTCAAGCTCCACAGGGAGGTGGCATGCCTTTCCATACACCAACTGAAATGGAGATTTTCCTATGGGTGTCTTGAAGGCTGTCCGATATGCCCAAAGTGCATCATCCAGCTTCCTAACCCAATCCTTTCTTGTTGTTCCCACAGTTTTCTCCAAGATCCTTTTTAGCTCTCTGTTGGCAAGTTCAGCCTGCCCATTGGTTTGTGGGTGATATGGGGTGGCTACTTTGTGTGTGACACCATACTTGTGGAGTAAAGAGTTGAGTTGCTTGTTGCAAAAGTGGCTTCCCCCATCACTTATAAGCCCTTTGGGTACTCCAAATCTTGTGAAGATGTTCTTCTTGAGGAATTGCAAGACCACATTGGTATCACATGTGGTGGTGGCTAGTGCTTCTACCCATTTGGAGACATACTCCACTGCTACCAGGATGTATTTGAACGTGTAAGATGGAGGAAAAGGTCCCATGAAATCTATTCCCCACAAATCAAAGACTTCCACTTCCAAAATGAACTTTTGAGGCATCTCATTTTTCTTTGACAAACCCCCTGCTCTTTGACATTCATTGCATTGGCTCACAAACTCCCTAGCATCCTTGAAGATTGAAGGCCAATAGAAACCACTTTGAAGGACCTTTGCAGCAGTTCTTTCAGCCCCAAAATGACCACCATAGCTAGAGTTGTGACAATGCCATAGTATGTCCTTCATCTCACCTTCTGGCACACATCTTCTTATCATTCCATCTGGGCATCTTTTGAACAAGAATGGCTCATCCCAAAAGAAGAACTTAGCCTCATGCAACAGCTTCTTAACTTGTTGTCTTGTGTACTCTTGTGGAATGATTCTTCCTGCCTTGTAGTTGGCCATGTCTGCAAACCAAGGGACATGTTGAATGTGCAAGAGATGTTCATCTGGAAACTCTTCATTTATTGATGGAAAATTGTCTTGGTATTCATCTTGTGGTACCCTTGATAAGTGATCAGCAACTTGATTTTCACTGCCCTTTCTATCTTTGATCTCAATGTCAAACCCTTGTAGGAGTAGCACCCATCTGATTAGCCTTGGTTTGGCATCCTGTTTTGACAT
>NC_029776.3:56371290-56371930 GCF_000817695.3 Arachis duranensis | reverse complement strand
AATGCATATTTAAGATGAGGGGGTAGTGGTTTTAACTCTTGTTGTGGTGCCTCTTCTTTGGTAGCTTCACTTGGTTCCTTTGATGCTTCCAATTTGTTCTCCTCTTGTTCCTTGATGTTATGGATCTCCTCTTGTTTTATTTGATGGTTTGTGTCAAGCACTTCTTCAACCAAAGAATCTACTACATCAATCCTCATGCAATTTTCTTTCTCAACAGGGTGTTGCATTGCTTTGTAGACATTTATGGTCATTTGCTCATCATGCACTCTGAAAATCATCTCTCCTTTTTCCACATCAATGATTGTTCTAGCTGTAGCCAAAAAGGGTCTACCAAGAATGACTGAATTGTTTCCCTCTTCGTCCATGTCTAGGACCACAAAATCAGCTAGAAATATGAAGTTTCCCACCTTCACCAAGAGGTTCTCAACTACTCCATTTGGTACTTTGATGGATCTGTCAGCAAGTTGAAGTGACATCCTTGTGGGTTTAAGCTCTTCAATCATCATTTTCTTCATCATGGTAAGGGGCATTAAGTTAATGCTTGCTCCCAGATCACAAAGTGACTTGTCAACAGCCATGCTCCCAATCGTGCAAGGTATGAGAAAGCTGCCAGGGTCTTTGAGTTTTGGAGGTAACCCTT
>NC_029776.3:56368439-56370876 GCF_000817695.3 Arachis duranensis | reverse complement strand
AAGCTCGAATCAGAGTCATCTTTAGGCCCCAAAAACAAGGAAATGAGGTTGAAATTCAAGGAAGCATGAGTAGGCCAAGGAGGGGGAGTCGAACACGTTGCCAGGGCCAAAATGAACTGGCGTGTTCCTTGGCAACTCCAGCAACAACGCCCAGGCCAAGAAATTTGGGCTAGGGGCGTTGTTGAGCACGTTATTGGTGGCGTTATCCACAAAAACGCCCAACCAGGGCAGCCTGACCTTGCCCTCTTCAATGGAGCATAACTTGAGCTAGGAAAGTCCAAATGAGGTGATTTCAGTGGCATTGGAAAGTAGACATCAAGAGCTTTCCAATGATATATCATAGTTCATATTTAGGCAAAGGATTGACACTCAAATTCTGGGCAACATTAAGCATGAAAGTAAAGTCAAGAAGAAGAAAAGCAAGTTGTTAGCAACAACTTGGGCTAGTAACGCCCAAGCACCAAGCTACCAGCCCAGGAAGTGTATTGGCACGTTGCCAACGTCCTTTGAACTGGCGTGTTTGCCAATAACGCCAGGCCATTGGGCCAGAAGCAATGTGAATGAGCTCTTCTTCCTCTGTTTGACAAGAATTCCTACATGAAGCTAATCCAAATCAAGCAAGCAAAGCCCATAAATCTCAACCAATCAAGGCCACAAGAATCATCTAGAATAGTTAATTTTTATTTTGTTTGTAATTTGCTTTTAATTTCATTTCAATTTGTAATTTAGAAAAGCCTATATAAAGGCCATAGCCTCATAGCATTGGGAGGTTGGATTGGGGGGATACGGAGGAGACCAATTTGAAATTCTGTGAATTGGCACACTCCATTGAGAGTGGGTCTTCGGACCCCTCCCCTTCATACACTCTTCTTCACTTCCCCTTCTCTTCTTTCTTAGTAGTAATGTAGTTTAATTTGTAGTTTTCATTTATGAATTCTTGAATTCTCAATTTCTGTTTTGAAGTCTCCTTCTTCTTTTCTTTACACTTAGTTTAATTTTTGTTGATGGCAATTGTTGTTGAAATTGGAGCTATGATTCACTAAACCCCATTCATTAGGGGGAAGAGCTCTGTTGGTTGGAATGAATTGGTGAACCCATCTTCTCTTTCTCAATTTTAGTGGTTGATCTAAAGAGGGAACTCTTGTTCTTCAAAGATTCAACCACCATCGAGAGAGGGGTTAATCTATATGAATTATGTGGTGAATTTGAGGAATGAGCCATATAATTCAGTTTAGAGTTCATCCTTTCATAATTCCTTTAATCAATACACCTTGGTTAGTATGTGAGATGTAACTTTCCTTGGTTGAGATTATGGGAGTTGTGTGGCTGGATTAGATTTGAACCTCATCTCTTCTCATGAACAATTAGATCACGAGAGTGGCAATTGGCTATGTTGAGAGAGATTGAATCACCAAGAGATTGGGATTCAATCACCCACTTGCCATAGATCTATACCCATGATTGAGAAGGATTTGACTAACATCAATTCATGAAAACTAACATCTCTAATCCCTAATGATCCTCTCTATCATTAATTCTCGTTTCTCTTGCTCTAGTTATTTGATTACCCATTTCCCAATCCCTTTCTACATTCTGTCTATTTACTACTCTTGTTATTTACATTCTGTTCATCTACTTCTTGCCATTTACTTTTGTGTTCTTTAAATTTCTGCACCCTTTAATTCCTTGCCATTTATCTTTGATGTTATTTAAGTTTCTTGCAATTTAAGTTTCAGTTATTTACTTCCATTTTATTTCTATATTCTTGTTCTTAATTGCCATTTAAATTCCTGTAATTATGCTCAAAAGTCACATTGCTCATAAAATCAAAATCATGTTCGCTTGACTAGACCTACCATTTAACTAAAGTTGCTCAATCTACCAATCCTCGTGGGATCGACCTCACTCTTAGTGAGTCTTACTACTTGATACGATCCGGTATACTTGCCGGTAAATACGTGAATTATAATTTTTACGTATCAGTAGTGTGCAGCGAGACGTATCCTAAGGGATGGATTGGGGTATCCCCTAGCCCAAATAGGTCGGTGGGATAGGCTTTTAGTTCTTTTTCTTCGAGTCCGAGCTTGTCGAAGGCCGTTTTGAACAGGATATCTGCTGAGCTTCCCTGGTCAACCAGAGTTCGATGTAAGTTGGCGTTTGCTATGATGATGGTGATTACCATTGGATCGTCGTGCCCGGGTATTATCCCTTGAGCATCTTCTCGGGTAAATGAGATAGGAGGTAATTCGGGTAGGGGACTATCTTCTCGGACATGATAGACTTCTTTGAGGTGTCTTTTTCGCGAGGATCTGGATGTTCCTCCGCCTGCAAAACCTCCATTTATCATGTGAACATGCCTTTCAGGGGTTCGTGGGGTTTGTTCGGCCCGATCTTCGTTATCTCCCCGCCTCCTCTTCCTGGTCTCTTCTCCTTTCTC
>NC_029776.3:56353922-56367780 GCF_000817695.3 Arachis duranensis | reverse complement strand
TTTGAGGGACCAATTGTTGGTTGTGTTGTTGAGGTGGTGGAGGGTGTTGTTGTTGGTATGATTGAGGTTGTGGTTGTTGTTGGTTCAATTGGAGGTGCCTCAAGATGGATGTCATCTCATTCAAGGATTGAGTTAGAGCGGTGGTTTCACTGCTATTTGATACCTCATTCATGGTCCTTGGACGATTGACTCTTCGCCTCATATGTTGATTAGATTCGGCTAAGTCAATAATAAGTTGCCATGCCTCCTCCGCGGTTTTATATTTGGACAAAGAACCATTGCTAGAAGTGTCCAAGAGGGTTCTATCTTGCTCTCGCATCCCTTGACATATGTATCCAAGTAATACTTGAGTATCAAGCATGTGATTGGGGCACGCGTCTAGTAGCTTGCGAAACCGTTCCCAATACTCGTAGAGTGGTTCCGTCTCACCTTGCACAATACAAGACATTTCTTTCCTTAGCCTATCCATCTTCTCCGGAGGCAAGAATTTATCCAAGAATCCTCTTCTAAGTAGGTCCCAATCGGAGGTAACTTCACTAGATAGAGTGTAGAACCATTCTTTAGCCTTGTCTTCAAGAGAGAAAGGGAAAGCAAACAACCATATGGCAACCTCATCGGACCCTTCCCGTCTAGTAGTTGAGCATATGCGATGGAAGTCCTTGAGATGTCGAATAGGGTCTTGTGCGGGAAGCCCGTGAAACTTGGGTAGGAGGTTGATCAAAGCGGTCTTTAATTCAAAGTTAGCATTCAAGTTGGGGTGAGTTACATGAAGGGGTTGAAGGACATAATCCGGTGCACCCGCTTCCTTGATGGTAACTCTCCTCGGAGCATCCATGGTATTATTACCTAAAACAAAAGAAGAATTGTTAGAGAGATTGGTGGGAGTATGACTAATACCTTCTTTGAGTGACGGTTCAATGTTTACTTTTAGTAAGGTGGTTGCGGAGGTGAAAACCTCTTCACCTTTCCCAAACTTTAGCCGCCTCCGAGCTTGTCTAATATGAAACAAAGTTCGTTCTATTTCTGGATCAAAAGGGACTAAGCTCGGATTCGGTTGTGAACGCATCATGCAATGAAGGGGAAATGAAATTCATGGTAACGATGAGGGTTAGTCACTTGAAAAATTTACAATGAAATGTAGCTATGTACATATGCACACACTCAATCCAAACAATAACATGGCACACTAAGCAAATTCCCCGGCAACGGCGCCATTTTGATGATTGAATTTTTGCTGGTATAGAAATTATCAAGTAATCAATCGTAGTATAGTCTAAACCGACGCAAACTCCATCATCAAACAAATCTACAATCTATAACCGAGAGCATTAATCTCCCGAGTCGTCCTCCCTTGGAATTGCCAAAATGTGCATCTTATTGATTAGAAAGATTTGTTAAGATTCTTTGAAAGTTTTAGCAATGTAGTAGGAAACAAGTAATCAATCATTAAAGGACTTGGCTTAGGGTTGGCAATTGAATGCATATCCTTATAGTTCTATCAATGAAGATAACAATTAGGTCATGCCTCATTTAGTTATCTCCTAGGTATAGAAGAATGTCAAATGAAGGTAGTCAACTTGAGTCACAAGTCCTAGCTTCACCTCATGGGAATCTAGCTTTAGTGCACTCCAAGTCAATTAGCAATCCCTAATCCCAAATCAACAATTGACACAACTATTCAACTTCTTCTAATGATCCAACCCTATGCCAAGTGAGAATTTTCTACTCCATAACTAGTGTTGACATTTTATCAAACATGTGATGAGCAAGAAAGAAAGTCATAGTAAAATGAGAAGAAAAGTAGAATTAAAGGTATTGCAACACAAGGAACTAACAACAAATGTCAAAGAACAACAATAAGGATCAAAATCTCAAAGTATTAATGAAATCCAAAATCATAAAGTTGAATCCTAGATCTAAGGAATTTTAGCAATTACAACTACAACTTGAAATTGGAGAAGAAAACCTATTACATGAACAGAGTAAAGTGAAAATTGCAATGGATCTCACCAAAGAGTGGGTGAAAATTCAGAATTTTGATGAAGAAGAACCCTAGTAAGAACTTGAGTCCTCTCTCTCTTCCCCCAAGAGTGTAACTCTCTCTCCCTCAAAATATCTAAAAAACTAGAAAATGAACTAAGTGTCTTTTACCCCTGCTCCTCTGGTCTCTTAAGCTTTTTTCCCGCCAATGCATTCCCCAAAAATGGGATCTTCAACCAACTCCACGCCTAAGTCACGTGACTTCTAAAAAAATCACATTCGAACATCGGCGCGTACGCGCAAGGTATGCGCGCGCGCCACGGATGCATTTTGGAATGTACGCGGAGGCGTGACGTACGCGTGCGCGCCCAAGAAGATCATGGCTTAGCCGCTGTGCAAACCGACTCGTGGCTTGACTCTTGGCTTCGGCTTCTAGTTGTTCTATCCACGCGCACACGCCCATGCCGAGATTTCCAAGGTTCAATTCTCTTGCTCCCTTCCTTTGCTCCCATCTTCCTTCTCTCTTCCGGTCCATCCCTGCCCTATATTCTGGAACCACTTAACACACGGGTCATGGCATCGAATGGCATCGAGAGAGGATTAGAATTGTATCTATTTTAGTCAAAAATAAGTATGTTTTCATCCATGGTGCAAAACTAGGAACGGAATGCAAATCCTTGTATTTTCATACAGAAAGTGTGTGGAATCATTGATAAAACCCCTGAAATTAGCACAAGATAAACCCTCAAAATGGGGTTTGTCACATTTCTAGCATGATCTCCTCATTCCTTTTCCAAGGTTCAAAGGAGATCCAATTATGAATAGTTTCTTTTCCAAGACAACTACCCAATTGGATGAAGATCGAAAGCTTTCTAGTGAAATCAAGTGAAAAGAAAGAAGAAGAATAATGAAAATTATTATTGATCCATTGGATTACAACTGAGCTCCCTGACCCAATGGAAGGGGTTTAGTTGTTCATATCTCTGGGAATGGAAAGTGAAATGAAAAAGTACATTGCAACAAAACAAAAAACACAGAGAAAGTAATTGGGCAGAGTTACGGTACTCAACGTGTAAGCCTGATAAACCCTGTTTTTAGGGTTTATCTTGTATTGAATTTAGAGCACTTTTTTAACATTTTCTCACATTTATTCATTAAAATAGCATAGTTTCATAATTGTCTCCTTATTTGTTCTCAAATGTGAAAACATGCTTTTGGACCCTTGATTTGATCATTTTAATATTCTTTTGATTCCACTAGATGCCTTGATGTGTTTGCTAGTGATTTCAGATTGAAAAGGGCTATGAATGGATGAACGGAGTGAAGAGAAAGCATGCAAAGTGGATAAATCATGAAAAGCCAAAGATTTGGGATACATCCATGGATGCGCACGCGCACTAGACGCATACGCGCAGATTGTAAAAACCCCATGGACGCGTACGCGTGCTGTATGTGTATGCGTCGATGCCTGCACGTGATTTTTAAGTGAAATCGTGCCTAGCAAATTCACAGATGCTATGTGGCCCAGTCTGAACCAACTTTGGCTCCAAAAGGCTTAAAAGGAACAAGGATTGAAGGGGAAGGCATCATTGAATCAATCATTCCAATCATTTCACACACTACACACTTTAGATCTAGTTTTAGAGTTAGTTTTCTAGAGAGAGAAGCTCTCTCTTCTCTCTAGAATTAGGATTAGGTTTAGGTTAGGATTTCTTAGATCTAGGGTTTAATCTTTGCTTTCATCTACTTTTACCTTTGAATTCTATGTTGTTACATTTTGTTCTTCTATTCTCTTGTTGTAATTTCCTCTATTTTGTTTCCATACTTTGTAGTTGATATACTCTTGTTCTTCTTATTTCTTTTAATGCAATTTGAGGTAATTCATGTTAATTGTGTTTTCTTTGATTGTTGTTGTTAAATCTTTGCAGCTATTTGTTGTTAGAATTCATTCTTGTTGTCAATTCACTATGCTTTCCTTTTGTGCCCTCCAAGTGTTTAATAAAATGCTTGGAAGAATGTTAGGGTAGAATTTTATGTTCTTGGCTTGAGATGGTAACTTAGGAACTCTTGAGTTACTAATGTTCAAGTGATTGATGATTGGTAGCCATTGACTCTAGCTCTCATTAATTCAATTAGTGAATAGTTAGGACCTATGGACTTGGATTGATATAGCTCATTTGACCTTTCTTTACTAGTTAGAGGATGATTTAATGTGATTGATCCTTGAAATTATCATGATGTGTTTAGTGATGATAAGGATAGAGACCCTTGACCACCAAACCATGCCAAGACCGCTTTATCATTTTATTTTCATTGTCATTTACCTTTCTTAATTCTTATCCAAAACCCCAAAATATACAACTTATAACCAATAACAAGAACACTACCCTGCAATTCCTTTGAGAGACAGCCCGAGGTTTAAATACTTTGGTTATTAGATTTATTAGGGGTTTATTACTTGTGACAAACAAATTTTTGTATGAAATGATTATTGTTGGTTTAGAAACTATACTCGCAACGAGATTTCATTAGTGAAATTCTAGACCACACAAAAATCCCTTCATCAAAGCCCCCCTCTAACATAAACTCTAATCTATTTATACACTTTCTTCATTCAATCTTCAAGTACTTGGTCTGGGCCCTTTGGCCTTTGTTGAAGCTAGTTGGAAGTGGCCTTTGTTGATGGAGACATTTGGGAATTAACATTCATACTCTGCATGGGTGCCTTTTTGTATTGAAATTGAATTGACGTTGGAGTTCAACGTTTGAGATCAAACGTTGGGTCAAACTTTGCCAATTAAGGCTGGAACGTTGGCTCTAAGTTTGACCCAACGTTGGACTCAACGTTAGACTTCACGTTGGAGTTCAACGTGTGCTCATCCATGCGCGCATGTTGCCTACGCATGCGAGTCGATTACCCATCCACGCATACACGTGACCCACGCGTACATGTCACTTCACGATTTTCGTTGGGATTTGTCGATCACGTTAGACTCAATGTTGGACCCAACGTTGGACCATCAATGTTTGCCTATCCACGTGTACGCGTGACCCACGCGTGCGCACCGATTGGATAAAACACACATCCCCGCGTACGCGTGACCCACGCGTACGCGTCGTTGCACATTTTTCCAATCTCCAAAACTTGAAATTTGTCGAGCACATTGGAGGTAACGTTCGACCACCAACGTTCCCTCCAATGTTGGCACATCTCTGCCTCACGTTGGACCCATAGTTGGAGTCCAACTTTGGCTCTAACTATGGTCTCTTGAATTGATGTTTGAGGTATAGTTGGAGTCTAACTTTGCCTCCAACTATGCACCTTCCTCTTGGCTAATGTTTGAGGTGGCATTTGAGGTCCAACTTTGGGCTCAAACATTGCCTTCTTGCTTATAGTTTGAGGCATAGTTGGAGTCCAACTTTGGCTCCAATCATGCACCTTTCTTGGCCAACTTTTGAGGCATAGTTGGAGTCTAACTTTGGCTCCAACTATGCACCTCTTGGGGATAACGTTGAAGGCAATGTTGGAGCACCAACTTTGGCTCTAACGTTGTTCCCATTTGCTTCCTTCCATGACCTTTTTGTTGCTTGTTTGGCTTCCCTTTCTTAACTTCCTTTCCACCTATCATAAACCAACACTTGCATCAAAGTTTGCTATAATTCACAAGATATTTGTATCATTCAATCATCACACAAAAGTTGCATAAAATCTCATGAAAAGCACATAAACAACCAAGTTTGCTTGAATCAAGGTATGCATGAAATCCTTATCCAAATACTTAATTATACCTTAAGAAAGTGCATAAAACCTAATGAAAACAAAGGAAACAAGCTAGTGAAACTAGACTAAGATGCCTTGGCATAACCGGTCTGTGGACCTTTTGAACTCCTAATTTTGTAACCTTTTTTTTGGGATGGTCTTTTCTGACACTCTTCTAGTTGCTTCCTAGCAACTTTTTATTTTGATCAAAACACTTTGAACTCTTGGGTTGCCATTGGGCAGCCCTTGAGCCTTTAATGTTTTAATTTCTGTATTTTGGCTTGTTTTCGTGATGAGTCGATTTAGCTTTTGACGAGTTGCTTTTTATTTGGAGGTTGTTCTTTCCACCCTTATATTGCCTTCGTGTTTTTTGGCGACATGTTCCTTTCGTGGGTTCTTCATACCCTAGGTTGTGACCTTTTGGTTCGACATCTTTCGAGGTGGTGTTTGTCTTATGGACTTCTATCCTTGCATTGGGGACCATGCTTCTTTGGCTATGTCGCCCTTACGATTTGTCATTCGGGATTTTTAGTCGAGTTCCAAATAACTTTTAGGTAGTGTTCTTCATGTGGAACCTTTTCTTTTTAGTTTATTTGGACGACTTCTTAGCTATGACTTGGGGTCATGCCTTCACTTTTTAAGTAGCGTCTCTTTTCAGGACTTGTACCCTTTAGCTAAGCACCTTGAGCCTAGGTTTTTCAATCTTTTTATCTTTTGTGTGATGTTTGTTCCCTTTTCAATGATCCCTTCATTGGTCCGACTTCTCTGTCGGGCCTTCTCAAGTTATTTTTAGTAATCCCATTTTTAGTCTGACCTCATCAGGTCGCTTTATATGGGTTACTTTTTATAGCTTCTTGCACTAACTCGAGCTTTATCACTTCACCTTGTCGACCTCTTTTGATCGGGCGATGAATTTCGCGTTTATGATCGTAAATTAATGCATCTTGGTAGGAAACTTTCTTAGGGAATCTTAAAATTTTATTCAAGTAATAAAATAGAGAATATAAATAAGAATGTGTACATGTGAGTGCTTACCTTTCTAGTCGGGCAGCTTTCAGATCTTGACTAAAACCTTTTAGGAAAAAGAGTGTGCCTTGGCCTGAGATCTTTTTCTAGCTATAGTACCTCCTTAGGTTACAAGCATGCCATGACCTCGGTAGTTCCTTCCCTTGGAAGTCAGCCACCCTATATTAACATTTTCCTAGTATTTATGTGACTCGGTATGGTCCATTTCAGTTAGCGGCTAGCTTCCCTTCTCCTGACCGACCTGCTCCTATATCATTTCAGATTAAGATGAGATCGTTGGTGGCGAAGCTTAGCTGGATTACCTTCCGATTATACCTTAAAGCCATTCGATGCTTTAGCGCTTCCTCTATAATCCGAGCTCTTTCTCGGACTTCTGGAAGTAGGTCGAGCTCTTTCCTTTGTGCCAGGGAGTTGGTATCTTCGTTGTAAAGGATCACTCTAGGGGATCCTTCTTCTATTTCTACGGGAATTATTGCCTCCATTCCGTAAGCAAGTCGGAAGGGTGATTCCCCGGTAGTGGAGTGTAGTGTTGTCCGATATGTCCATAGGACTTGTGGGAGCTCTTCAGCCCAAGCTCCTTTTGCATCCTGTAGTCTCTATTTTAACCCGACCAATATGACTTTGTTGGCGGCTTCCGCCTGTCCGTTGGCTTGCGGGTGTTCTACAGAGGTGAGCTGGTGCTTGATTTTCAGATCAGGTGGCGCGATATGAAAGTTAGCGTGCTTCTGGCAATGGGGGGCACGTTTTCACAAACTCTGTTGCTTCCTTTTGCAAGGTTGGCCAGTAAAAACCAGCTCGGAATACCTTTTTGGAAAGAGCTCGTGTCCCGAGGTGGTTGCCGCACATGCCACCGTGTACTTCTTCTAGGACTTCCCTTGTAGCGGAGGTCGGGACGCATTTTAGGAGGGGTGTTGACATCCCTCTCCTATATAGGACGTCGTGCATTATGGTGTAGTACTATGCTTTTCGTACTAGCCTTTTTGCCTCTTTTTTATCAGTGGGGAGTGTTTCGGACTTAACGTAGCTGATTATGGGAGTCATCCACCCTTGGTCTTGGCCTGATATGCTTAGGACCTTCCTTTCTTCCAAGGTTGGCGGATTTTGTAGTGTTTCTTGAATGAGGCTTCTATTGTTGTCCCCTGGTTTGGTGCTGGCTAGTTTTGAAAGTGCATCAGCTCGGGCATTTTATTCCCCGGGTATATGTTGGATTTCATATCCCGTGAACTTTTCAAGCTGTTTTCTGGTCTTGTCTAGGTCTTTCTTCATGGTAGGATCCTTGGCCTGGTAGCTCCCTTCTATTTGCGAGGTGACTACTTGTGAGTCACTGAAAATGGTAAGCTTTTGAGCTCTAACTTCCCTAGCCAGCTTCAAACCTGCTAGTAGGGCTTCGTACTCAACTTGGTTATTTAAGCCAGGAAACTCAAACTTTAAGGAGAGTTTGAGTTGGGCTCCCTTATTACTTTCTAGGATTACCTTGGCTCCACTCCCGGCTTTGTTTGATGAGCCATCAACGTATAGGTTATAGATAGTGGTGGTGCATGGGGTATCGGTGTATTCTGCAATGAAGTCGGCCAGGTATTGAGATTTGATGGCTGTCTGAGCCTCGTACTTAAGATCAAATTCGGACAACTCAACTGCCTATTGTAAGATTCTTCCAGCTAAGTCGATTTTCTGTACGATACCCTTTATGGGTTGGTTGGTCCGTATTTTGATGGTGTGTGCCTAAAAGTATGGTCGGAGCCATCGGAAAGTGAGTATAAGGGCATAGGCAAACTTCTCTATTTTGTGGTAGTTTAGTTCAGCCCCTTGTAAAGCCTTATTGATAAAGTAGATGGGTTGTTGTCCATTCTCGTCTTCTCTGACTAGGGCTGAGGCTATCGCGTAGCTTCCCACAGCGAGGTATAGGATCAGTTCCTCTCCTTGCCAGGGTCGGGTTAGGATGGGTGGTTGCCCTAGGAATGTCTTGAAGTCTTAGAAGGATTGTTCACATTCTGTGGTCCATTCAACCTCTTTCCTTTCCTTAGTGTTGCGTAGAAAGGGAGAGATCTCAAGGCCGATCCGCCTAGAAATCTAGACAGAGCCGCTAGTCTTCTGTTGAGGTGTTATACCTCTTTGATGCAGATCGGGCTTTTCATGCTGAGTATGGCCTGTCATTTATCCGGGTTTGCTGCAATCCCTCTCTGGGTAAGCATAAAGCCCAAGAATAAGCCAACTTCTACCATGAAAGTGCACTTTACAGGATTTAGTCTCATCCCATGCTTTTTTATGGTGTCGAACACTTTGACGAGGTTAGATAATAGTGCTTCTTCTCTTTGTGTCTTTACCAGCATGTCATCTACGTAGACCTCCATCAGCTTTCCGATGTGGTTGGTGAAAACGTTATTCATCAACCTTTGGTATATAGCCCCTGCGTTCTTGAGTTCGAAGGGCATGACTATGTAGCAGTAGTTTGCTTTTGGAGTTTCGAACAAGGTTTTCTCTTGGTGATACACGAAAACTTGTCTCACAACAAATTTCCTACTGGCAAGTGCACCGGATTGTCGTCAAGTAAAACACACTATAGAGTGAGGTCGAATCCCACAGGGATTGGTTGGTTGATCAACGTTAATTGGAGAATTGTTCTAGTTGAACGAAATCAGATTTGACTTGAGGAGTGCAGAATTTAAATTGGCGGGAAACTTAAAGTGCAAGAAATGTAAATTACTGAAGGTAAATGGCAGAATTGTAAGAGGCAGAAATGTAAATTACAGTAATTAAACTGCAGAAACTTAAATTGCAAGAAATTAAAAGGGAATGGGGTTGCTAAGCATCCAAGTAAATTTAAGAATGTAAAAGAGAATGGGTAAGATCAGAATTGGGGATTCACTGGGTTTTAGGAGATATTGAACTCTCCGGATCAAATCATTCTCATCTCTTCCTCAATTAAGCATTCATTGACTTTGCTTGGCAATCTTAGGTGATTGGATTCCAATGTCTTGGCTCATCAATCTCTCTAAGCTTGAACAATTGCCTAATGTCTTGATTTAATTGCTCATGGGAAGTGATGAAGTTCAGTCACTAATTATACTAAACAAATTCATAAAGATTGAATAGCTTCTCTGTCAAGACAACTATCCAATTGAATTAAGATCGAAAGCTTTCTAACAAAATCAAGAGAAAAGATAGAAGAAGAAGATGAAAACTATTATTGATCCATTGAATTACAACAGAGCTCCCTAACCCAATGAAAGGGGTTTAGTTCATCATAGCTCAATTCAAATTATAGAGAAGAAAAAGTGCAGAAAAGATAAAGCCTAGCTAGAAAATAAAATAAAAGAAAGTATATAAAACTAAAAGGGAAAAGTGCAAAAAAACGATATCAAGGAATTGAACTCCCAAAACCCCCCTCAAGACCTCCCAGAGAGCTCCCTTTAATCTTCAACAATTCTTCTATTTATTCTCTTCTTTCTCATCTTAAATTGGACCAAATACTTGGATGTGGGCCTTGGCTGAAGCAGTTGGGTGTGATTATTGATAACGGACGTTTGGCAACTAACTGCATAATCTGCGTAGGTGCAATCTGGAATGGAATTAGCCTCAACGTTGGTGACCATGTTTATAATAAAACGTTGGGTCAAACGTCACTTATAAAAATTGAATTATGGGTGTTGCCAGCAACATTTGGCTCAAAGTTGGTGCACCAACGTTCACGCATCCACACGTGCATGTGGCCCACGCGTACGTGTCAAACAAGTTTTTGCGCATATGCGTTGATCAGGCATTCGCATACTAGGCCAAAATGCACATCGACGCGTACGCGTATGCGTCGCCTTAAGTTTCTCAAACTCCAGATTTGAAGCTCTCATCACAAGCGTTGGACTTAACGTTGGCTCACCAACGTTCGCTCCAACGTTGGCCTATCCACACGTGTGCGTCGCCCACGCGTACTAGGCCAAAATGCGCATCGACGCGTACGCGTCGCCTTAAGTTTTTCAAACTCCAGATTCGATGCTCTCATCGCAAGTGTTGGACTTAACGTTGGTTCACCAACGTTCCCTAAAATGTTGGCCTATCCACGCGTACGCATGGATTGTAATATTTCCACACTCACGTGTACGTGTCACATACGCGTACGCGTCGATGCTAATTTTCCAAATTTTGAAAAAGCAAACTGTATTGAAAAATGTTGGAGGTAACGTTGGCTCACCAACGTTCCCTCCAACGTTGCCACCAGATTCTTGGAGAATGTTGCCTTGCCCCTTTTCCTTGCTTCTTTCCCCCTATGATCAACCCAAACACATGCATCAAACATTTGCTAATTACACAAGATTTTGCATCAATCATAACAAACAATAAATCTAGCAAAAAATCTCATGAAAATGCACAAAAGTAGCAATGTTTGATTGAATCAAGACAAGCATGAATTTCTCATCCAGATACTTACTTATTGCCTAAGAAATGCATGAAACTACTCTAAAACAAAGTAAAAATGGCTTGTGAAACTAGCCAAGATACCTGATAAGGGAAAAATGATTCCACACAAAACTCACCGGCAAGTGTACCGGGTCGCATCAACTAGTAATTACTCACAAGAGTGAGGTCGATCCCACAGGGATTGATGGATTGAGCAATTTTTGTTAGGTGCTGAATTTAGTTAAGCAAACAGTTGATGATTTGAGTGGAACTTGAATAGCAGAAGCTAAATTGCATGAAAATAAAAGGGAGAGGGGAAATTGACAGAATCTAAAGTGCAGAAAGTGTAAATTGAGCTGAAACTTAAAGTGCAAGTAATGTAAATGGCTGAAAATTAGATTGCAAGAATTGTAAATGGTTGAAGATTAAAGTGCAAGAAAACTAAATGGCTGAATCTAAATTGCTGAGAAACTGTAAATTGCTTGAAGAGAAAAAGGGATTTGGGTGCTGGGATTCAGAATTTAACAGGAAAATGTAAAGTGCAATCAATCAGAGAAGTAGAAGATGAAGTGAAATTGCAGAAGATCTAAAAATTACTTGAAGAAATAAATAGAAAGAAAACTCAGCTCAATTATGAAATCTAAAAGAAAAATTGAAGATCTAAGAGGAGCTTTGAGATTAGAACACAGATCTAGATCTCAATTACACCCTTGATCAAACAAAAAAAATTGCAGAAGAAATGTAAATGATACAGCAAATGAAACTCAAATCCAATTCCTCAATTCTCATAATTATGCAGAAGAAGAACAAAGATGAATTTTAGATCAAGAATTAAAACAGAATTTCTTCAATCTCAATCCAAAATTCAAAACAGCAAGTAGAAGTTGCCGAAGCAAGAACAATCAGAAAGAAAACTCAGATCTCAATCCCAATTCCTGATGCAAGGGCATCTTGGCCAGTTTCACTGACCTTTTCTTTACTGTTTTTAGGGTAGTTTCATGCATTTCCTTAGGAAATAAGCTAGTTTTGGGTAGATATTCACTTACACCTTGATTCAAGCATACATTGTGCATTTTACATGATTTCCTGAGGATTTTGCATAAATTTAGTGACAAATTGTATGTTGCATTACCCATGACTTGGACTAGAACTTTGATGCACTCTATTGCTTGATTTCAGGACCTGATGCCAGGGCATTTTGGCCAGTTTCACTAACCTTTTCTTTACTGTTTTTAGGTAGTTTCATTGCATTTTCTTAGGAAATAAGCTAGTTTTGGGTAGAAAATCATTTACATCCTGATTCAAGCATGCATTGTTCATTTTACATGATTTCATGAGGATTTTGCATGATTTTAATGACAAAATTGATATTGCATCCCCCATAACTTGGATTAGAACTTTGATGCACTTTATTGTTTGATTTTAGGAACAAAGGAAGCAAAGAATGGGAGTAACTTGCAAGGCTAAGGAGAAAAGTGATTGCCAATAACACTCTCAAAAGCCATCAATGCCACGTTAAGGAGTCACGTTAACTAAGTTAACGTGAACTCTAACGTGGAGAAGAGAAGTTGAGCCAACGTTAGTGACACTTAACATTGTCACTAACGTTGGTAATTGCTCACAAATGGCCACGTTAGGAGCCACGTTAACCTAGTTAACGTGGCCTCTAACGTTAAAGGGGGAAGAGAAGCCAACGTTAGTGACACTCAACATTGTCACTAACGTTGGCCTAAGGTGCAAAGTACCACGTTAACTCCCACGTTAACTTGGTTAACGTAGGAGCTAACGCAAGAGATGAAGAGTTGTCGACAACGTTAGTGACACTCAACATTGTCACTAACGTTGAAGCAACCACACAAACCCCAAGAGCCACGTTAACTTCCCCGTTAACTTGGTTAACGTGGAAGCTAACGATGAGGAATGAAGGATGGGCCAACGTTAGTGACACTCAACATTGTCACTAACGTTGGGATGGCTAAGAGTGGCCACGTTAGAAGTCACGTTAACCTAGTTAACATGGACTCTAACGTGTGACCTATGGGCACATTGGAACGTTAGTGACAATGTTGAGTGTCACTAACGTTCTCGAAGGTTGGCAAAAGCCACGTTAGAAGCCACGTTAACTTAGTTAACGTGGGCTTTAGCGTGAAGCAAGAAGGGGCACACTGGAACGTTAGTGACAATATTGAGTGTCACTAACGTTCTCGAAGGTTGGCAAAAGCCACGTTAGAAGCCACGTTAACCTAGTTAACGTGGGCTTTAACGTGAAGCTAAGAGGTGCATTGGAACGTTAGTGACAATGTTAAGTGTCACTAACGTTGTGACAATGTTAATTGTCACTAACGTTCTCGAACTTATACTTTCGCTAAATGTTAAACACCCCTGACGTCTTGAGCTAAAGTCTCTACCCACTTCACACTTTCTCTCTGCAAGTAAAGCCAAGCCCAAATGAAGAAAAGAACTGCTTCAAACTTAAGATCCAAAGGCCCAAGACTTGAAGAGCCAACTAAAAGCTGAGAAGAGTAGTATATATAGGAGTAGCTTTGAATTGTTTAGGGGACGGACGGAAAGCTAGGAAATAGAACTACTCTTTGTATTTTACTCTCTCTGCACTTCTAACTTTATCATGTATTCTCCATCTTTGATTTTGATTTCTAGAGCTATGAACAACTAAACCCCTTTCATTAGGTTAGGGAGCTC
>NC_029776.3:56346335-56353909 GCF_000817695.3 Arachis duranensis | reverse complement strand
ACCCCTTTCATTGGGTTAGGGAGCTCTGTTGTAATTTGTTGGATCAATACTAGTTTTCATTATTCTTCTTCTCTCTTTCCTCTTGATTTTACTTGAAAGCTTTCGATCTTCATCCAATTGGATAGTTATCTTGGAAAAGAAGCTATTCAAACTTGGATCTCTTCGGAACCTTGAAAGAGGAAAGAAGAGATCAGCTAGAAATGCTTTCTCATGCTGGACCAAAATGGGTGTGGATGGGTATATGGCTATAACCCTCTCAACACTTAATTTGGGAAATGCATGTGGTATAATCAGTGACCATACTTCATCTCTTCTCATGAGCAATTGACCAAGGAATTGGCTATTGATCAAGATTTGAGAGATTGAACCACAAGAAATTGTTGTTCAATCACTTAAGATTGCCAAGGAGATCAATGAGTGCATTGATTGAGGAAAAGATGAGAATGAAATTGATCCGGAGAATGCAACATCTCCTGAGCCCAATGAAATCCCCATTTCTGATCTTACACATTCTCTTTAATTTCTGCAATTTACTTTCATGAGCAATTCCCCCATTCCCAATTACAATTCTGTAATTTACTTTCAGTCATTTACTTTCCCGCTGTTTTATTTTCTGCAAGTATCAACTCTATTCATGGATTCGCTCAACTAGAACATTCCTTTAATTAAAGTTGCTTGATCAATCAATCCCTGTGGGATTCCACCTCACTCTATTGTGAGTTTTTACTTGACGACAAATTTGGTACACTTGCCGAATGGAGATTTGTTGAGAGACAAGTTTTCCCCTGATCAAGTTTATGGCGCCGTTGCCGGGGATTGATTGTGCATTGACAATGATTACATTAGAGGATCACTAGATTGAGTATTTTTGTTTTGTTTGATTTAATTTTCTGTTTGAGTAACTTGCTTTCTGTCTTAGTTAATTTCTCCCCTCCCCTGTTTCTTAGTTTTTCTTTGTTATTTACAATTCAGTTCACTAACCCCACTAACTGTTTGATATAATGCATCACTGACACTAATAGTAATACTAACGAAATACTCTCTGCATTTCTTTTCTTTGCTTGTACTCTATTGGTTGTATGACAGGGAGAAGAGGCGGGGCTTCAACTTCCTTTGATTCTGAACCTGAGAGAGCCTTCTTGAGATTAAGAAGGGAGGCAAAAGAAAAATGTGTGCTTGGTGCTGAAGAAGAGGAAGAACACTTTGAAGAATACTTTGAAACAACCATGGAAGACCATCGTGAGGAAGAGGTTCACAACCATGGTGGAGGAGGTAGAGCAAATCCTGGTGGGGAGGATAGAAGAGTCTTGGGCTCTTATATCAACCCAAACCCAGGGAACTGCAGAACTAGCATCCAAAAGCCAACCATCCATGCCAACAATTTCGAGCTAAAACCTCAGCTCATCACTCTTGTGCAGAATAATTGCTCATTTGGAGGAGGTGCTCAAGAAGATCCGAATCAACACTTGACCATCTTCTTGAGGATTTGTGACACAGTGAAGTCCAATGGAGTCCACCAGGATGTCTATAGGCTGCTCTTATTCCCTTTCTCACTCAGGGACAAGGCATTCAAATGGCTCGAATCCTTCCCAAAAGAAAGCCTGACAAATTGGGAGGAGGTAGTGAATAAGTTTTTGGCAAGGTTTTACCCCCCGCAAAGGATCAATAGGCTGAGAACTGAAGTACAGACGTTCAGATAGCAAGATGGGGAGACACTTTATGAAGCTTGGGAAAGGTTTAAAGACCTAACAAGGAGATGTCCATCCGATATGTTTAATGAATAAGTGCAGCTGCACATCTTCTATGAAGGACTATCATATGAATCAAAGAAGGCCGTAGACCATTCATCTGGAGGTTCTTTGAACAAGAAGAATACCATTGAGGAAGCCATAGATGTCATTGAAACTGTAGCTGAGAATGACTACTTCTATGCTTCCGAAAGAGGGAACATTAAGGGAGTAATGGAGCTAAACAGTGTGGATGCTCTGCTGGCTCAGAACAAGCTCATTACCAAGCAGTTAGCTGACCTCACCAAGAAGATGGAGAGGAACCAAGCGGCAGTAATCACCACCTCATCAACAACCCAAGAAGAAGCTGAAGAAAAGGACCTTGAGCAAGCCAACTACATTGGGAATTCACCTAGACAGAACCATGATCCATACTCCAAGACATACAACTCTGGATGGAGGAACCACCCAAATTTTGGGTGGGGGAATCAGCAAGAGCAAAGCCAAGACCAGAGACGTTACAACTCCAACAACAATGCAGCTCATCAACAATTCACACAGAGGACATATCAACACCCCCACATTAACACATCTCATCCATCTACCCCTAATCCCAACCTACCATCATTTGATGACAGAATCTCAAACATAGAAACCCTCCTTGAAAGCATATGCAAAGACATTCAAGACAATAAGATGTTTAAAGAGGAGGTGCGAGCCAGTTTGAAGAATCGGGGAGAAGCAATCAAGAAGCTGGAATTCCAAGTGGGATATCTATCTGAGAAGATTCCCAGACCCATTGATAGCTTCCCAAGTGACACGGAGAAGAATCCAAGAGGTGAAACGAAGAAAGTAAGATGGGAGGATTGCAACATGGTCACTACAAATGATAAGGAGACTGAAGACAAGCCAAGCAATCTGACAGAACAACCTGAAGATACCTTAGTAGAGAAGGAGAAGAAAGACCATCAAGGACCAGAAATCTCACAACAGGAGCTGCTGAGACTATATGCACCATTTCCCCAACTGCTTAAGGGTGCTGTGGGAAAGAGAATATACTCAAGGTTCTTGGACTTGTTTGCATCCTTGAATGTGAACATACCATTCATCAAGGCCATTCAGCAAATGCCAGCATTTATCAAATATATGAAGGAACTTCTTCCCAGGAAGAGTTCACTCAAGGGGGGCCAGACTATAGTGATGAACAAAGAATGTAGTGCTCTGATTCAACCTGAGCTACCTACAAAAAGAAGAGACCGGAGTTTTCACATCCCTTGTGCCATAGGGGAAACACTTTTTGATAGAGCACTTTGCGATTTAGGAGCAAGCATCAACTTAATGTCCCTATCCCTGGTGAAAAGGATGTAGATCAATGAGATACTACCCACAGATTTAGTCATAAGGTTGGCTGACAAGACTCAAAAGCAAGCAATAGGAGTGGTGGAAAATGTGTTGCTCAAAGTTGGAAAATACTTTCTCCCAACAGACTTTGTCATCCTGGACATGGAAGAGAGTCACTTGCACCCAATCATACTGGGGAGACCATTTCTCGCTACTGCTAGAGCACTCATAGATGTGGAGAAAGGGGAGCTAATACTGAGAATCCATGATGAGCAGCTTAGCTTTAATGTCTTCAAAGAAGAAGACCAAGAGTACAAGGAATCAAGCAAATATCATGATGAGCTGTTAAAGAAAGAAGCAAGCACTGAAGCACAGCCAGCTCATCCTGAGATTCACTGGGCTGATGGACAAGGCAAACAGCAAGTGCCATAGGTCAAGGAAAAATTGGAAGAACCTAAGCCACCAGAGGCTTGTGAGGACATCAACAAAAGCTCATCAAAAAAGGAGGCCATCAAGAATAAGAAAACAGCACCAGGGTCAAAGAAGAAGGTACCAAGGGGGTGGCGGAACAAGAAGATCCTTACGGAAGATTTCTCTCCAGGGGATAAAGTAATCTCAGCCTACTTCACAGACATCCCCCCTAATCTCCCTATTGTGCCATCTCAGTTACCTAAGGTTTTCACCATCAACAGAGTTCTCTCCTTGGAGCATGTAGAGATAATTGATCCAACCAATGGATATAAGTCCACTGCCAGAGGAGAAGACTTCAAGCACTACCAACCTCCTTGATGAAAGCAAAACGTCAAGCTAGTGACGCTAAAGAAGCGCTTCATGGGAGGCAACCCATGTTTTATATGCTTTGAGAAAATAGTGAATAAATCAATATTCATGAATTCCAACCGAAACTTGACAAACACATGTGAAATTCTTGATATGCAGAATATAGTGGAGAACAAGTTTGGTGTTCAAAGCATTATTCTTAAGGCTTTGAACACAACTTTTCATCACAGTGCTCCAAACTAAGTTTGGTGTCACCTTATGGTGCCACCAATGTGCATATAAGGATACACAGTTAGTTAGCTAGTCAAAGTTCATGAATAAACAAAAATCCTTTTTTCTTGATTTTATTATGATAGCCGTAGAATTCAATTTGGTTCAGATATTCCTTTTTACTTTTCTTATTTTATTTTATAGGGAAAAGAAAGGAGCATTGAGGGGATTGATAGGACAAGTAAATAGAAACGGTTCAGCACTTTATGAAGAGAGACAAAGGGTGGAAGAGAGTCATGAATCAGTGAGGAAGGCACTTGCGGATTGGAAGCAAGCGAGATTGGCACGGCTGCGAGGAAGTGCAAGAGGACACAAGGAGGACCAGCAAGGAAAAGAGCATGGACAACCCCATGAATAAAAGGTGGTGGAGTTCAAGGAAGCAAGGAGGAACCACTTAGCAGTCACGTTAATCTAATTAACGTGGCCACTAACGTGGAATGGGAGGTAACTTGCAAAGTTAATGAGAAAAGTGATTGCCAATAACGCTCTCGAAGCCATCATTGCCCACGTTAAGAGTCATGTTAACTAAGTTAACGTGAGCTCTAACGTGAAGAAAGGATTTTGAGCCAACGTTAGTGACACTTAACATTATCACTAACGTTGGCCAATGATCATAAGTGGCCACGTTAGAGTCCACATTAACTTGGTTAACGTGGCCTCTAATGTTAACAAGGGGAAGGAAGCCAACGTTAGTGACATTCAACATTGTCACTAACGTTGGCCTAAGGTGCAATGTACCACGTTAACTTCCACGTTAACTTGGTTAACGTGGGAGCTAACGTGAGAGGCAAGAATGGTCGACAACGTTAGTGACCCCCAACATTGTCACTAACGTTAGAAGCAACCACAAAACCCCAAGGAGCCATATTAACTTCTACGTTAACTTAGTTAACGTGGAAGCTAACGGTAATGAGTGAAAGATGAGCCAACGTTAGTGACACTCAACATTGTCACTAACGTTGGAAATGGTTTGCAAATCCACGTTAGAAGCCACGTTAACCTAGTTAACGTGGACTCTAACGTGAATAGGGGCATATTGGAACGTTAGTGACAATGTTGAGAGTCACTAACGTTCTCGAAGATTGGCATGCCTACGTTAAAAGAGCCACGTTAACTAAGTTAACGTGGACTCTAACGTGGGAAAGGGGGAGGCTCTCAACGTTATTCGAAAAGTTGAGCCCCAATAACGTGTGCGAAGGACAAAGAGGCAACGTTAATGGCAACGTTTGTGCCACTAATGTTGAGGTTAACGTGGCATTTACTTGGGTAAGAAACGTTAGTGAAAAAGTTTAATGACACTAACGTTTTCGAACCCATTTTCTCACTGAATGTTAACACCTCTAACGTCTTGAGCTAAAGTCTCTGCCCACATCACACTTTCTCTCTGCAAATAAAACCAAGCCCAAGTGAAGAAGAGAACTACTCCAAACTGAAGATCCAAAGGCCCAAAACTTGAAGAATCAACTAGAAGAATAGAAGAATAGTATATATAGGAGTAGCTTTGAATTATATTGGGAGTTTTTTTTTTGGAGAGAGTTGGAAAGGAGTCTGAAAGGAAAAGAAAAGCATTACTCTCTATATTTTTACTTTCTCTACTCTTCTAGTTCAGAATGTATTCTCCATCTTTGTTTTCATTTTTTAGAGCTATGAACAACTAAACCCATTTCATTGGGTAGGGAGCTCTGTTGTAATTTGATGGATCAATACTAGTTTTCTTCATTCTTTTTCTATCTTTTCTCTTGATTTTACTTGAAAGCTTTCGATCTTCATCCCATTGGGTAGTTATCTTGGAAAAGAAACTATTCAAACTTGGATCCCTTCTGAACCTTGAAAGAGGAATGAAGAGATCAAGCTAGAAATGCTTTCTCATGCTAGACCAAATTGGGTTTGGATGGATATGTGACTATAATCCTCTCAAAACATGATTTGGGAAATGCATGTGGTATAATCAGTGACCACACTTCATCTCTTCTCATGAGCAATTAACCAAGGAATTGGCTATTGAGCAATTGACCAAGGAATTGGCTATTGATCAAGATTTGAGAGATTGAATTGCAAGAAATTGTAATTCAATCAATTAAGATTGCCAAGGAGATCAATGAATGCATTGATTGAGGAAGAGATGAAAATGAACTTGATCCGGAGAATTGCAACATCTCTTGTGCCCAATGAACTTCCCAATTCTGATCTCACCCATTCTCTTTAATTTCTGCGTTTATTTTCATGAGCAAACACCCCATTCCCATTTACAATTCTGTAATTTAATTTCAGTCATTTACTTCCAGTTTTTTAATTCTAGCATTTACTTTTCCGTCATTTACATTCCCGCCATTTTATTTTCTGCAACTCTCAACCCAAATTCTAAATTCCCTCAACTAGAACAATCTTCTAATCAAAGTTGCTTGATCAATCAATCCCTGTAGGATTCGACCTCACTCTATTGTGAGTTTTTACTTGACGACAAAATTTGGTACACTTGACGAAGGAAATTTGTTGAGAGACAATTTCCACCTGCATCAAGTTTATGGCGCCGTTGTCAGGGATTGATTGTGCATTGGTGGACGAAAGTGTGATTCATTCTCTTTGTATTTGCATGAGATTTATTTAATTACTCTATCAAAAATACCCCAAAGAGATCATGGTGTGATGAATTGGGATCTTAATAATCCCTGGTAATGGCACGTGTGATCACAACTCCGTTCAACTTAACCAGCAAGTGTACTGGGTCATCCAAGTAATACCTTACGTGAGTAAGGGTCGATCCCACAGAGATTGTTGGTATGAAGCAAGCTATGGTCACCTTGTAAATCTCAGTTAGGCAGATTAAATGGTTTATGATAAGTTCGAAAATAAATAATAAACAGAAAATAAAATAGGATAGAAATACTTATGTAAATCAATAGTGGAAATTTCAGATAGGCGTATGGAGATGCTGTGCTCCTCTTGAATCTCTACTTTCTTATTACATTCATCCAATCCTTCTTACTCCTTTCCATAGCAAGCTTTATATAGGGCGTCACCGTCGTCAATGGCTACTTTTCATCCTCTCTGGAAAATGGTCCTATGCGCTGTCACTGCATGGCTAATCATCTGGAGGCATCACCCTTGTTGAAGGCTACATCCCATCCTCTCAGTGAAAATGGTCCAAATGCTCTGTCACAACATGGCTAATCATCTGTCGGTTCTCAATCAGGTTGGAATAGAATCCCTTGATTCTTTTGCGTCTGTCACTAACGCCCAGCCTTCAGGAGTTTGAAGCCCGTCACAGTCATTCAATTCCGGAATCCTACTCGGAATACCACAGACAAGGTTAGACCTTCCAGATTCCCATGAATGCTACCATCTATCTAGCTTATACCACAAAGATTCTGTTGGGGAATCTAAGAGATATGCGCCCGGCCTAGAGTAGAATGGAAGTGGTTGTCAGTCACGCGCGTTCATAGGTGAGAATGATGA
>NC_029776.3:56344295-56346218 GCF_000817695.3 Arachis duranensis | reverse complement strand
ATAATAGTAATTGTATTGAAACTTGAGGTACAGCAGAGCTCCACACCCTTAATCTATAGTGTGCAGAAACTCCACCGTTGAAAATACATAAGTGAAAGGTTCAGACATGGCCGAATGGCCAGCCCCATAAAATGTGATCAATAGCCTCTTAAGATGAAGAAAAACAAAACTGAGACCAAAGATGAAACGTGGTCAAAAGATGACTAATACAATAGTTAAATGTTCTATTTATACTAAACTAGCTACTAGGGTTTACATGAGTAAGTAATTGATGCATAAATTCACTTCCGGGGCCCACATGGTGTGTGCTTGGGCTGAGCTTGATCTATCCATGAGCTGAGGCTTTTCTTCGAGTTGAACGCCAAGTTGTAACGTGTTTTGGGCGTTCAACTCCGGGTCGTGACGTGTTTCTGGCGTTTAACTCCAGACAGCAGCATGTACTTGGCATTGAGCGCCATTTTACGTCGTCAATTCCCGAATAAAGTATGGAATATTATATATTGCTGGAAAGCTCTGGATGTCTACTTTCCAACGCCGTTGAGAGCGCGCCATTTGGAGTTCTGTATCTCCAAAAAATCCATTTTGAGTGCAGGGAGGTCAGATTCCAACAGCATCAGCAGTCCTTTTGTCAGCCTCCTATCAGAGTTTTGCTCAAGTCCCTCAATTTCAGCCAGAAATTACCTGAAATCACAGAAAAATACACAAACTCATAGTAAAGTCCAGAAATGTGAATTTAGCATAAAAACTAATGAAAACATCCCTAAAAGTAGCTTGAACTTACTAAAAATTACCTAAAAAAATGCCAAAAAGCGTATAAATTATCCGCTCATCACAACACCAAACTTAAATTGTTGCTTATCCCCAAGCAACTGAAAATCAATTAGGATAAAAAGAAGAGAATATACTATCAATTCCAAAATATCAATGAATATTAATTCTAATTAGAAGTGCGGGACTTGTAGCTTTTTGCTTCTGAATAGTTTTGGCATCTCACTTTTTCCCTTGAAGTTTAGAATGATTGGCTTCTCTAGGAACTTAGAATTTTGAATAGTGTTATTGATTCTTGGTGCAAGAAATTGTGATCATCAATGGCGCCATCAACATGGTACGCTCAATTGCAATCTCAACTTTTTATCACAACTTCGCACAACTAACCAGCAAGTGTACTGGGTTGTCCAAGTAATAAACCTTACGCAAGTAAGGGTCGATCCCACAGAGATTGTTGGTATGAAGCAAGCTATGGTCACCTTGTAAATCTTAGTCAGGCAAACTCGAATGGTTATGGATGATGAATAAAACATAAAGATAAAGATAGAGATACTTATGTAATTCATTGGTAGGAATTTCAGATAAGCGTATAAAGATGCTTGGTCCCTTCCGTCTCTCTGCTTTCCTACTGTCTTCATCCAATCCTTCTTACTCCTTTCCATGGCAAGCTGTATGCAAGGGTTTCACCGTTGTCAGTGGCTACCTCCCATCCTCTCAGTGGAAATGTTCAACGCACCCTGTCACGGCACGGCTATCCATCTGTCGGTTCTCAATCAGGCTGGAATAGAATCCAGTGATTCTTTTGCGTCTGTCACTAACGCCCAACCCTCAAGAGTTTGAAGCTCGTCACAATCATTCAATCATTGAATCCTACTCAGAATACCACAGACAAGGTTTAGACCTTCCGGATTCTCTTGAATGCCGCCATCAGTTCTAGCTTATACCACGAAGATTCCAGTTAAAGAATCCAAGAGATATCCACCCAATCTAAGGTAGAACGGAGGTGGTTGTTAGGCACACGTTCATAGGTGAGAATGATGATGAGTGTCACGGATCATCACATTCATCAAGTTGAAGAACAAGTGATATCTTAGAACAAGAACAAGCGGAATTGAATAGAAGAACAATAGTAATTGCATTAATACTCGAGGTACA
>NC_029776.3:56343889-56344236 GCF_000817695.3 Arachis duranensis | reverse complement strand
TGGTGTGTAGAAACTCCACCGTTGAAAATACATAAGAACAAGGTCTAGGCATGGCCGTGAGGCCAGCCCCCAAACGTGATCAAAAGATCTAAAGATCAAAAGATTCCAAAGATCAGAAGATGAAAATACAATAGTAAAAGGTCCTACTTATAGAAAACTAGTAGCCTAGGGTTTACAGAAATGAGTAAATGACATAAAAGTCCACTTCCGGGCCCACTTGGTGTGTGCTTGGGCTGAGCATTGAAGCATTTTCGTGTAGAGACTCTTTTTGGAGTTAAACGCCAGCTTTTGTGCCAGTTTGGGCGTTTAACTCCCATCCTTGTGCCAGTTCCGGCGTTTAACGCTGG
>NC_029776.3:56343200-56343796 GCF_000817695.3 Arachis duranensis | reverse complement strand
AAAAGTATGGATTATCATATATTGCTGGAAAGCCCAGGATGTCTACTTTCCAACGCCGTTGAGAGCACGCCAATTAGGCTTCTGTAGCTCCAGAAAATCCACTTCGAGTGCAGGGAGGTCAGAATCCAACAGCATCTGCAGTCCTTTTTAGTCTCCAAATCAGATTTTTGCTCAGGTCCCTCAATTTCAGCCAGAAAATACCTGAAATCACAGAAAAATACACAAACTCATAGTAAAGTCCAGAAAAGTGAATTTTAACTAAAAACTAATAAAAATATACTAAAGCCGTGGCCCAAAGCACTCTGTCTTCCAGTATTACCACCGGATACATACATGCCACAGACACATAATTGGGTGAACCTTTTCAGATTGTGACTCAATAACATGTCTCCTTTTTCAGTAACATGTCTCCTTTTTCATCATTCTTTCAAGAGCCAACATTCATGAACCACAAATTCAAAAGACATATGCACTGTTTAAGCATACATTCAGAAAACAAAAGTATTGCCACCACCTCAAAATAATTAAACTGTTATAAAATTCAGAATTCATGCAATTCTACTCTTTTTCAATTAAGAACATTTTTCATTCAAGAA
>NC_029776.3:56342217-56343151 GCF_000817695.3 Arachis duranensis | reverse complement strand
ATGGAATGTTCTTGGTGCTCCACCCTTAGTTGTCCCATGTTGGAACTCAATTCTCCTATGGAGGTGTTGATTTGCTCCTAATAGTTTTGTGGAGGAAAGTGCATCCCTTGAGGCATCTCAGGGATTTGATGATGAGAGGGGTCTCTTGTTTGCTCCATCCTCTTCTTAGTGATGGGCTTGTCCTCATCAATGGGGATGTCTCCCTCTATGTCAACTCCGACTGAATAACAGAGGTGACAAATGAGATGGGGAAAGGCTAACCTTGCCAAGGTAGAGGACTTGTCCGCCACCTTATAAAGTTCTTGGGATATCACCTCATGAACTTCTATTTCTTCTCCAATCATGATGCTATGGATCATGATGGCCCGGTCTATAGTAACTTTGGACCGGTTGCTAGTGGGAATGATTGAGCGTTGGATAAACTCCAACCATCCTCTAGCCACGGGCTTGAGGTCATGCCTTCTCAGTTGAACCAGCTTCCCTCTTGAATCTCTCTTCCATTAGGTGCCCTCTTCACAAATGACTGAGAGGACTTGGTCCAACCTTTGATCAAAGTTGACCCTTCTAGTGTAAGGGTGTTCATCTCCTTGCATCATGGGCAAGTTGAATGCCAACCTTACATTTTTCGGACTAAAGTCCAAGTATTTCCCCCGAACCATAGTAAGCCAATTCTTTGGGTCCGGGTTCACACTTTGATCATGGTTCTTGGTGATCCATGCATTGGCATAGAACTCTTGAACCATTAAGATTCCGACTTGTTGAATGGGGTTGGTAAGAACTTCCCAATCTCTCCTTCGGATCTCATGTTGGATCTCTGGATATTCACTCTTTTTGAGTTTGAAAGGGACCTCGGGGATCACCTTCTTCAAGGCCACAACTTCATAGAAGTGGTCTTGATGCACCCTTGAGATGAATCTCTCCATCTCCCATGACT
>NC_029776.3:56341309-56342037 GCF_000817695.3 Arachis duranensis | reverse complement strand
GTCCTCGAGCAAAAGAAGAAAGAAGAGAGTAGAAGAAGAAGAAATGAGGAGATGGAGATGGCTTTGTGGTTCGGCCAAAGGGGGAGAAGTAGTGTTTATGTTGTGTGAAAATGAAGGAGTGAAGAAGGGTTTATATAGGAGTGGGGGGAGGGTTATGGTTCGGTCATGTATGGGTGGGTTTGGGAGGGAAAGTGTTTTGAATTTGAATGGTGGGGTAGGTGGAGTTTTATGAAGGATGGATGTGAGTGGTGAAGAGAAAGATGGGATTTGATAGGTGAAGGGTTTTTGGGAAAGAGGTGTTGAGGTGATTGGTGAATGGGTGAAGAACAGAGAGAGTGGTGGGGTAGGTAGGGATCCTGTGGGGTCCACAGATCCTGAGGTGTCAAGGAAAAGTCATCCCTGCACCAAGTGGCGAGCAAAATTGCTCTTTGTGCCAATTCTGGCGTTAAACGCCCGGCTGGTGCCCATTTCTGGCGTTTAACGCCAAGTTCTTGCCCTTTACTGGTGTTTAACGCCAGTCTGGTGCCCCTTTCTGGCGTTAAACGCCCAGAATGGTGCCAGACTGGGCGTTAAACGCCCATCTGCTAGCCTTACTGGCGTTTAAATGCCAGCAGGATCTTCCTCCAGGGTGTGCTGTTTTCTTTCTGTTTTTCATTCTGTTTTTACTTTTTCAATTGATTTTGTGACTTCTCATGATCATCAACCTACAGAAAACATAAAATAACAAA
>NC_029776.3:56339362-56339939 GCF_000817695.3 Arachis duranensis | reverse complement strand
ATAGGGTTCTCCCATGTAATTCACCTCTTCCATTGAAGGGTTCTCAGGATCATAAGCTTCTTCTTCAGATGAAGCTTCCTTAGTACTGCTTGGTGCATTTTGCATTCGAGACAGACTTTGAGAAATCATATTTACTTGTTGAGTCAATATTTTATTCTGAGCCAATATGGCATTCAGAGTGTCAATCTCAAGAACTCCTTTCTTCTGATTAGTCCCATTGTTCACAGAATTCCTTTCAGAAGTATACATGAATTGGTTATTTGCAACCATTTCAATTAGTTCTTGAGCTTCTGTAGGCGTCTTCTTCAGATGAAGAGATCCTCCAGCAGAGCTATCCAAGACAACTTGGACAGTTTAGAAAGACCATCATAGAAAATACCTATGATGCTCCACTCATAAAGCATATCAGAGGGACACTTTCTGATTAATTGTTTGTATCTTTCCCAAGCTTCATAGAGGGATTCTCCTTCCTTCTGTCTGAAGGTTTGGACTTCCACTCTAAGCTTACTCAATTTTTGAGGTGGAAAGAACTTTGCCAAGAAGGCATTGACTAGCTTTTCCCAAGAGTTCAGGCTTT
>NC_029776.3:56334371-56338819 GCF_000817695.3 Arachis duranensis | reverse complement strand
ATGAGGATCTTCCAATGGAAGTCCATGGAACTTGCAATTCTGTTGCATTAGAGAAACTAATTGAGGCTTAAGCTCAAAGTTGTTTGCTCCAATGGCAGGGATAGAGATGCTTCTCCCATAGAAGTCGGGAGTAGGTGCAGTAAAGTCACCCAGCACCTTCCTTGCATTGTTGGCATTGTTGTTGTTTTCGGCTGCCATGGGTTCTTCTTCTTTGAAGATTTTTGTTAGGTCCTCTACAGAGAATTGTGCCTTAGCTTCTCTTAGTTTTCGCTTCAAGGTCCTTTCAGGTTCAGGGTCAGCCTCAACAAGAATGGTTTTGTCTTTGCTCCTGCTCATATGAAAGAGAAGAGAACAAGAAAATATGGAATCCTCTATGTCACAGTATAGAGATTCCTTGAGGTGTCAGAGGAAAAATAGAAGGCAGAAGTAGAAAATTCGAACTTATCAAAGAAGATGGAGTTCAAATTGTGCATTAAGGAATAGTGTTAGTCCATAAATAGAAGGATGTGAGAGGAGGGGAAGTAATTTTCAAAAATTAAGTAAAAGATTTTGAAAACATTTTGAAAAACACTAATTGATTTTCGAAAACTAAGAATGGAAAAGAAATCAAGTGATTTTTGAAAAAGATTTTGAAATTAGAAATCAGAAGGATATGATTGAAAACTATTTTGAAAAAGATGTGATTAGGAAAATATGATTGGTTTTAAAAAGATGTGAGTGAGAAGATATGATTTGAAAAACATTTTAAAAAGATTTGATTTTAAAAATTAATAACTTGGCTGACAAGAAAAGATATGATTCAGACATTAAACCTTTCTCAACAGAAAAGGCAACATACTTGAAATGTTGAATCAAATCATTAATTGATAGCAAGTATCTTTGAAAAAGGAAAGAAATTGATTTTGAAAACATATGATTGAAAAGATATGATTTGAAAAAGATTTGATTTTGAAAAAAAATTTTGAAAACCTGAAAAAAATTTGATTTGAAAACAGAATCTTCCCTCTTGTGCCATCCTGGCGTTAAACGCCTAGAATGGTGCACATTCTGGCGTTTAACGCCCAAAACTCTACCCTTTTGGGCGTTAAACGCCCAGCCAGGCACCCTGGCTGGCGTTTAAACGCCAGTTTGCCTTCCTCACTGGGCGTTTTGAACGCCCAGCTTTTTCTGTGTAATTCCTCTGCAGTATGTTCTAAATCTTCAATTCTCTGTATTATTGACTTGGAAAGACACAAATTAAAAATATTTTTGGATTTTTAATAATAAGGAATAGTCAAAATACAACTAGAATCAAATAAATAATGCATGCAGGACACCAAACTTAGCAGTTTGTATACTACTGACACTGACAAAATGAGAATGCATATGAGACACACAAAACACTCAAGTCAAGAGAATTTAAAAATCAGAGCAATGAAATCATCAAGAACAACTTGAAGATTAATGAAGACACATGCATGAATGCAAAAAGAACAGAAACATTCAATTGACACCAAACTTAAAATGGGACTCTAGACTCAAACAAGAAATTTTTGGATTTTATGATTTTGTAAATTTTTTTGTGCTTTTTCGAAAATTAAGTGAAAAAGAAAATAAAGGTATCAAAATTCTTAATGAGAATTCCAGGAATCATGCAATGTTAGTCTAAAGCTTCAGTCTAAAGAAATTAGACATGGCTAGCCAAGCTTCAGCAGACATTGCATTCAAGAGCTAAATTGATGAAGATCAATTAGCTTTGGTGATGATAAGAACATCACCTTGAAACACTAGAATTCATTCTTAAGAACTCTGAAAAAAAATACCTAATCTAAGCAACAAGATGAACCGTCAGTTGTCCATACTCGAACAATCCCCGGCAACGGCGCAAAAAACTTGGTGCACGAAATTGTGATCATCTGCTTTCCTACTGTCTTCATCCAATCCTTCTTACTCCTTTCCATGGCAAGCTGTATGCAAGGGTTTCACCGTTGTCAGTGGCTACCTCCCATCCTCTCAGTGGAAATGTTCAACGCACCCTGTCACGGCACGGCTATCCATCTGTCAGTTCTCAATCAGGCCGGAATAGAATCCAGTGATTCTTTTGTGTCTGTCACTAACGCCCAACCCTCAGGAGTTTGAAGCTCGTCACAGTCATTCAATCATTGAATCCTACTCAGAATACCACAGACAAGGTTTAGACCTTCCGGATTCTCTTGAATGCCGCCATCAGTTCTAGCTTATACCACGAAGATTCCGGTTAAAGAATCCAAGAGATATCCACCCAATCTAAGGTAGAACGGAGGTGGTTGTCAGGCACACGTTCATAGGTGAGAATGATGATGAGTGTCAGGGATCATCACATTCATCAAGTTGAAGAACAAGTGATATCTTGGAACAAGAACAAGCGGAATTGAATAGAAGAACAATAGTAATTGCATTAATACTCGAGGTACAGCAGAGCTCCACACCTTAATCTATGGTGTGTAGAAACTCCACTGTTGAAAATACATAAGAACAAGGTCTAGGCATGGCCGAATGGCCAGCCCCCAAACTTGATAAAAAGATCTAAAGATCAAAAGATTCCAAAGATCAAAAGATGAAAATACAATAGTAAAAGGTCCTACTTATAGAAAACTAGTAGCCTAGGGTTTACAGAAATGAGTAAATGAAATAAAAATCCACTTCCGGGCCCACTTGGTGTGTGCTTGGGCTGAGCATTGAAGCATTTTCGTGTAGAGGACTCCTGAGGGTGACTTTGAACGCCGGTTTGGGCCATCAAATCTTGGGCAAAGTATGAACTATCATATATTGCTGGAAAGCCCAGGATGTCTACTTTCCAACGCCGTTGAGAGCGCGCCAATTGGGCTTCTATAGCTCCAGAAAAGCTACTTCGAGTGCAGGGAGGTCAGAATCCAACAGCATCTGCAGTCCTTTTTAGTCTCTGAATCAGATTTTTGCTCAAGTCCCTCAATTTCAGCCAGAAAATACCTGAAATCACAGAAAAACACACAAACTCATAGTAAAGTCTAGAAAAGTGAATTTTAACTAAAAACTAATAAAAATATACTAAAAACTAACTAGATCATACTAAAAACATAGTAAAAACAATGCCAAAAAGCGTACAAATTATCCGCTCATGAATTCTCCTAGTTAAGCATGTTGATTCTTGAACACATCTACTTTTATGAGTCTTGGCTATGGCCCTAAGCACTTTGTTTTCCAGTATTACCACCGGATACATAAATGGCACAGACACATGACTGGGTGAACCTTTTCAGATTGTGACTCAGCTTTGCTAGAGTCCCCAGTTAGAGGTGCCCAGAGCTCTTAAGCACACTCTTTTGCTTTGGATCACGACTTTAACCACTCAGTCCCAAGCTTTTCACTTGGACCTGCATGACACAAGCTTTTTCTTTTTCTTTCTACTTTTTTCGCCACTTTTTTTTTCACAAGCTTTTGCTTTTTCACTGCTTTTTCTTGCTTCAAGAATCAATTTTATGATTTTTCAGATCATCAATAACATTTCTCTTTGTTCATCATTCTTTCAAGAGCCAACAGTTTTAACATTCATAAACAACAAGATTAAAAATATGCACTGTTTAAGCATTCATTCAGAAAACAAAATGTATTGTCACCATATCAATATAATTAAACTAAATTCAAGGATAAATTCGAAATTCATGTACTTCTTGTTCTTTTGATTAAAAAAATTTTTCATTTAAGAGAGGTGAAGGATTAATGGAATTATTCATAACTTTAAGACATAGTTACTAAACACTAATGATCATGAAGTAGAGACACAAAACATAGATAAACATATATAAAAACCGAACAGCAGAAAAGTAAGAACAAAGAATGAATCCACCTTAGTGGCGTCTTCTTCTTGAAGGACCAACAATGTCCTTAAGCTCTTCTATGTCCCTTCCTTGCCTTTGTTGCTCCTTCCTCATTGCTCTTTGATCTTCTCTTATTTCATGGAGAATGATGGAGTGCTCATGATGTTCCACCCTTAATTGTTCCATATTATGGCTCAAATCTTCTAAGGCAGTATTGAGTTGTTCCCAATAGTTGTTGGGAGGAAAGTGCATCCATTGAGGCATCTCAGGGATTTCTTGATGATGAGCTTCCTCATGCATCTCTTGAGATCCGTGGAGGGTCTCTCTTGCTTGCTCCATCCTCTTCTTGGTGATGGGCTTATCCTCTTCAATGGGGATGTCTCCTTCTACGATAATTCTAGCTGAGTAACATAGATGGCAAATAAGGTGAGGAAAAGCTAGCCTTGCCATGGTAGAGGGCTTTTCGGCTATTTTGTAGAATTCATTGGAGATGACTTCATGAACTTCTACTTCCTCTCTAATCATGATGCTATGAATCATGATGGCCCGATCTACAGTAACTTCGGATCGGTTGCTAGTGGGGATGATGGAGCGTTGGATGAACTCCAACCATCCTCTAGCCACAGGCTTGAG
>NC_029776.3:56331852-56334231 GCF_000817695.3 Arachis duranensis | reverse complement strand
CTGACCCTTCTAGTGTAGGGGCGTTCATCTCCTTGCATCATGGGCAAGTGAAACGCCAATCTCACATTTTCCGGACTAAAATCTAAGTATTTCCCCCGAACCATTGTGAGATAATTCTTTGGATTCGGGTTCATACATTGATCATGGTTCCTAGTGATCTATGCATTGGCATAGAACTCTTGAACCATTAAGATTCTGACTTGTTGCATGGGGTTGGTTAAGACATCCCAACCTCTTCTTCGGATCTCATGTCGGATCTCCAGATACTCATTTTTCTTGAGCTTGAAATGGACCTCAGGGATCACCTTCTTCTTTGCCACAACATCATAGAAGTGGTCTTGATGGCTTTTGGAGATGAATCTTTTGCCTTAGGTGCCATTGATGGTAATGGAAAAACAAAAGCTTATGCTTTTACCACACCAAACTTAAAATATTGCTCACCCTCGAGCAAGAGAAGAAAGAAGAGAAGAAGAAGAAGAAGAAGAAAATATGGATGAGAGTGAGGGATGGTGTTTCGGCCAAGGTGTAGAAGAGGGGGTTTGTGTTGTGTGAAAATGAAGTAGAATGGAAGGGTATATATAGGGAAAGGGGAGAGGGTAGGTTCGGCCATGTAGGGTGGGTTTGGGTGGGAAAGTGTTTTTGAATTTTGAAGGTAGGTGGGGGTTTTGAGGAAGAGTGGATGGATGTGAGTGGTGAAGGGGGTAATTGGAAAGAGAGATTGAAGTTGATGGGAAGTGTGACATGGGGAAGAGTGAAATAGAATTAGGAGGTAAGGTGGGAATATGTTATGTGGGGATCCTGTGGGGTCCACAGATCCTGAGATGTCAAGGAATTACATCCCTGCTCCAAATAGGCATGTAAAATGCCTTTGCATACCATTCTGGCATTTAAATGCCGAGGTGATGCACGTTCTGGGCGTTCAATGCCCATGTAAAGCATGTTCTGGGCGTTCAACGCCCATATGTAGCATGTTTCTGGTGTTGAACGCCAGTTTCATGTTTGTTACTGGCGTTCAGCGCCAGCTTTCCTCAAGGCACATTCCTGGCATTCAAACGCCAGAATGTTGCTTGTTTCTGGCGTTCAGCGCCAGATTCATGCTCTATTCTGGCGTTGAACGCCAGCCAGATGCTCCTTACTGGCGTTGAACGCCAGTCTATCCTTCCTCATGATCATGTACCTAATAAAACACAAAATAACAATAAAATAAAAATAAAATTAAAAATTGGGTTGCCTCCCAACAAGCGCTCTTTTAATGTCATTAGATTGACAGTGGGCTCTCATGGAGCCTCACAGGTGATCAGGTCAATGTTGTATAGTCCCAACACCAAACTTAGAGTTTGGATATGGGTTCTTAACACCAAACTTAGAGTTTGGTTGTGGCCTCCAAACACCAAACTTAGAGTTTGACTGTGAGGGCTTTTCTTGACTCTGAACTGAGAGAAGCTCTTCATGCTTACTCTTTTTTGTCATAGAGGGATGGCCATGTGCCTTAAACACAAGGTAGTCCCCATTCAATTGAAGGACTAATTCACCTCTGTTGACATCTATCATAGCTCCTGCTGTAGCTAGGAAAGGTCTTCCAAGGATGATACATTCATCCTCTTCCTTCCTAGTGTCTAAGATTATGAAATCAGCAGGGATGTAAAGGCCTTCAACCTTTACTAACACGTCCTCCACTATTCCATAAGCTTGTCTCAATGAGTTGTCTGCCAATTGTAATGAGAACAAGGCAGGTTGTACCTCAATGATCCCCAGCTTCTCCATTACAGAGAGTGGCATAAGATTTATCCCTGACCCCAGATCACATAGAGCTTTTTCAAAGGTCATGGTGCCTATGGTACAAGGTATTAAGAACTTGCCAGGATCTTGTCTCTTTTGAGGTCAACTTTTCTGAATCCAGGTGTCTAGTTCACCAATGAGCAAGGGAGGTTCACTTTCCCAAGTCTCATTACCAAACAACTTGGCATTTAGCTTCATGATAGCTCCTAAATATTGAGCAACTTGCTCTCCAGTCACATCTTCATCCTCTTCAGAGGAAGAATAGTCTTCAGAGCTCATGAATAGCAGAAGGAGATTTAATGGAATCTCTATGCTCTCTATATGAGCCTCAGATTCCTTTGGATCCATAATAGGAAACTCCTTCTTGCTTGAAAGACGTCCCAGGAGGTTTTCCTCACTAGGATTTTCGTCCTCCTCCTCCCCTAAGCATTCGGCCACTTTGATTAAATCAATGGCCTTGCACTCTCCTTTTGGGTTTTCTTCTGTATTGCTTGGGAGAATACTAGGAGGAGTTTCAATGACTTTCTTACTCAGCTAGCCCACTTGTGCCTCCAGATTTCTGATGGAGGATCTTATTTCACTCATGAAACTGAAAGTGGC
>NC_029776.3:56321387-56331084 GCF_000817695.3 Arachis duranensis | reverse complement strand
GCTCCAATGGCAGGAATGGAGATGCTTCTTCTATCAAATTTGGGCGTGGGTTTGGTAAAGTCACCAAGCATCCTTCTTGTATTATCATTATTGGGTTCGGCTGCCATCTCCTTCTCTTGTTCGAAATTTTATGAAAGGTTACTTCTGGATTGTTGTGATTTAGCTTCTCTTAGTTTCCTCTTCAAAGTCCTTTCAGGTTCAGGATCAATTTCAACAAGAGTGCCTTTTTCCTTGTTCTTGCTCATATGAAATAGAAGAAAACAAGAAAAGAAAGAGGAATCCTCTATGTCATAGTATAGAGATTCCTTTATGTTAGTAGAAAAAGAAGGGGATAGAAGAAAGAAAAGTGAAGAATCCAAACACAAGGGATAGATTGGGTTCGGATTTTTAGATGAAAAGAGGTGAAGAGAAGTGTTAGTAATTAAATAATTAAATAGAATAAGAGAGAAGAGATATAAAATTCGAAAATAATTTAAAAAAAAAGGGTTAGTAATTTTCGAAAATTAAATATAAGATAAGATTAAAATTAAAATGTAAAACAAAAATAATTTTTGAAAAAGAGATGAGATATTTTCGAAAATTAGAGAGGGAAGAGTAGTTAGGTGGTTTTGAAAAAGATAAGAAACAAACAAAAAGTCAAAGAGTTAGTTGAAAAGGATATTAAAATCAAATTTGAAAAGATAAGAAGATAAGAAATTAGATAAGATAAAGCCATATCATAGCCCCCAAACTTAGCCTGGGATATTTTGATAAAGTAGGTTGAGCTTTTAGAGGATGAGTTATAACTCGGCGAGTATTGTGGGTATATATGGAGCCCCCACTTCAACATACTTTAATAAAATTGAGAAATTAAAAGAAAGAATAAGTAATTAAATAAAGAAAAAAATTAATGATAGCATTAAAGAGTGGTGTTACTTTTTTCACTTACCAATGCCATCAGCACCGTTGATGTGGATGGGAGCAATGGTCATGACTTGTTTGAGATAGAACTCAACCATTTTGTTTAACTTGGGTGTAGTTTTATATTGGAATCCAAATTATTTTCATAAATTTAACTTCCTTTCTATCTAAACATGTTGGAAAAGGGATTGATAAAGACACGAATAAAAGGAGTAAGTACTTTCTTCTGTTTATTTTACTTTTGAGTTGCTTTCTTTCTTTATTCTGCATTTCTGTTTGTGAGAAGAATGGAAAATGAAAAGCGAAAATAGATAAACACAGTAACAAAAGATAGTACATATGAATGGGTGAGTGACAATGTGAACATACGAGGGTCACTTTTTCCAAATAAAGAGAGTGTTAGTGAGATAGATGTTACAAAAATAGTGAAGACAAGATCTAAAGTTTGTGTTGAGTTGTTACTATGTTCTAGAAGTGATCGTGTCTTCCATAGGAAAAATGATTATGAATTTTTCTACATGCATAGCTACGTTCTTGAGGAGATGCGAGTGAAACTCCCATTTACTGCTTTTGAGTGTAATGTATTAAATCAATTAAATTGTACTCCATCGCAACTTTACCTAAATGACTGGCCTTTTTTGTGATGTTTTGAAATTTTGGTGGATTTTTTGGATTTAAAAACTTCGTTGGAATTGTTCATTTCCCTGTTTCAGGAAAAAGGGGTTTGGAAGGAGGTTTGGGTGAATTTGAACAGTATACCTGGATTTTTTGCTTTAAGTTGTATAAATTCTCATTCGAAGATCTTAAAGAAATATTTTTAAAAGTGAAAAGCACTGATGATGCGTTTCTATTTTATTTGGATGAAAACTTAGGTGAAAAATTTTCCTTATTTTGGTATTCCCAGCCGAAACACATTCTGGGCTCTAAGAAGATTAGTGTGAGGAATGAGTGTATAATCGAGTATTTGGTAGAAGTTGTGGATAGAAGAAATTTGATATTAGTGTTTGATTTGCTTCCATGGGAAGATAATAAGCAAGTTGTAGTAGAGTATTTGGGTAAGATTGTTCATAAATGCAAATAGTAGCAATGAATGATTTATTTTGGGTATTTTGTTGATTTTGTGTTCTTTTCCTGTCAGGTGAAAAATACCCAGGGATTTTGGCGGCGAGCTTGAGAGCTCGGTTCAAGAGCAAGAACGTGAAAAGGGAGGGTTTGCCTTCGAACCCTGATAAAGGTGGCAGAGAGGGTGCAGTAAACCAACCTCACCAAAGACGAAAGAAAATTATCTTTAAAAAGAGAAAATTTGACTTTATTGATGTTGATTTGTCGGATAATTTGACTGAGAAAAGGAAGGATATACCACTGGAGGAACTTACGAATTTTGTGAAAAATCAAAAGAGACTTCATGGGTTTGTCGAGGATATTGATGGGTGATGAATCCATATTTCATGATATTTATTTGCTCTATTTGGGTGGATTTCATCAACTTTTCTTGCACTTATCCATTGAAATAGCATAGTTTCATGATTTCTTCTTAAATTATGATTGAAAGTAAAAACATGTTTTTTAGGCCTTCTAATTGTTAAATTTTATTCAGTTTAATCTCATCTGATGCCTTGATGTGTTTGCTAAGTGATTTTAGGTTTCCAAGGCAAGTATGGGTTGAAGAAGTGAGAAAAAGAGCATGCAAAAGAGAAGAAACCATGAAGAAATGGAGTTTGGAAGATTCAGCATCCGTGCGTGCGCACAGCGATGTGTGTGCACGCACAAGTACGAGCTTGGCGATGCGTATGCATGACCCACGCGTACACGTGGGAGTGTATTTCGCCAGGTGACGCGTACGCGTGACCCAAATGTACGCATGACCCGTGTCATTTGAGCTCATTAATTGCAAATCGCTGGGGGCAAATTCTGGGCCTCCAAAACCCAATCAACCCATTTATGAAGCTATTTCAAGACAAAGTGAAGAGAAAAGAAGGGGAGAGCACTTATGTTTATGTTTTTACATGTTTTTGTTTAGTTTTTCTAGAGAGAGAAGCTCCCCCTTCTCTTTAGAATTAGGGTTTTTAGTTTACTTTCTGTTTAATTTTTGAGCATTTAATTCTTGTTTTAATATAGTATCCCCATTACCTAATAGCCAATAATTGATCACTTGATTGCAACTCCTAAGGAAGACGACCTGGGATTTAAAACTCCCGATTTATATTTGTTTTCGATTGTGACTACTCTTTGATTTAAAATTTGATTGATGGTCAATTGTTGGGTTGGGACTATACTTGCGACGCCAATCTTATTTTGAGAAAATTTCTTAAGCCGCTTTAGGCTATCTATTAAATTTTTAGCGCTGTTGTCGGGAGTTGCAATGTGTACTTATTGTTGGCTATTGTGCATATTGTGAATATTGTGAATAGATTATTTTTGGTTGATTGTGCATATGTTGCTTGCTTATTTGTTGCCAATTGTAAATATGTTAATATGTAAATAAATTTCTTTTTTGTTGTCTTTTGTTTTTGTTAATAGTTAGATTTGGGATTCCGGAGGACATTGCAAATTCAAGCATTGGTCGGAAAGTCAAGCACAAGCCACCATGGCAAGGGCTCTCCCAATTGTCTAACTTAAGGACAATAAATAAAAGTACTAGGTGGGAGATACCCCACCATGGTAACACCTTTCTAGCCCTCTCTTGTAAATAGCTTTAATTTATTGCATTTTGTTTCTTGTAGATAGCTTATGTTTAGTTATTTTAAATGTTAGATGTTTTGGGGTTAAAATCTTTTTGTTGAGCTCAAGTTTGGTGCCTTAGAGCTCTAAAAATTTTTTAGAAAAATAGAGCACGTGCGCACGCACACACCCACCCAATTTCTACACCTGTACGCACGCACACCCCTTTGCACAGCCCCTATTTGGAGCGCTCGCACACTTTGTGTGTCCGCATCTTCCTCTTTTTGTCTATCGTGCATACGCACAGATGGCGAATCAGGTGTTAATTTTTGACGTTTCGTTTTCTCAAAAAAAATTTGCCATTCTGTGCGTGGGTAAAGGCCTGTGCGTGGGCACACTTCAATGCAAGGCTTCTGCTCGCGGCGTTTGCACACATAGTGCAAACGCACAACCCTTTTTATTTTGCCCATCGATGCGTACGCGTCCCTGGACGCGTACACGTCACCTTCCATTTTCTCTCCTTCACGCGTACGTGTGACCTACACGTACGCGTCGATCCCTATTTTTGTAGAACCACGCGCACACATCCCCACGCATACGCCTCGATCTGCATTTTCGCAGCCTCACCCGTACGCGTCCCCCATGCGTACGCGTGGACCCCTTTGTGCGTACGCACGGCCCTGTGTGCATACGCACGATCCTATTTTCTCACCACTATACTTCTCTTATTCTCTTCTCTCTACTTCTTTTCTTCTTTTCTCTTTTCCTTTCTTCTTTCCCTCCTCCAACTACGTTTCACCGCTATCATTCACCACCCATCACACTCACCATTAGTTAGTTAGTTAGTTAGTTAATGTTTAATTAGTTAGTTAGTTATTGCGTTAGTTAGTTTAATTTTCTATTTTGATGCTAAGTGTTAGATTATTGCTTTGATTTGCTGATTCTATTGAGACGTTGCTGCTGGATTGTTGATATTGTTATTGCTAAATATTGTTGAATATTTTCATTGAGGTCATATTTTGTTTCTTGGTATTGAGTTCTTCATGTTTCATTTTTTGCATACCAAGTACTCATAACATTGCCTTTGATAATGCTTTTGGATTTCTAAATTACATGTTTTGGCCACCATGTGAATTGATTTCATTATCTATAGATAGGCAATTTGTTTTTAGTTGATGCATTTTTTGTTAGGTGATGATTGTTCTGATTGATCTTTATTTAAGTCACCTATTTGATGCATTAACATTAAGAATTTTAAAATTGGATCATGAGCTTCCCTAATGACACTTTTTGAGTTTTTTAAGCTTTGTTGATTATGCTTGCCATGTTTTTCACTTCATGTCAATTAGGTGTTGCTTCGTTATCCAAGTCACAATTCCTTGATTCTTGCTTGAATACTTTTATACTCCTTTATTGCTTGTTTGTTTATCTTATCCTACAAGTTTCCTTTTTAAAGTATTTCAAGCACATTAGCATGAGTGAAGTGCATGTTTCTTTTGTGTAATTGTGACATAGTTTTCCATGTTAGTGTGTGTGTTCTAAACTGTGCACAACTTAGAATACACACACTTATTTTCTTCATGTCACAAACTAATTCGATTATTCATTCTAGTAAATATCACCTCATTCCAACAATCTATGCTCCTTTATTTTTTCATTCACTCATCTTAATATTCTATCTTCTATCTTCCATGAGTAATCCACCATAAGCAATAATGGAAGTGGGAGAAAGAGCACGCAGAAGCTGATTGATCCATCAGCTGAAGGTGGCAATCCGAATTTGCCGTACCCCCCTTGCTCGTCTTTGATGCACGGAGGACCGTTCAACCCCTTACGTGTGGGGAGGTCGTCATCGATCGACCATCTTGGGTGACAAATTCTAATCCCAAACACTTTCACATTTTATTTTTCTTAGTATGTATATATTTTAGAGTTCTAATTGCATTTTTCTTAGTTTATTGCATGTCTTTGCTTATATATAATCAGCTTAGTTAATTTAATGGAATTTTCCAAGAAAAACATTCTTGATATGGCATTGACATCCTAATTTAGGGTTTGGAACTTTTGATTGAAACTTTATTAAAATATATTGTGGAACATGTTTTTGAGCTAAGAACAGATAAGCATGTGACTTTTGAGCCTAATTATGTGGTTACATCATATAACTACTATTTTCATTCTTGTGTGTGTTATTTTCTTTTTATGATTGCAATCTTTGATTTGTTTGATTCTTTATGTCCATTGTTTGATGTATATATGCATTTACATGATTGAGGCCATCTTTTTGTTAAGCTCGCTTGTTCCAGATAGCCTATCTCCCTTTCATTTCTTAATTTTAGCACATCACTACCCCTAAGTGAAAAATAATAAATGTTCCTTATTTGGATCTTTGATTAGTTTAGGATAGTGAGAGTGTGCATCATCTAAGTGTGGGAAGTTTGGGAACTTTGGTTGAGGTAAAAGTGAATTTTTGTTCTTTTGTTGAAAATCTTGAAAATTGGGTACATACTCATGCATTAATTGCCTAAACTATATGTATTGGCACTTTTGTGTATATATTTTAGTTTGAAAAAAAATAAAATAAAATAAAATAAAAAGAAAGCAATAAAAAGGGGATAAAATACCCCAAAGTAGAGTAACAATAACAATGCATATGAATGTGATTAAAAAGAAAATGCACAAGTGTGTAAGAAAAGTGAGGAATGGGTAGTTAGGTTTGCTTTGAGTTGTATAGGTTGTTATATGTGTTTAGTGAGAGCTTAGGCTAATCAAAGATTCAAATATCAAGCTCACTTAACCATATATATCCTTACCTTTATCCTAGCCCCATTATAACCTTTGGGAAAGTCCTCATGATATTTGTATGCATACATTGAATAATTGTTAATTGTTAGATGAAAGACCAATCTTAGAAAGCATGATTAGAAGAGAAATGAGTGAATCACCCCTAAACACTTGAGTGGCTAGAGTGGATACACATCCGGTGAGGGTTCGATTGCTCAATTATATATTTTCACCTATGCTTAATTCTTATCTTGCAAGTTTATAAACTCTTTTCCAAAACTCAATTTAATTGTGGATTTGACTCAATTGAAATTACTTTAGCCCATATATTTATATATGTATTCTTGGAGTTTGATTTATTTTGACTAAGTGGTTGTATTCATATAGGTAGATTGTGATGAGCGGATAATTTATACGCTTTTTGGCATTGTTTTTAAGTAGTTTTTAATAGGTTCAAGCTACTTTTAGGGATGTTTTCATTAGTTTTTATGCTAAATTCACATTTCAGGACTTTACTATGAGTTTGTGTGTTTTTCTGTGATTTCAGGTATTTTCTGGCTGAAATTGAGGGACCTGAGCAAAACTCTGATAAGGAGGCTGACAAATGACTGCTGATGCTGTTGGAATCTGACCTCCCTGCACTAGAAATAGATTTTCTGGAGCTACAGAATTCAAAATGGCGTGCTCTCAACAGCGTTGGAAAGTAGACATCCAGAGCTTTCCAGCAATATATAATAGTCCATACTTTGTTCGAGATTTGACGACGTAAACTGGCGCTCAACGCCAGTTCCATGTTGCTGTCTGGAGTCAAACGCCAGAAACACGTCACGAACCAGAGTTGAACGCCCAAAACACGTTACAACTTGGCGTTCAACTCCAAGAGAAGCCTCAGCTCGTGGATAGATCAAGCTCAGCCTAAACATACACCAACTGGGCCCCGAAAGTGGATTTATGCATCAATTACTTACTCTTGTAAACCCTAGTAGCTAGTTTATTATAAATAGGACTTTTTACTAGTGTATTAGACATCTTTGGACGTTTAGTTCTTAGACCTTGGGGGCTGGCCATTCGGCCATGCCTGGACCACTTTCACTTATGTATTTTCAACGGTGGAGTTTCTACACACCATAGATTAAGGGTGTGGAGCTCTGCTGTACCTCAAGTTTTAATGCAATTACTACTATTTTCCATCCAATTCAATTCATTCATGTTCTAAGATATTCGTTGCACTTCAACTTGATGAATATGATGATCCATGACACTCATCAGCATTCTCACCTATGAACGCGCGTGATTGACAACCACTTCCGTTCTACCTTAGGCCGGGCGCATATCTCTTGGATTCCTTAATCAGAATCTTCGTGGTATAAGCTAGAATTGATGGTGGCATTCATGGGAATCCGAAAAGTCTAACCTTGTCTGTGGTATTCCGAGTAGGATTCCAGGATTGAATGAATGTGACGAGCTTCAAACTCCTTAAGGCTGGGCGTTAGTGACAGACACAAAAGAATCACTGGATTCTATTCCAACCTGATTGAGAGCCGACAGATGATTAGTCGTGCTGTGACAGAGCATTTGGATCATTTTCACTGAGAGGATGGGATGTAGCCATTGACAATGGTGATGCCCTACATACAGCTTGCCATAGAAAAGAGTGATAAAAATTGGATAAAGCAGTAGGAAAGCAGAGATTCAGAAGGAACACAGCACCTCTATACACCTATCTGAAATTCCCACCATTAATTTACATAAGTATTTCTATCCTATTTTATTTATCTTTTAATTATCTAATCCAATCACATTTAAATCAGCCTGACTGAGATTTACAAGATGACCATAGCTTGCTTCATACCAACAATCTCTGTGGGATCGACCCTTACTCACGTAAGGTTTATTACTTGGACGACCCAGTACACTTGCTGGTTAGTTGAGTGGAGTTATGGAAAAAAGTGCTAAGTTAATAGATGCACATACCAAAGTGCCATTGTTGATGATCACAATTTTGCCCACCAGATTGCATAAATAGTTTCCTTGCTTTTAATAAATGTATTTCCCCTTCTTATCTTTCTTTGGAATAGCATGAGGATATGCTATTGTTTAAGTGTGGGGATATGATGAATCCACATTTTATGATATTTATTTGCTCTATTTGGGTAGATTTCATCAACTTTTCTTGCACTTATCCATCGAAATAGCATAGTTTCATGATTTCTTCTTAAATTGTGCTTGAAAGTAAAAATATATTCTTTAGGCCTTTTAATTGCTAAATTTTATTCACTTTAATCCCATTTGATGCCTTGATGTGTTTGCTAAGTGATTTCAGGTTTTCAAGACAAGTATGAGTTGAAGAAGTGAGAAAAAGAGCATGCAAAAGAAAAGAAACCATGAAGAAATGGAATTTGGAAGATTCAGCATCCGTGCGTGCCCACAGCGATGCGTGCGCGAAGTGCGAGCTTGGCGACGCATACACGTGACCTACGTGTACGCGTGACCCGTGTCACGTAAGCTTGATGACATGTCATCATATACCTATTTTTCTATGCTTTTTCATACAAGAAATTGATGAATTGTGCTTAAATATTGAATGCTTTTGTACTTAAATGATATATTTTCTTGATATTTTAATTTTATAAATCTTGTAGAAAATAAGAAGAAAAAGAAGCAAAGAAGCACAAAAAAAGGAGAAAAAAAGAGCTTTGGGGTACACTTTGAAGTTGGGGTACACTTTGGAGCCTTAGGCCACGCTTTTAAAAGCGTGGCCCATGACCAAATCAAGGAAGGAAGCAGCCAGCACGCACACTGCCCTGCTCTGGCCAAGGGCAGGGCAGAATCGTGACGCACATTGAGGTTGGAAGCAAGAATTTCGCAAAGGTAAAATCTGGGCACTCACAGCATGACCATGCCTCCTTCAAAGGGCTATAACTTGAGCTACAGACGTCCAATTGATGTGCTTCCAGTTGCGTTGGAAAGCTGACATACAGAGCTTTCCAACGATATATAGCAATCCCTATTTGGCATACAATTGGGGCAGAAACGAGAGGCATCTTTAAGGGCCAAAAATAAGCAAAAATAAACTAAAATGCTTCCACCAAGGCTCGAAGCTGGAGCCTCACTCCAAAACAAAGTGGCGCTCAATTTTCTGCCCTGCCCTCTTGGAGAGCAGGGCAATGTCGTGCTCTTCATGGAAAATCAAGGAAAAATTGCCCCTCAAGTGCTTTCACCAAGTTTCGGACCAAGCACCTAAGGGGAGTGAGGAGCGCATCATGACACGGTCCAAGGAAGTGAGTGTGCAAGACACACATGCAAGGCAACATTGCCCTGCCCTCCACAAGGGCAGGGCAGCCTCCTGGGA
>NC_029776.3:56320254-56321213 GCF_000817695.3 Arachis duranensis | reverse complement strand
ATTTTGTAAAGCCTATATAAGGCATCATTTCCATCTTTGAAAAGGGGGAGGCGAGACCCACTAGGGAATATTAGGATTTGAGAGCTTTCTCCTTTAAGTTTTCCTTTTTGCTTTAAATCTTGGGTAGAGAATTGAAGAAATTCTGTTTCAATCTCACCTTGAGATCTCTTGTTTACTTTTTCTGCATAATTGAAATTCACATACTGCTTCATCTTCTCTTTAATTCTGCAATTCATTTTTCTTCTTTCTTCTGCAAATTGTTCTCTGAATTGATTAAGGAAGGGCTTGAGATCTAGACTTGTTCTCTAGTCTCATTGATTCCCTGAGATCTTGAATTTCTTTTCTGAGTTTCAAAATTGAGTTGAATTTTGTTTCTGTCTTGGTCAAGTGAGCAATTGAGCTCTTGGCTTTCCTTCTGTTTTTACTGTTTCATTGAAATTGTTAGTTTCACTTTGAGACTTGAAAAATGATCTACGTCTCTTTGTTGCATCTCATTGCTCCCAATTTAATTTCCTGCACTTGTGTTCTTCTGCAACTTACATTTAAGCTACTGTGACCTTGAATTTACTTTTCCTGCAATTTAATTTCCTTGCAATTGTTCTAAGCTTGGATCTACTGCTTTCATTTAATTTCTAGCACCCCAGCCCCCTTTACATTTGATGCAATTTATATTTCTTGCAATTTAAGTTTCAGCTCTTTTACTTTCTTGTTCTTTAAGTTCCTGCAATTTTATTTTCTGCATCTTTTAAATTCCTTGCAATTTACTTCCTGTTGATTAACCTCACACAATTCACTCAATGTTAGCTTGACTAAACTAATCACCCACTAAAATTGCTTGATCCATCAATCCCTGTGGGATCGACCTCACTCATGTGAGTTATTATTACTTGATGCGACCCGGTACACTTGCCGGTTGGATTTGTGTGTTGGAAATTCATTTTTCCACAAAAACACCATCA
>NC_029776.3:56316251-56317004 GCF_000817695.3 Arachis duranensis | reverse complement strand
TGAGTGGTGAAGGGGGTGATTGGGAAGAGGAATTGAGGTGATTGGTGAGAGTTGTTGGGAAGTGTGACATGGGGAAGAGGAATCACAAAAGTAGGATTAGGAGGTAAAGTGAGAATATAGTAGGTGGGGATCCTGTGGGGTCCACAGATCCTGAGGTGATCCTGTGGGGTCCACAGATCCTGAGGTGTCAAGGAATTCCATCCCTGCACCAAATAGGCATGTAAATTGCCTTGGCACACCATTCTGGCGTTTAAACGCCCTATGGTGCACATTCTGGGCGTTCAACGCCCATGTAAAGCATGTTTCTGGCGTTGAACGCCAGTTTCATGCTTGTTACTAGCGTTCAGCGCCAGCTTTTCTTCTCTAGGCACATTCCTGGTGTTCAGCGCCAGAATGTTGCTTATTTTTGGCGTTCAGCGCCAGAATGGTGCTCTGTTCTGGCGTTGAACGCCGGCCAGATGCATCTTACTGGCGTTGAACGCCAGCCTGTGCGTCCTCCATGGTGCGAATTTTTTTCTTCTGCTGTTTTTGATTCTGTTTTTAATTTTTATGATTTTTTCGTGACTCCTCATGATCAAGTATCTAATAAAACACAAAATAACAATAAAATAAAAATTAGATAAATAAAATTGGGTTGCCTCCCAACAAGCGCTTCTTTAATGTCAATAGCTTGACAGTGGCTCTCATGGAGCCACAAGGTGATCAGGTCAATGTTGTATAGTTGCCAACACCAAACTTAGAGTTTGGATATGG
>NC_029776.3:56314239-56314974 GCF_000817695.3 Arachis duranensis | reverse complement strand
ATCCAGGAAGCAGTAGTATTCATGACCTGCTAGTCTTTCTAGCATTTGGTCTATGAATGGTAAAGGAAAATGATCCTTTCGGGTGGCTGTATTGAGCCTTCTATAATCAATACACATACGCCACCCTGTAACTGTTCTTGTAGGAACCAGTTCATTTTTTTCATTGTGAACCACTGTCATGCCTCCCTTTTTAGGGACGACTTGGACAGGGCTTACCCAGGGGCTGTCAGAAATAGGATAAATAATCCCAGCCTCTAATAATTTAGTGACCTCCTTCTGCACTACTTCCTTCATGGCTGGATTCAGCCGCCTTTGTGGTTGAACCACTGGCTTGGCGTCATCCTCCAGTAAGATCTTGTGCATGCATCTGGCTGGGCTAATGCCCTTGAGATCACTGATGGACCACCCAAGAGCTGTCTTGTGTGTCCTTAGCACTTGAATTAATGCTTTCTTTTCTTGTGGCCCTAAAGCAGAGCTTATGATTACAGGAAAAGTGTAACCTTCACCCAGAAATGCATATTTCAGGGATGGTGGTAGTGGTTTGAGCTCGGGTTTAGGAGGTTTCTCCTCTTCCTGAGGGATTTTCAGAGGTTCTACTATTCTCTCTGATTCCTCCAAATCAGGCTGAACATCTTTAAAGATGTCCTCTAGCTCTGATTCGAGACTCTCAGCCATATTGACCTCTCTTACCAGAGAATCGATAATATCAACACTCATGCAGTCATTTGGGGTGTC
>NC_029776.3:56311342-56312827 GCF_000817695.3 Arachis duranensis | reverse complement strand
GTGGGATCGACCCTTACTCGCGTAAGGTTTATTACTTGGACGACCCAGTGCACTTGCTGGTTAGTTGTGCGAAGTTGTGATAAAGAGTTGAGATTACAATTGTGCGTACCATGTTGATGGCGCCATTGATGATCACAATTTACGCGCACCAAACACCAAGGAACACCAAACTTACAAATTTTAAGATCAAAACACAAGAAAGACTCAAGAACACCTTGAAGATTCACAAGAACACCAAGAACAAAAGAAATAACACCAAACTTAAAATTTTTAGAAAACCAAGACAAATTTTCGAAAATTAAAGAAAACTTAACAAGAAAACACCAAACTTAGAGTTTGGCACAAGATTCAATAAAAAAATTATTTTTTTTTTGAAAAAGATTCCAAAGAAGATACCCAATTATGAAGAACAACTACTAAAGCTCCAGCCAATTGGGCAGTAACTTCAATGTTGATTTTAAAAATGTATCATCTTTATGGATAACAATATAAATCTTTTAATGTTTTGAAAAAGCACAAGAAAAACAAGAAAAGACACAAAACAAGAAAAATTAAAGATTAATCAAGAAAAATACACAAGAACAACTTGAAGATCAATGAAGAACAAAGAACACAAGTCGAAAATTTTAGAAAAAAAATTATAAAAGATGCAATTGACACCAAACTTAGAACAAGACACTAGACTCACGAAAAATTAACAATTAATTAAGAAAAATAATTTTTTCGAAAAGAAATTTTTGAAAAGAGACTATCCTATCAAAATTTAATGACTCTAAAACAACAAAAATAAATTATTCCTAATCTAAGAAATAAAATAAGCCTTCAATTGTTCAAATTCAACAATCCCCGGCAACGGCGCCAAAAACTTGGTGCACGAATTTCTGATCCGCACAGCTAACCAGCAAGTGCACTGGGTCGTCCAAGTAATACCTTACGTGAGTAAGGGTCGATCCCACGGAGATTGTTGGTTTGAAGCAATCAATGTTTATTTTATTAATCCTAGTCAGGATGTCAATAAGATTAATTGGTTTTAATGATAAGAAGTCAAAGTATTTGGAATAAGGAATTGTTACTTTATTAATGGAGAATATGTTGGAGTTTTGGAGATGCTTTGTCCTCTGAATCTCAACTTTTCCTTGAAATCCTCTTCCCACACGCAAGGTCCCTTCCATGGCAAGCTCTATGTAGGGTGTCACCGTTGTCAATGGCTACTTTCCATCCTCTCAATGAAAAACGTTCCTATGCTCTGTCGCAGCACGGCTAATCATCTGTCGGTTCTCAATCAGGTTAGAATAGAATCTATTGATTCTTTTGCGTCTGTCACTAACGCCCAGCCTTCAGGAGTTTGAAACTCGTCACAGTCATTCAATCCCAGAATCCTACACGGAATATCACAGACAAGGTTTAGACTTTCCGGATTCTCATGAATGCCGCCATCAATCCGGCTTATACCACGAAGATTCTGATTAAGGAATCTAAGAGATA
>NC_029776.3:56306704-56307302 GCF_000817695.3 Arachis duranensis | reverse complement strand
CACACTGCCCTGCTCTTGCCAAGGGCAGGGCAGAATCGTGATGCACATTGAGGTTGGAAGCAAGAATTTCGCTAAGGTAAAATCTGGGCGCTCACAGCATGACCATGCCTCCTTCAAAGGGCTATAACTTAAGCTACAGACGTCCAATTGATGTGCTTCCAGTTGTGTTGGAAAGCTGACATTTAGAGCTTTCCAACGATATATAGCAATCCTTATTTGGCATAAAATTGAGGCAGGAACGAGAGGCATCTTTAAGGGCCAAAAATAAGCGAAAATAAACTAAAATGCTTCCACCAAGGCTCGAAGCTGGAGCCTCACTCCAAAACAAAGTGGCGCTCAATTTTCTGCCCTGCCCTCTTGGAGAGCAGGGCAATGTCGTGCTCTTCATGGAAAATCAAGGAAAAAATTGCCCCTCAAGTGCTTTCACCAAGTTTCGAACCAAGCACCTAAGGGGAGTGAGGAGCGCATCATGACACGGTCCAAGGAAGTGAGTGTGCAAGACACACATGCAAGGCAACATTGCCCTGCCCTCCACAAGGGCAGGGCAGCCTCCTGGGAACACCCATGGGTCAAAATTCAATTCAAATTCCCTTTGAAC
>NC_029776.3:56302893-56306532 GCF_000817695.3 Arachis duranensis | reverse complement strand
ATTGAAGAAATTCTGTTTCAATCTCACCTTGAGATCTCTTGTTTACTTTTTCTGCATAATTGAAATTCACATACTGCTTCATCTTCTCTTTAATTTTGCAATTCATTTTTCTTCTTTCTTCTGCAAATTGTTCTCTGAATTGATCAAGGAAGGGCTTGAGATCTAGACTTGTTCTCTAGTCTCATTGATTCCCTGAGATCTTGAATTTCTTTTCTGAGTTTCGAAATTGAGTTGAATTTTGTTTCTGTCTTGGTCAAGTGAGCAATTGAGCTCTTGGCTTTCCTTCTGTTTTTACTGTTTCATTGAAATTGTTAGTTTCACTTTGAGACTTGAAAAATGATCTACGTCTCTTTGTTGCATCTCATTGCTCCCAATTTAATTTCCTGCACTTGTGTTCTTCTGCAATTTACATTTAAGCTACTGTGACCTTGAATTTACTTTTCCTGCAATTTAATTTCCTTGCAATTGTTCTAAGCTTGGATCTACTGCTTTCATTTAATTTCTAGCACCCCAGCCCCCTTTACATTTGATGCAATTTACAATTCTTGCAATTTAAGTTTCAGCTAATTTATTTATATTTCTTGCAATTTAAGTTTCAGCTCTTTTACTTTTCTTGTTCTTTAAGTTCCTGCAATTTTATTTTCTGCATCTTTTAAATTCCTTGCAATTTACTTCCTGTTGATTAACTTCACACAATTCACTCAATGTTAGCTTGACTAAACTAATCACCCACTAAAATTGCTTGATCCATCAATCCCTGTGGGATCGACCTCACTCTTGTGAGTTATTACTACTTGATGCGACCCGGTATACTTGCCGGTTGGATTTGTGTGTTGGAAAATTCGTTTTCCGCAAAAACACCATCAAAGCTCATTAATTGCAAATTGCCGGGGGCGAATTCTAGGCCTCCAAAACCCAATCCAACTAATTTCTGAAGTTATTTCAAGCCAAAGTGAAGAGGAAAGAATGGGGGAGCACTTTGGTTTAGGTTTTTACATGTTTTTGTTTAGTTTTTCTAGAGAGAGAAGCTCCCCCTTCTCTCTAGAATTAGGGTTTTTAGTTTACTTTCTCTTTAATTTCAGCATTTAATTCTTGTTTTAATGTAGTTTCATTTATGTTTCTTGCTCTCTTGTCTTGATCATCTTCATTTCTTTTGTTAATTTCTCAATTTTGCCACTTTTATATTTATGAACACTCTTGTTACTTTTAATTTCATTTAATGCAATTTTGATGTTTTTATGTTTCTCTAATGATTATTTGAGTTGTTATTATCATTTTATTGCAATTGATAGTTATACAATTTATTTTTATTGCAATTTATGATATTTTTTCTTTTATGCATGCTAGGTATTTGATAAAATATCTCTTTTAGCTTTTGTATATTTTTTCACACTCTTGACTTGGAATTGGGTAGTTAGGTGAACTTGAGTTATAGATGTCCATTCCACATTGTGCTAGGACTGTTAATTGGTTTGGTTTTCATTGACGTTAGTCTTTCACTAAGTTAATTAGTGAGTTGACTATGACTTATGGATTGAGATCAATTATGCCCTTTTGACTTATCCTCGATGTTTGGATAGACTAATTGGGATTAATTCTACTTTTAAAATCAAATTTTTGAAAAAGATAAAATTTTTGAAAAAGATATGATAAAAGATAAAAAGATTTAATTTAAAAATTTAAAATTACTTACTTCACTAACAAGAAACTACAAGATAAGATTCTAGAACTTAAAGATTGAACCTTTCTTAACAAGAAAGTAACAAACTTCAAATTTTTGAATCAATCACATTAATTGTTAGTGAGTTTTCGAAAATTTGATATAAAGATAAGGAAAAGATTTTGAAAATAATTTGAAAAAGATTTTTTTAAAATTTTCGAAAAATACAAAAAAATGAAAAAGATATGATTTTTGAAAAAGATTTTGAAAAGATAAGATTTTTTAAAATTGAAAATTTGACTTGACTTGTAAGAAACAACAAATTTTTGAAAATTTTTGACTAAGTTAACTCAAAGTTTCAAAAATTATGAGAAAAATAAGGAAAAGATATTTTTTTGATATTTGAATTTTTTGTATGATGAGAGAGAAAAACACAAAAATGATCCAAAACATGAAAATTTTGGATCAAAACACAAGATGCATACAAGAACACTATGAATGTCAAGATGAACACCAAGAACACTTTGAAGATCATGATGAACATCAAGAACATAATTTTGAAAAATTTTTTAATGCAAAAAAAACATGTAAGACACCAAACTTAGAAATCTTTAATGCATGGACACTATGAATGTAAAAATGCATATGAAAAACAACAAACAACACAAAACAAGAAAACATCAAGATCAAACAAGAAGACTTGTCAAGAACAACTTGAAGATCATGAAAAACACCATGAATGCATGAAAGTTTTGAAAAAATAATGCATAAATTTTAAAAACATGCAATTGACACCAAACTTAAAAATTGACTCAAGACTCAAACAAGAACACAAAATATTTTTGGTTTTTATGATTTTATGAATTTTTTTGTATTTTTATTAAATTTTTCGAAAATATACTTTAGAAAAACAAAAATAATAATAAAAAAATATTTTTGAAAGATTTTTGAAAACTTTTTGAAAAGAAAATTACCTAATCTGAGCAACAAGATGAACCGTCAGCTGTCCATACTCGAACAATCCCCAGCAACGGCGCCAAAAACTTGGTGGACGAAATTATGATTCATTCTCTTTGTATTTGCATGAGATTTATTTAATGGATCTATCAAAAATACCCCAAAGAGATCATGGTGTGATGAATTGGGATCTTAATAATCCCTAGTAATGGCACGTGTGATCACAACTCCGTTCAACTTAACCAGCAAGTGTACTGGGTCATCCAAGTAATACCTCACGTGAGTAAGGGTCGATCCCACGGAGATTGTTGGTATGAAGCAAGCTATGGTCACCTTGTAAATCTCAGTTAGGCAGATTAAATGGTTTATGATAAGTTCGAAAATAAATAATAAACAGAAAATAAAATAGGATAGAAATACTTATGTAAATCAATAGTGGAAATTTCAGATAGGCATGTGGAGATGCTGTGCTCCTCTTGAATCCCTACTTTCTTATTACATTCATCCAATCCTTCTTACTCCTTTCCATGGCAAGTTTTATGTAGGGCATCACCGTCGTCAATGGCTACTTTTCATCCTCTCTGGAAAATGGTCCTATGCGCTGTCACTGCATGGCTAATCGTCTGGAGGCATCACCCTTGTCTATGACTACATCCCATCCTCTCAGTGAAAATGGTCCAAATGCTCTGTCACAGCACGGCTAATCATCTGTCGGTTCTCAATCAGGTTGGAATAGAATCCCTTGATTCTTTTGCGTCTGTCACTAACGCCCAGCCTTCAGGAGTTTGAAGCCCGTCATAGTCATTCAATTCCGGAATCCTACTCGGAATACCACAGACAAGGTTAGACTTTTTGGATTCCCATGAATTCCGCCATCTATCTAGCTTATACCACGAAGATTCTGTTAGGGAATCTAAGAGATATGCGCCCGGCCTAGAGTAGAACGGAAGTGGTTGTCAGTCACACACGTTCATAGGTGAGAACGATGATGAGTGTCATGGATCATCACATTCATCAAGTTG
>NC_029776.3:56293669-56302558 GCF_000817695.3 Arachis duranensis | reverse complement strand
AAAAAAAGTATAGACTATTATATATTGCTGGAAAGCTCTGGATGTCGACTTTCCAACGCCGTTAAGAGCGCGCCATTTTGAGTTCTGTAGCTCCAGAAAATCCGTTTTGAGTGCAGGGAGGTCAGATTCCAACAGCATCAGCAGTCCTTTTGTCAGCCTCCTATAAGAGTTTTGCTCAAGTCCCTCAATTTCAGCCAGAAATTACCTGAAATCACAGAAAAACACAAAAACTCATAGTAAAGTCCAGAAATGTGAATTTAGCATAAAAACTAATGAAAACATCCCTAAAAGTAGCTTGAACTTACTAAAAATTACCTAAAAACAATGCCAAAAAGCGTATAAATTATCCGCTCATCATGCATCAACAATTATTAGATTAGAAGATCACTAGATTGAGCATTTTTGTTTTGTTGAATTAACTTTCTGTTTGAGTAATTTACTTTCTGTCTTAGTTAACTTCTTCCCTTTCCCCCTCTACTTTTTTGTTTCCTTGTTATTTACAATTTAGTTTACTAACACACTAACTGTTTGATATATTGCTTCACTCACAACTAACAGTAATTTTGACAACAATACTATCTGCACATAGTTTTTCCTTGCTTGTACTTATTGGTTGTATGACAGGGAGAAGAAGCGGGGTTTCGACTTCTTTCGATTCTGAACCAGAGAGGACCCTCCTTAGATTAAGGAGGGAAGCAAGAGGGAAACGTGCAATCGGTGCTGAAGAGGAGGAGGAACACTTTGAACTAAACATGGAAGGCAACATAGAAAACCAACATGAAGAAGAGGCTAATAACCATGGGGGAGGAGGTAGAGCAAATCATGTTGGGGAGGATAGAAGAGTGTTAAGCTCTTATATCAATCCCAACCCAGGCAACTGTGGGAGCAGCATTCAGAAGCCCACTATACATGCCAACAATTTGGAGCTAAAACCTCAGCTCATCACTCTTGTGCAGAATAATTGCTCATTTGGAGGAGGTGCTCAAGAAGATCCGAATCAACACTTGACCATCTTCTTGAGGATTTGTGACACAGTGAAGTCCAATGGAGTCCACCAGGATATCTATAGGCTGCTCTTGTTCCCTTTCTCACTCAGGGACTAGGTATTCAAATGGCTTGAATCCTTCCCAAAAGAAAGCCTGACAAATTGGGAGGAGGTAGTGAATAAGTTTTTGGCAAGGTTTTACCCCCCGCAAAGGATCAATAGGCTGAAAACTGAAGTAAAGACGTTCAGACAGCAAGATGGGGAGACACTTTATGAAGCCTGGGAAAGGTTCAAAGACCTAACAAGAAGGTGTCCACCAAATATGTTTAATGAATGGGTGCAGTTGCATATCTTATATGAAGGCTTGTCATATGAATCAAAGAAGGCAATAGATCATTCCTCTGGAGGATCCTTGAACAAGAAGAAGACCATTGAAGAAGCCATAGATGTCATTGAAACTGTAGCTGAGAATGACTACTTCTATGCTTCCAAAAGAGAGAACACTAAGGAAGTAATGGAGCTAAACAATGTGGATGCTCTGCTGGCTCAAAACAAGCTCATCACCAAGCAGCTAGCTGACCTCACCAAGAAGATGGAAAGAAGTCAAGTAGAGGACATACCAACACCCCCACAACAATACCTCTCATCCTTCCACCTCTAATCTCAATTTACCATCAATTGATGACAGACTCTTTAAGCTTGAAACCTTACTTGAAGGAGTATGCAAGAACGTCAGAAACAGTAAGGTATTTCGAGAGGAAGTGCAGTCAAACATGCAGAATCAAAATGCTGCCATCAAGAAACTGGAGACACAAATTGGCTATCTATTCAAGCAGCTTTCTAACTACAACCTTTGCAATGATAACAATTCAAGCAAAGAGGAGGAGTGTCAAGCTATAACACTTAGGAGTGGAAGGGAACTTAAGGAACTCTCCCAAAAACCACAAGAAGAAGGCTCAAATGAAAAGGGAGAAGAGCAAGATGGAGTTTAAATTCCCACTTCAAGTACACAAAAAGAAAAAGGGATGCCAAAACTGAACATCTCAAGAGCTCCATATCCTCAGTAGTTGAAGAAAAAGGAAGATGACAACCAGTTTGTGAGATTTTTGGAAATCTTTAAGAAACTACAAATCAACATACCCTTTGCTGAAGCAATAGAACAAATGCCACTCTATGCCAAGTTCCTGAAGGAGCTGATGACTAAGAAGAGAAGCGGGAAGAACAATAAGACTGTGATACTAACTGAAGAATGTAGTGATATCATCCAGCACAAACTACCCCAGAAGTTGAAGGATCCTGGGAGCTTTCAGATCCCTTGTATTATAGGGGAAATCACAGTAAAGAAGGCCCTTTGTGACTTAGGAGCCAGCATCAATTTGATTTCAGTAGCAATGATGAGGAAGATGAAGATCGAGGAGGCTAAACCAACAAAAATGGCCTTACAACTGGCAGATCGATCGTTCAAATTCCCTTATGGCATAGTAGAGGATTTGTTGGTAAAAGTAGGAGACTTCATATTCCCGGTAGATTTTGTAATATTGGACATGTAGGAAGAAGCCAAAACCTCCATTATTCTGGGAAGACCGTTCTTGGCTACTGCTGGAGCTATCATTGATGTCCAAAAAGGTAATCTTACCTTGAGATTACACAATGAAAAGATGACATTCAATGTGTTCAAGGCCATGAGTTACCCACCAGAATAATTAGGGGAATGCATGAGGATAGACGCACTTGAAGAAGAAGTGCAGGAGTGTTTCGAAGAAGAAGAGCATGAAGAGCCCGAGAGATCAATGGAGGAGGAGTATATACCAAGTGAGGAGGTTACAACAGCAGAGAGTCACGTTCAAGATGCACCAAAGGAAGAGACTGAAAAGTCAGAAGCACCCAAGGTTTAACTTAAAGCATTGCCACCCACTCTCAAATATGCATACCTAGGAGAAAATGAAAACTACCCAGTGATTATAAGCTCGTGCCTCAGCCAAGATCAAGAGGATGAACTGCTCAAGGTGCTGCGGAAGCATAAGGACGCCATTGGATGGACCCTTGCTGACCTGAAGGGAATCAGTTCAACTATATGCATGCATAAAATACTGTTAGAAGATGATGCAAAACCATCCATTCAATCCCAAAGAAGGCTGAACCCAATCATGAAGGAAGTGGTACAGAAAGAGGTTATGAAGCTTTGGCAAGGAAGAGTAATATACCCGATCTCAGACAGCCCTTGGGTTAGCCCCGTGCATGTTGTGCCCAAGAAGGGAGGAATCACTGTGGTTCCCAATAAGAGGAACGAACTGATACCTACAAGGACCGTCACAGGATGGCGGATGTGTATCGACTATCGGAAACTCAATGAAGCCACACGAAAGGATCATTTTCCTCTCCCATTCATGGATCAGATGTTGGAAAGACTCGCAGGACATGCTTATTACTGTTTTCTTGATGGTTATTCAGGATATAACCAAATAGTGGTTGATCCTAGAGACCAAGAGAAAACTTCATTTACCTGCCCATATGGAGTGTTTGCTTATAGGCGCATGCCATTTGGGCTATGTAATGCACCTGCGACTTTCTAACGCTGCATGCTTTCTATATTCTCAGATATGATAGAGAAATTCATTGAGGTTTTTATGGATGATTTCTCGGTATTTGGAGATTCTTTTACTAGTTGCTTGAATCACCTGACCTTGGTATTGAAAAGATGCCAAGAGACCAATTTGGTCTTGAACAGGGAGAAATGTCACTTTATGGTGACAGGAGGAATAGTTCTTGGCCATAAGATTTCTAACCAAGGAATCGAAGTGGACAAGGCTAAAGTAGAACTTATTGAAAAGCTCCCTCCACCCAGTGATGCCAACGCAATTAGAAGCTTTTTAGGGCATGCTGGCTTTTACAGAAGATTTATTAAAGATTTTTCAAAAATAGCTAAGCCCTTGAGTAATCTCCTTGTATCAGATACACCATTCATATTCGATGAAACCTGCATGTTGGCATTCGAGCATTTGAAAGAAAGATTATCCTCTGCCCCTATCATCTCCCCACCTGATTGGAACTTACCCTTTGAATTGATGTGTGATGCGTCTGACTTTGCAGTAGGGGCAGTGTTAGGGCAGAGGAAAAATAACTTAGTCCATGTAATATACTATGCTAGCAAGGTCCTCAATGATGCTCAAAGAAATTATACCACTACTGAAAAGGAATTGCTAGCCATAGTTTTTGCATTTGACAAGTTTAGATCATACCTCATTGGTGCTAAAGTAATTGTTTTTACAGATCACACAGCACTTAAATATTTATTTGCCAAGCAAGAATCAAAACCAAGACTAATAAGATGGATCTTATTATTGCAGGAGTTTGATATTGAAATCAGAGACAAGAAGGGAGTAGCGGGGCTTCAACTTCCTTCGATTCTGAACCAGAGAGGACCCTCCTTAGATTAAGGAGGGAAGCAAGAGAAAAACGTGCAATCGGTGCTGAAGAGAAGGAGGAACACATGATATGAGTGTGAACTAGCTCTTCCCTGATGAGCAGTTAATGACAGTGCACAAAGCCCCATGGTTTGCAGACACCAACTTTAAGGCAACTGGGGCTCTACCTCTAGGAATCAATAAACATCAAAAGAGGAAGCTCATGAATGATGCAAAATACTTTGTCTGGGACGAGCCTTATCTCTTCAAAAAGTGTTTAGATGGAATCCTTAGAAGATGTGTTTCAGAAGAGGAAGGACGAGAAGTACTATGAAATTGCCACGGCTCATGCTACGGAGGCCACTTTGGAGGGGACAGGACTGCAACAAAGGTGTTACAAAGTGGATTCTTTTGGCCCACCCTTTTCAAGGATGCCAAAGAATTGGTAAGGAGTTGCAATGAATGCCAAAGATCTGGGAACTTGCCCAAAAGAAATGCCATGCCACAGAATTTCATTTTGGAACTAGAAGTATTTGATGTGTGGGGAATAGATTTCATGGGACCATTCCCAACCTCATATGCAAACAAGTACATCTTGGTAGCAGTGGATTATATTTCCAAATGGGTAGAGGCCATTGCAACCCCAACAAATGACAACAAAGTGGTCATGAACTTCCTCAGGAAGAATATTTTTAGCCAGTTTGGAGTCCCAAGAGCCCTCATCAGTGATGGAGGGAGCCATTTTTGTAACAAACCACTAGAGACTCTTCTCCTACGATATGGGATAAAACACAAGGTAGCCACACCTTACCATCCCCAAACAAGTGGACAAACAGAGATATCCAACAGAGAGCTAAAGAGAATTATGGAGAAGACTGTAGGTGCATCAAGAAAAGATTGGGCGAAGAAGCTGGATGATGCTCTTTGGGCATACAGGACCGCATTCAAAACACCACTGGGAATGTCCCCATATCAACTAGTTTATGGGAAAGCTTGCCATTTACCACTAGAATTGGAACACAAAGCTCTCTGGGCCATCAAGATACTGAACTTTGACAGCATTGCTGCTGGTGCAAAGAGAATCTTGCAACTGCAAGAGATGGAGGAATTCAGGTCACAAGCCTATGAAAATACTAAGATATATAAGGAGAAGGCAAAGAGGACACATGACCTGCATCTTGCACCCAGGGATTTCAAAAAGGGGCAGCAAGTACTCTTCTACAATTCCAAATTGAGACTATTCCCAGGAAAACTCAAATCAAGGTGGTCAGGGCCTTTTATTGTCACTAAAGTCTCGCCATATGGACACATCAAAATCATGGATGAAAGGTCAGGGAGGACTTTTACAGTGAACGGACAAAGACTCAAGCATTATCTGGGCAACATGGGGGAAAATCCCAGAGTAAACTATCATCTCAAGTAGAGGAGGAATCGTCAAGCTAGTGACGATAAAGAAGTGCTTTGTTGGGAGGCAACCCAAACTTAGGTAACTACCTTTTCAGCTGCATTTCAATAAAGATCACAAGTTGTTTCCCCTGCATTGCAAGGAGCTAAGTTTGGTGTTCCACACCAAAATAATTCAAGAGTGAAAGTGCATTTCTAAGTTTGGTGTCCCACCAGAAGATGCTAGTTAGAATCACACTATACTCTCAAAGCACATTGCTAGCTCTAACCAATTAAAGGAACCACTTGGATATAGATTAGTCTTTAGTTAATTGGTTGCTAACAGCAAGATACGAGGTTCTACGCATGCATGCAAGGTTTTGTAGTAAGCAAGGAACTAAGTTTGGTGTTCACACACCAAAAAAAAAAAGTTCAGAAATCATAAGCATACATGCGAGTTGACTATTCCTCAAGTGCTTGGGAAACAAGCAACTTCCAATAACCTTGCAGGAAGCTTACGAGGAGATGGTGCACCTTCAACTAAGAAAGTAAGGCATTAAGAACTATGACAATGACAACAAGAAGGCAACTGGATTGGCGGAGCAAACCATCTCTCAAAGGTTGTATTGCTACTTAATTCCATCTACTCATCTTGTTAAAAATTGGAAGTCTGAATGCACTGTTAATTAATAGTCATGCGTTGATTGGAACCTAGTTCAACTCTGCATTTTAAGTTTTATTGCTTAGGTCTATAATTTCTGGTTTAAGTGTCACTGCATCATATCTTTACTTATTGTATTCTTGTCTTTAAAATCAAATGAAGGAGAGAATGTTTATGTTTCAAAAGACCAGAGTGGAGTTCATAATATGGAGTAATTTTCTAAATATTTGGTGTGATCATAAGTTAGCTAAGTTGGTTTGACCATGAGGTGGGAAGACAACTATCTGTCCTGAATACTTTGCTTTGAATACACCCATGAGATTAAGTAAATAGCAAGATCCTAATAAGAGAAAGGCAAAGAACACTTAAAGTGAAAAACAAAAGAAAAAGAGTAAGCAATAAGGCTAGGCACCAATGGTTTTAATCTTGAAGCATGTGTCTGTGGTGTTCTTGTGTGAGAGATCTACTTGGATGAATAAGCTCTTAGGGATGCCTTATCACTTGGTAACTTGGGTTAACTAACTCGGGATTATCAGCTGAAAGTCCACTATCAAGAGTAACCCTCACTACAGAGCATTTAGTAACCCAAAGAGGTGCTGGACACCAAGGTCTCAAGAAAAGAAAATAAATAAACCATATGCCTGTGGTGTGTATGTATGGGGGAGAGACTTGAGGAAGTAAGTCCGTAGGGGTGTTTCAACACTTAGCACCTTGAACCAATTGGTTCGGGAGTGTTGGCTGAAAGCTTATTTTAAAGAGTTGCCCCCTTACAGAGCACCTAGCCTGAAGAACACAAATAAGCCCTGAAATGACAATAAAAGGATCAATAAAAGTCTCATGGTATGTAAGCAAAACCAGTGTTTTAGAACATGATAAAGGTCTGAAAGCCAGTAATGGAATGAACCTAAGTTGCCATGCATGAAACCACCATAAAATCAGTAACATGACCTCCACAAGAATGACTCATTTCTCTTGGCATTCCATTCATCGTTCTCTTGTTCTGGTACTTACTTAGGGACAAGCAAGCTTTAAGTTTGGTGTTGTGATGCAAGGGCATCTTGGCCAGTTTCACTGACCTTTTCTTTCTGTTTTTAGGGTAGTTTCATGCATTTCCTTAGGAAATAAGCTAGTTTTGGGTAGATATTCACTTACACCTTGATTCAAGCATACATTGTGCATTTTACATGATTTTATGAGGATTTTGCATGAATTTAGTGACAAATTGTATGTTGCATTACCTATGACTTGGACTAGAACTTTGATGCACTCTATTGCTTGATTTCAGGATCAAAGGAAGCAAGGAAGAACCATTTAGCAGTCACGTTAATCTAATTAACGTGGCCACTAACGTGGAATGGGAGGTAACTTGCAAAGTTAATGAGAAAATTGATTACCAATAACGCTCTCGAAGCCATCATTGCCCACGTTAAGAGTCACGTTAACTAAGTTAACGTGAGCTCTAACGTGAAGAAAGGATTTTGACCCACGTTAGTGACACTTAACATTATCACTAACGTTGGCCAATGATCATAAGTGGCCACGTTAGAGTCCACGTTAACTTGGTTAACGTGGCCTCTAACGTTAACAAGGGGAAGGAAGCCAACGTTAGTGACATTCAACATTGTCACTAACGTTGGCCTAAGGTGCAATATACCACGTTAACTTCCACGTTAACTTGGTTAACGTGGGAGCTAACGTGAGAGGCAAGAATGGTCGACAACGTTAGTGACACCCAACATTGTTACTAATGTTGGAAGCAACCACAAAACCCCAAGGAGCCACATTAACTTCTACGTTAACTTAGTTAACGTGGAAGCTAACGGCAATGAATGAAAGATGAGCCAACGTTAGTAACATTCAACATTGTCACTAACGTTGGAAATGGTTAACCTAGTTAACGTGGACTCTAACGTGAATAAGGGCATATTGGAACGTTAGTGACAATGTTGAGTGTCACTAACGTTCTTGAAGATTGGCATGCCTACGTTAAAAGAGCCACGTTAACTAAGTTAACGTGGACTCTAACGTGGGAAAGGGGGAGGCTCTCAACGTTATTGGTGGACGAAATTGTGATCACATCAATGTAGTATTTTTTTTTGTTGTTGTATGGAATCATTATTATGGCACTTATGTGTGGACACAACTCCGTTCAACTAACCAGCAAGTGTACTGGGTCGTCCAAGTAATACCTTACGTGAGTAAGGGTCGATCCCATAGAGATTGTTGGTATGAAGCAAGCTATGGTCACCTTGTAAATCTCAGTTAGGCAGATTAAATTGGTTTTTGGGTTTTCAAAAATAGAAATAAGAAAATAAATAATAAAAGGGATAGAATACTCATGCAGATTCATTGGTGGGAATTTCAGATAAGCGAATGGAGATACTGTATGCCTCAAGGACGCCTGCTCTCCCATTGCTTCAACTCAATCCTTCTTACTCCTTTCCATGGCAAGCTGT
>NC_029776.3:56289837-56290631 GCF_000817695.3 Arachis duranensis | reverse complement strand
TTTTTTCGTGACTCCTCATGATCATGTACCTAATAAAACACAAAATAACAATATAATAAAAATTAGATAAATAAACTTGGGTTGCCTCCCAACAAGCGCTTCTTTAGTGTCAATAGCTTGACATTGGCTCTCATGGAGCCACAAGGTGATCAGGTCAATGTTATATAATTGCCAACACCAAACTTAGAGTTTGGATATGGGGTCTTAACACCAAACTTAGAGTTTGGTTGTGGCCTCACAACATCAAACTTAGAGTTTGACTGTGTGGGTTCTTCTTGACTCTGAACTGAGAGAAGTTCTTCATGCTTACTCTCTTTTGTCACAGAGGGATGGCCATGTGCTTTAAGCACAAGGTAGTCCCTATTCAATTGAAGGACTAATTCACCTCTGTTGACATCTATCACGGCTCCTGCTGTGGCTAGGAAAGGTCTTCCAAGGATGATGCAATCATCCTTTTCCTTCCTAGTGTCTAAGATTATGAAATCAGCAGGGATGTAAAGGCCTTCAACCTTTACTACCACGTCCTCTACTATTCCATAAGCTTGTCTCAATGACTTATCTGCCAATTGCAATGAGAACAAGGCAGGTTGTACCTCAATGATTCCTAACTTCTCCATTACAGAGAGTGGCATAAGATTTATCCCAGACCCTAGATCACATAGAGCTTTGAAAAAGCTCATGGTGCCAATGGTACAAGGTATTAAGAACTTTCCAGGATCTTGTTTCTTTTGAGGTAGAGTTTTCTGAATCCAAGTATCTAGTTCACTAATGAGCAATGGAGGTTCACTTTCCCA
>NC_029776.3:56281594-56284983 GCF_000817695.3 Arachis duranensis | reverse complement strand
CAAAAAGCGTATAAATTATCCGCTCATCACAACTCCAAACTTAACTTTTTGCTTGTCCCCAAGCAACTGAAAATCAAATAGGATAAAAGAAGAGAATATACTATAAATTCTAGAATATCAATGAATATTAATTTAATTAGATGAGCGGGACTTGTAGCTTTTTGCTTCTGAATAGTTTTGGCATCTCACTTTTTCCGTTGAAGTTCAGAGTGATTGGCGTCTCTGGGAACTCAGAATTTCGGATAGTGTTATTGACTTTCCTAGTTAAGCATGTTGATTCTTGAACACAGCTACTTATGAGTCTTGGCCGTGGCCCTAAGCACTTTGTTTTCCAGTATTACCACTGGATACATCAATGCCACAGACACATAACTGGGTGAACCTTTTCAGATTGTGACTCAGCTTTGCTAGAGTCCCCAGTTAGTGGTGTCCAGAGCTCTTAAGCACACTCTTTTGCCTTGGATCACGACTTTAACCACTTAGTCTCAAGCTTTTCACTTGGACCTTCAAAAACCAACTAATTCCAGCTTAAACCTTATGATTTTGTGTCAAAATAAAAGATGGTTGATTGATTCAACATAATCATGAAAACCTACTCAAATTACTTACTTATAGTACAAGAAAGTGCATAAAACCTAATGAAACAAGTAAGAAATGCTCGAAAAGTTAGCATAAGATGACTTGTCATCACAACACCAAACTTAAATCTTGCTTGTTCCCAAGCAAGTACTAAACAAAAGAAGAAATGAAATGAAACAAAGAAGCATACATGCCCTTATTTAGCAGATAATTGAACTTGGATCATGGGGTTTTATGCAGATAAATGTAGCTCACTTATTCTTTGCTGATAGATAAGAAATGTTTTCTTAAAGGTTCACTAGAGTTGCTGCTATAATTCCTTGCTCTCTGATTGATCCCTTTTTTTATTTTTCTTTCTTTGTTTTGCTTAGAAAGCTTATTTCTTAACGAAAGCTTGGTGGCAAGTGTTGCAGCAGCCTTTTGGCTCAATTTTTGCTCAACACTATCTCACTACAGACACATGGCTCACAATTTCTTCATAGGAACATTGATGCCAAGCATCTCTTTGGATCACTAAATGCTTTGTAACTAGGTTGCTCTTGATAATGGACTTTCAGTTGGCAATCCTAGATTAGTTAATACAAGTTACCAAGTTTTAAAATACTCTTCAAAACCTAATTGTCCAAGCATATCTTAGTACAAAAACACCACAGGCATATGGCCTAAGGTCCAACCTATTGGTGTCTAGCCTTATTATTTGTTTCTTTGCCAATCCTTGGCTTTTCTCTTTCTTTTCCTTCTTACTTTGCTTTATTCTCAAGGGATATTCATAAATAAAAGACTTTATTGCAGCAACCTAACTCACACTTCAAAGAACATTTTATTATGCAGCATTTATTACTGAGCTAATCATTAAATCAAGCAAGTACCACCACTAAATTCTCATTCTAATTTCTACAACATTGGACAATCACTTTCTGTATCAAACATTTTTCTTTTATTTATGCAGAAGGGAACAAAATAGAATTCAAGCTAACAAGTGACAACAAGCACAATGCAGGCTAGCATTTTTGGTAAACATCTCCACTTACACCTAATTGAACACCTCAGTAAGACATATAGGAATTTTCAAGTTAAAACACAGTAAAAGGGTTAAGTGTCAATACAACCTCTTGGGACTTCTCTCAGCTTTTTCTTCTATCATCATTATTTCTCTTTGTTATACTTCCTTTAGACAATGATGCAAACCCCCTCCACAGGTTGAATGTTTTCCTGTATAATCCTCAGAAGCTGCTTGTTTCTCAATCCCTTAGGCAAATGGTTAACATACATGAATTGTTTTTGGGCTTTTGAACTTTCTTTGGTGTGTGAACACCAAACTTAGTCCCTTGCCAATGTTTCTTATGCATCAAGTTAACCATATGTGAAACCTTTTGTCTTTGCTGAAGGCAATAAAACTAAAAAACTAGAAAACAGACCATGGTTAAGTAGTTTTCTCTGACTGTTTGGAGCTAGCAACTATTTATGCAGAAGGTGAAAATGTGTTTTCAAATGAGATTTTTGGTGGAACACCAAACTTAGCATCCTTCATTCTCCCTTAAATTTCGTGCACCAAGTTTTTGGCGCCGTTGCCGGGGATTGTTCGAGTTTGAACAACTAAAGGCTTATTTTATTGCTTAGATTAGGAATAATTTATTTTTGTTGCTATAGAGTCATTAAATTCTGAGTCCTTTATTCCCTTTTCAAAAAGTTTTTTCAAAAATATTATTTTTCTTTATCAAATTTTAATTTTTTTTCGTGAGTTTAGTGTCTTGTTCTAAGTTTGGTGTCAATTGCATATCTTGTATTTTCCTTTAAATTTTCGAATTAGAGTTCTTTGTTTTTCCTTGATCTTCAAATTGTTCTTGTCAATTTTTCTTGTTTGATCTTTGGTTTGTCTTGTTCTGTGTCTTTTCTTGTTTTTCTTGTGCTTTTTTTTAAAACATTAGTTTTCAAGAATTTATTTTTATATATAATTATAATACATCTTTAAAAACACATTAAATTTATAGCTCAGTTGGCTAGAGCGTTGGCTTATGCTCTTGGCAATTGGGTATCTTTTTTTTTAAATCTTTTTCAAAAATAATTTTTCTTGATTTAATCTTGTGCCAAACTTTTAGTTTGGTGTTTTCTTGTTAATCTTTTCATAATTTTCGAAAATCTTATTAAAGTTTTCTAAAAATTTTAAGTTTGGTGTTCTTTCTTTTGTTCTTGTTGTTCTTGTAAATCTTTAAAGTGTTCTTGAGTCTTCTTTGTGTTTTGATCTTAAAATTTTTAAGTTTGGTGTTCCTTGGTGTTTTCCCTCCAAAAATTTTCGAAAACAAGGAGCATTAGATCTAAAAATTTTAAGTCTTGTATCTTTTATGTGTTTTTCTCTTTCATCAAAAAATTCAAAATCCAAAAAAAAAAATTTCTTTTCTAACTAATTTTAAACTATATTTTCAAAAAAAAAAAAATATATCTTTTCTAACTATTTTTAAGCATATTTTCGAAATTTTTTTTATTTTTCAAATTTCAATTTCAAAATTTTATCTTATCATATCTTAGTTGTCAAGTAAAAAAAAATTATTTTACTATCTTTTTCAAAAATATCCTAACCACTTTCTCTCTCTCCCCAATTTTTTCGAAATTCTTCACAAAACATTTTCAAATTTCTATTTTTATTTTTATTTCATTTTTTTATTTTATCTTATTTTAGTTTATTTTACTATTTCGAAAATAAATTTTTATATTTAATAAAATAAACAATATCAACATCCATACCATCTCCCTTGCTCCATCATGGAACTAAGTGGAAATGAACAGTCCAGAAGGACTCTAGGGTCATATGC
>NC_029776.3:56276710-56281518 GCF_000817695.3 Arachis duranensis | reverse complement strand
CTCATTATCATGGTGCAGCAAAGTTGCCAGTATTTCGGTCTTCCACAAGAAGAGCCTACAAAGTTTCTGGCACTACAGAGTTTCTGGCACAATTTTTACAAATTGCTGACACAGTACATGATAAGGAAGTAGATCAGGATGTCTACAGATTATTAATGTTTCCATTTGCTGTAAAAGACCAAGCTAAGAGGTGGTTAAATAACCAACCCAAAAACAGCATAAAGACATGGAAACAATTGTTAGAAAAATTTCTGAGTCACTATTTTCCTCCAAAACGGATGACACAGCTAAGGCTAAGCATCCAAGGCTTCAAACAAGGAGATAATGAATCCTTTTATGATGCCTGGGAGAGATACAGAGAGATGCTAAGAAAATGCCCCTCTGAAATGTTTTCAGAGTGGGTGCAATTAGACATCTTCTATTATGGGTTTACAGAGAGCGCTCAGATTTCTCTAGACCACTCAGCTGGTGGATCTATACACATGAGAAAAATAATTGAAGAAGCTCAAGAGCTCATTAATACAGTTGCCAGGAATCAGCACCTGTACCTAAGCAGTGAACTTCCCGAGAAGGAAGAGGCTAAAACAGTAACTGCTGAACTCAGTCCTGCAGATCAAGCTGCTGAATTCAATTAGCAATTAGATTTTCTAACAAAACAGTTAGCCAAATTCAAGGAGATACTACTAGAGACAAGAATGGCTAATATGAATATGGAAATACAGTTGAAGCAAACAGAACAGCAGTTATCAAAACAAATAACAGAAGAATGCCAAGCAGTTCAATTAAGGAGTGGGAAAACATTAAATACCTCACTTCAAGGTAGCAAGAAGCCAAGAAATGAGCAGACCACCCAAAATCTATTTGAGGACAATCAGAGCCCAGAGAGGAATGACTCTGGCGCCCAAACGCCAGAAAATGGGTGGAAAGCTGGCGCTGACCGCCCAGACCATGCTCAGTCCTGGCGTTCAACGCCAGAAACAAGCAATGATTTGGCATTGAACGCCCAAAGAAAGCATAGTTCTGGCATTCAGACGCCAGAAACAGGTAAGTAGTTAGCGTCTAACGCCACTCCAGCTTCCACCCCTGGCATTCAAACGCTAGTGGGGAATCAGACACATACAAGTGCTGATAATAACCCTTCTAAAAAGGCTTCCCAACCCACATCTGTAGGCAATAAACCTACAACAACTAAGGTTGAGGAATACAAAGCCAAAATGCCTTATCCTCAGAAACTCCGCCAAGCGGAACATGATAAGCAATTTTCCCGCTTTGCAGACTATCTCAGGACTCTTGAAATAAAGATTCCGTTTGCAGAGGAACTTGAGCAAATACCCTCTTATGCTAAGTTCATGAAAGAGATCTTAAGTCATAAGAAGAATTGGAGGGAAACTGAAAAAGTTTACCTCACTGAAGAATGCAGTGCAGTCATTCTGAAAAGCTTACCTGAAAAGCTTAAAGATCCTAGAAGCTTTATGATACCATGCACATTAGAGGGTACTTGCACCAAGCAAGCTCTATGTGATCTTGGGGCAAGTCAAACCAACCCAGATATGTCTCCAACTTGCTGATGGTTCCATTAAATATCCATCAGGCGTAATTGAAGACATGATTGTCAAGGTTGGGCCATTTGCCTTTCCTACTGACTTTGTGGTGCTGGAAATGGAGGAGCACAAGAGTGCAACTCTCATTCTAGGAAGACCTTTCCTAGCAACTGGCCAAACCCTTATTGATGTCCAAAAAGGGGAAGTAACCCTGAGAGTCAATGAGGAGGAGTTCAAGTTGAATGTTGTCAAAGCCATGCAACATCCAGACACCCAAAATGACTGCATGAGCGTTGATATTATTGACTCTCTGGTAAAAGAGGTCAATATGGCTGAGAGTCTCGAATCAGAGCTAGAGAATATCCTTAAAGATGTTCAGCCTGATCTAGAGGAATCAGAGAGAATATTAGAACCTCTGAAAATCCCTCAGGAAGAGGAGAAACCTCCCAAACCCAAGCTCAAACCATTACCACCATCCCTGAAATATGTATTTCTAGGAGAAGGTGATACCTTTCCTGTAATCATAAGCTCTACCTTAGAGCCACAGGAAGAGGAAGCACTAATTCAAGTGCTAAGGACACACAAGACAGCTCTTGGATGGTCCATCAGTGATCTTAAGGGCATTAGTCCAGCCAGATGCATGCACAAAATCCTATTGGAGGGTGACGCCAAGCCAGTGGTTCAACCACAAAGGCGGCTGAATCCAGCCATAAAGGAAGTGGTGCAGAAAGAAGTCACTAAATTACTAGAGGCTGGGATTATTTATCCTATTTCTGATAGCCCCTGGGTAAGCCCTGTCCAAGTCGTCCCTAAGAAGGGTGGCATGACAGTGATTCATAATGAAAAAAATGAACTGGTTCCTACAAGAACAATTACAGGGTGGCGTATGTGTATTGATTATAGAAGGCTCAATACAGCTACCAGAAAGGATCATTTTCCTTTACCATTCATAAACCAGATGCTAGAAAGACTAGCAGGTCATGAATACTACTGCTTCCTGGATGGATATTCAGGTTATAATCAAATATATCCAAAAGATCAAGAGAAAACGGCATTCACATGTCCATCTGGAGTATTTGCATACAGAAGGATGCCATTTGGCCTGTGCAAAGCACCGGCAACCTTTCAAAGGTGCATGCTCTCAATTTTCTCTGATATGGTGGAAAAATTTCTGGAAGTCTTCATGGATGACTTTTCAGTATTTGGAGACTCATTCAGCTCCTGTCTTGACCATCTAGCACTTGTTCTAAAATGGTGCCAAGAGACTAACCTGGTTTTAAACTGGAAAAAATGTCACTTTATGGTGACTGAAGGAAGTGTCCTTGGGCACAAAATCTCAAATAGGGGAATAGAGGTGGATCAAGCTAAGGTAGAGGTAATTGAAAAATTACCACCACCAGCCAATGTTAAGGCAATCAGAAGCTTTCTGGGGCATGCAAGATTCTATAGGAGGTTTATAAAGGATTTTTCAAAAATCGCCAAACCTCTAAGTAATCTGCTAGCTGCTGACACGACATTTATCTTTGATCAGGAGTGTCTGCAGTGGTTTGAGACTCTGAAAGCTAAACTGGTCACAGCACCAGTCATCTCTGCACCAGACTGGACATTACCATTTGAATTAATGTGTGATGCCAGTGACCATGCCATTGGTGCAATGTTGGGGCAAAGGCATGACAAGCTTCTGCACGTCATTTACTATGCCAGTCGTGTTTTAAATGATGCACAGAAGAATTACACAACCACAGAAAAAGAGTTGCTTGCAGTGGTTTACGCTATTGACAAGTTTAGATCCTATTTAGTAGGATCAAAAGTGATTGTGTACACTGACCATGCTGCTCTTAAATATCTACTCACAAAGCAGGATTCAAAACCCAGACTTATCAGATGGGTGTTACTTCTGCAAGAGTTTGATATAGAAATAAGAGACAGAAAAGGGACAGAGAACCAAGTAGCAGATCACCTGTCCTGAATAAAACCAGTAGAAGGGGCGTCCCCCCTTCTTACTGAGATCTCGGAAACCTTTCCGGATGAGCAACTCTTTACCATCCAAGAAGTGCCATGGTTTGCAGACATTGCAAACTACAAGGCAATAAGGTTCATACCCAAAGAGTACAGTAGGCAGCAATCAAAGAAATTGATCACAGATGCAAAGTACTATCTTTGGGATGAACCATATCTCTTCAAGAGATGTGCAGACGAAGTAATCCGTAGATGTGTGCCTAAAGAAGAAGTGCAGAAGATCCTATGGCATTGCCATGGATCACAATATGGAGGACATTTTGGAAGTGAGCGAATAGCCACAAGAGTCCTCCAATGTGGCTTCTACTGGCCTACTCTCTATAAAGATTCCCGAGTGTTTGTACTTAATTGTGACAGTTGCCAAAGATCTGGTAATCTGCCTCACAGTTATGCCATGCCTTAACAAGGGATCTTGGAGATTGAGTTGTTTGATGTATGGGATATTGACTTCATGGGGCCTTTCCCACCATCATACTCAAACACTTATATTCTGGTGGCAGTGGATTATGTATCCAAATGGGTGGAAGCTATTGCTACACCCACTAATGACACTAAGACAGTGTTAAAATTCCTCCAGAAACACATCTTCAACTGATTTGGCACCCCTAGAGTACTAATCAGTGATAGGGGCACTCATTTCTGAAATAAACAGCTTTACTCTGCTTTGGTTCGTTATGGAGTTAGCCACAGGGTGGCTGGTGCGCGAAATTGTGAACAATACTTTTTCACAACTCTCATAATCCCCGGTCATGAACCCCAAAAACTTGGTAGCTCAATACCATGGCATTACACAACTTCGCACAACTAACCAACAAGTGCACTGGGTCGTCCAAGTAATAAACCTTACGCGAGTAAGGGTCGATCCCACGGAGATTGTTAGTATTGAAGCAAGCTATGGTCATCTTATAAATCTTAGTCAGGCAAACTCAAATGGTAATGGTGATGAACGAAAATAACATAAAGGTAAAGATAGAGATACTTATGTAATTCATTGGTAGGAACTTCAGATAAGCGCATGAAGATGCCTTCCCTTCCGTCTCTCTGCTTTCCTACTGTCTTCATCCAATCCTTCTCATTCCTTTCCATGGCAAGCTTGTGTAGGGTTTCACCGTTGTCAATGGCTACCTCCCATCCTCTCAGTGAAAGCGATTGCATATGCTCTGTCACAGCATAGCGGAATTCATCTGTCGGTTCTCAATCAGGCCGGAATAGAATCCAGTGATTCTTTTGCGTCTGTCACTAACGCCC
>NC_029776.3:56273830-56276327 GCF_000817695.3 Arachis duranensis | reverse complement strand
GTGCCAGTTTGGGCGTTTAACTCCCATTTGGGTGCCAGTTCCAGCGTTTAACGCTGGGATTTCTGAGGGTGACTTTGAACGCCGGTTTGGGCCATCAAATCTTGGACAAAGTATGGACTATCATATATTGCTGGAAAGCCCAGGATGTCTACTTTCCAACGCCGTTGAGAGCGCGCCAATTGGGCTTCTGTAGCTCCAGAAAATCCACTTTGAATGCAGGGAGGTCAGAATCTAACAGCATCTGCAGTCCTTTTCAGTCTCTGAATCAGATTTTTGCTCAGGTCCCTCAATTTCAGCCAGAAAATACCTGAAATCACAGAAAAATACACAAACTCATAGTAAAGTCCAGAAAAGTGAATTTTAACTAAAAACTAACAAAAATATACTAAAAACTAACTATATCATACCAAAAACATACTAAAAACAATGCCAAAAAGCATACAAATTATCCGCTCATCAGTGGCCACTCCATATCACCCACAGACAAATAGGCAAGCTGAAGTCTCAAATAGAGAACTCAAAAGAATCTTGGAACGGACTGTAATTAACCGTAGAAGGGATTGGACAAGAAGCTTGGATGATGCTCTGTGGGCATAGAGAACAGCATTCAAGACCCCTATAGGGACCTCTCTATACTAGCTTGTGTATGGTAAGGCATGTCACTTGCCAGTGGAACTGGAACATAAGGCCTACTGGGCAACCAGATTCCTGAACCTTGATGCCAAGTTAGCTGGAGAAAAATGATTGCTTCAGTTAAATGAGCTAGAGGAATTTAGACTCAATGCTTTCGAGAAGGCAAAAATTTACAAAGAAAAAGCAAAAAGATGGCATGATAAGAAATTGTCATCCAGAGTCTTTGAGCCAGGGCAGAAAGTTCTGCTATTTAATTCTAGGCTCAGATTATTCCCTGGAAAATTAAAATCCCGGTGGAGAGGACCATATGTGATTACAAGCGTGTCACCATATGGATATATAGAGCTTCAGGATAATGATTCTAATAAAAAGTTTATTGTTAATGGACAGAGAGTCAAACATTATCTTGAAGGCAATTTTGAGCAAGAATGCTCAAAACTAAGACTTAATTAAAGCTTAGTAACAGTCCAGCTAACGACATTAAAGAAGCGTTTGCTGGGAGGCAACCCAGCCAATCACAAAATTTAATTTTATTTTTTTTGTTAATTAATTGATTTTTACAGGTATATGTCAAGTATCTTCAAGGTAAAATAGCAATTGATTGAATTCACAGAGTTACAAGGGAATTTGGAAGATCACTGGCGTGAAAAAGCCAGTAAGAAATATTTTGGGCGTTGAACGCCCAAAAGAAGAACCTACTGGGCGTTCAACGCCAGTAAGGATAGCCATCTGGGCGTTAAACACCAGAAAGAAACACCTTCTGGGCGTTCAACGCCAGATTTGCAGCATCCTGGGCGTTCAGAAAAATGCCCAGTGACAAAGGACTTCTTGGCGTTCAACGCCAGAAAGAAGCAACAGCTGGGCATTGAACGCCCAGGAGAAGCAGCAATTGGGCGTTAAACGCCCAAAACATGCAGCGTTTGGGCGTTTAACGCCAGAATGGTGGGGAGGAGGTAAAATCGTTTTTCTTCACAAATTTTCTAATTTTTATGTTTCAATTCATGATTTCTTGCATAAACATGTTTCAAAATATCATCCTTCAATTCCAAAAATTTTAATCCTAATTTCTAAAATCCCTTTTTCAAATATATCAAATGTATCTTAATCCATAAAGACAAATCTTTTTTTCAATTCAATCCAACTCTTTTTTTTAAATTCAATTATCTTTTAAAATCTTCTTTCAAAATAAAAATTCAAATTTATCTTTTCCAAATATAATTAACATCTTTTTATTTTTAAATTATATCTTTTTTTATTATATTTATCTTTTATAAATCATATCTTCTATCTTATCTTTTTTCTTATTTTCGAAACCCACTCTCCCCCCTTTTATATCCACATTCGGCGCCCCTCCCATCATCCACCATTCCACACTTGCTCTCCTCCTATCCCTCTCCTTTTTTTCTTTTGCTTGAGGACAAGCAAACCTCTAAGTTTGGTGTGTTTATCCGTGATTACAAAAACATAATCACTAAGATCATGGCTCCTAAAGGAAAACAACCCACTCCAAGAGGCAAGAAAGAGAATATTCCAAAACCACTTTGGAATCAAGGGAAGTTCTTAACCAAAGAACATTCAGATCATTACTGGTGCACGAAATTGTGATCATCAATGGCGCCATCAACATGGTACGCACAATTGTAATCTCACTTCTTTATCACAACTTCGCACAACTAACCAGCAAGTGTACTGGGTCGTCCAAGTAATAAACCTTACGCGAGTAAGGGTCGATCCCACAGAGATTGTTGGTATGAAGCAAGCTATGGTCACCTTGTAAATCTTAGTCAGGCAAACTCAAATGGTTATGAATAATGAATAAAACATAAAGATAAAGATAGAGATACTTATGTAATTCATTGGTGGG
>NC_029776.3:56272999-56273304 GCF_000817695.3 Arachis duranensis | reverse complement strand
GTGCCAGTTTGGGCGTTTAACTCCCATTCTTGTGCCAGTTCCGGCGTTTAACGCCGGGCAGTTTTGAGCTGATTTGGAACGCCGGTTTGGGCCGTCAAATCCCGGGCAAAGTATGGACTATTATATATTGCTGGAAAGCCCAGGATGTCTATTTTCCAAAGCCGTTAATAGCGCGCCAATTGGGCTTCTGTAGCTCCAGAAAATCCACTTCGAGTGCAGGGAGTTCAGAATCCAACAACATCTGCAGTCCTTTTTAGTCTCTGAATCAGATTTTTGCTCAGGTCCCTCAATTTCAGCCAGAAAAT
>NC_029776.3:56272029-56272745 GCF_000817695.3 Arachis duranensis | reverse complement strand
ATAAGAGAAAAAGAACAGAATATGCAATGAATTCCAAAAACATCTATGAAGATCAGTATTTATTAGATGAGCGGGGCTTTTAGCTTTTTGCCTCTGAACAGTTTTGGCATCTCACTCTATTCTTTGAAATTCAGAATGATTGGCTTCTTTAGGAACTCAGAATCCAGATAGTGTTATTGATTCTCCTAGTTAAGTATGATGATTCTTGAACACAGCTACTTATTGATTCTTGGCCGTGGCCCAAAGCACTCTGTCTTCCAGTATTACCACCGGATACATACATGCCACAGACACATAATTGGGTGAACCTTTTCAGATTGTGACTCAGCTTTGCTAGAGTCCCCAATTAGAGGTGTCCAGGGTTCTTAAGCACACTCTTTTTGCCTTGGATCTCAACTTTATTTCTTTCTTTTTCTTTCTTTTTCTTTCTTTTTCTCTTTTTTTTCGAATTTTTTTTTTGTATTCACTGCTTTTTCTTGCTTCAAGAATCATTTTTATGATTTTTCAGATCCTCAGTAACATTTCTCCTTTTTCATCATTCTTTCAAGAGCCAACAATTTTTAACATTCATGAACAACAAATTCAAAAGACATATGCACTGTTAAAGCATACATTCAGAAAACAAAAGTATTACCACCACATCAAAATAATTAAACTATTATAAAATTCAAAATTCATGCAATTCTACTCTTTTTCAATTAAGAACATTTTTCATT
>NC_029776.3:56270079-56270988 GCF_000817695.3 Arachis duranensis | reverse complement strand
AAAAAGCAATGCTTTTACCATATCAAACTTAAAAGGTTTGCTCGTCCTCGAGCAAAAGAAAAAAGAAGAGAGTAGAAGAAGAAGAAATAGAGGAAATGGAGATGGCCTTGTGGTTCGGCCAAAAGGGGGAGAAGTAGTGTTTATGTTGTGTGAAAATGAAGGAGTGAAGATGGGTTTATATAGGAGTGGGGGAAGGGTGATGTTCGGCTATGGGGGGGTGGGTTTGGGTGGGAAAGTGGTTTGAATTTGAATGGTGAGGTAGGTGGGGTTTTATGAAAGATGGATGTGAGTGGTGAAGAGAAAGATGGGATTTGATAGGTGAAGGGTTTTTGGGGAAGAGGTGTTGAGGTGATTGGTGAATGGGTGAAGAAGAGAGAGAGTGGTGTGGTAGGTAGGGATCCTGTGGGGTCCACATATCCTGAGGTGTCAAGGAAAAGTCATCCCTGCACCAAGTGGCGAGCAAAATTGCTCTTTGTGCCAATTCTGGCATTAAACGCCGGGCTGGTGCCCATTTCTGGCGTTTAATGCCAAGTTCTTGCCCTTTTCTGGCGTTTAACGCCAGTCTGGTGCCCCTTTCTGGCGTTAAACGCCCAGAATGGTGCCAGACTGGGCGTTAAACGCCCATCTGCTAGCCTTACTAGTGTTTAAACGCCAGCAGGTTCTTCCTCCAGGGTGTGCTGATTTTCTTTCTGTTTTTCATTCTGTTTTTGTTTTTTTCAATTGATTTTGTGACTTCTCATGATCATCAACCTACAGAAAACATAAAATAACAAAGGAAAATAGATAAAATATAACATTGGGTTGCCTCCCAACAAGCGCTTCTTTAATGTCAGTAGCTTGACAGAGGGCTCTCATGGAGCCTCACAGATGCTCAGAGCAATGTTGGAACCTCCCAACACCAAACTTAGA
>NC_029776.3:56269433-56269954 GCF_000817695.3 Arachis duranensis | reverse complement strand
AGGGGCCCTGTTTGGCTCTGTTTTGAGAGAAGCTCTTCATGCTTCCTCTCCATGGTGACAGAGGGATATCCTTGAGCCTTAAACACAAAGGATTCTTCATTCACTTGAATGATCAATTTTCCTCTATCAACATCAATCACAGCCTTTGCGGTGGCTAGGAAGGGTCTGCCAAGGATGATGGATTCATCCATGCACTTCCCAGTCTCTAGGACTATGAAATCAGCAGGGATGTAATGGTCTTCAATTTTTACCAGAACATCCTCTACAAGTCCACAAGCTTATTTTCTTGAATTGTCTGCCATCTCTAGTGAGATTCTTACAGCTTGTACCTCAAAGATCCCTAGCTTCTCCATTACAGAGAGAAGCATGAGGTTCATGCTTGACCCTAGGTCACACGGAGCCTTCTCGAAGGTCATGGTGCCTAATGTATAAGGTATTGAGAACTTTCCAGGGTCCTGTCTCTTTTGAGGTAATCTCTGCCTAGTCAAATCATCCAGTTCTTTGGTGAGCAAAGAGGGTTC
>NC_029776.3:56267802-56268334 GCF_000817695.3 Arachis duranensis | reverse complement strand
ACAGAAGTAAGTCCAATGGAATCTCTATGGTCTCATTTTGAGCCTCAGATTCCCATGGTTCCTCATTGAGGAACTCATTGGAGGCCAATGGACGTCCATGGAGGTCTTCCTCAGTGGCGTTCACTGCCTCTCCTTCCTCTCCAAATTCGGCCATGTTGATGGCCTTGCACTCTCCTTTTGGATTTTCTTTTGTATTGCTTGGAAGAGTACTAGGAGGAAGTTCAGTAATTTTCTTGCTCAGCTGACCCACTTGTGCCTCCAAATTTCTAATGGAGGACCTTGTTTCAGTCATGAAACTTTGAGTGGTTTTGATTAGATCAGAGACCATGGTTGCTAACTCAGAGGTGTTCTGCTTAGAACTCTCTGTCTGTTGCTGAGAAGATGATGGAAAAGGCTTGCCATTGTTAAACCTGTTTCTTCCACCATTACTATTGTTGAAACCTTGTTGAGGTCTCTGTTGATCCTTCCATGAGAGATTTGGATGATTTCTCCATGAAGGATTATAGGTGTTTCCATAGGATTCTCCCATGTA
>NC_029776.3:56265687-56267119 GCF_000817695.3 Arachis duranensis | reverse complement strand
GTTGTGCCTTAGCTTCTCTTAGCTTTCGCTTCAAGGTCCGTTCAGGTTCAGGGTCAGCCTCAACAAGAATGCTTTTGTCTTTGCTCCTGCTCATATGAAAGAGAAGAGAACAAGAAAGTGTAGAATCATCTATGTCACAGTATAGAGATTCCTTGAGGTGTCAGAGGAAAAGAAAAATAGAAGGCAGAAGTAGAAGAATTCGAACTTATCAAGAGAGATGGAGTTCGAATTGTTCATTGAGGAATAGTGTTAGTCCATAAATAGAAGGATGTTAGAAGAAGGGAAGTAATTTTCGAAAATAAAGTAAAAGATTTTGAAAACATTTTGAAAAAAACTTTAAGAATTTTCGAAAACCAAGATTGAGAAAGAGGTAAAGTGATTTTTGAAAAAGATTTTGAAATTAGAAATTAAAAAGATATGATTGAAAACTATTTTGAAAAAGATGTGATTAAGAAGATATGATTGGTTTTTTAAAAAAAAATGTGATTGAGAAGATATGATTTGAAAAACATTTTTAAAAAGATTTGATTTTAAAAATTAATGACTTGGCTATCAAGAAAAGATATGATTCAAACATTAAACCTTTCTCAACAGAAAAGGCAACATACTTGAAATGTTGAATCAAATCATTAATTGATAGCAAGTATCTTTAAAAAATAGAAAGAAATCAATTTTGAAAACATATGATTGAAAGGATATGATTTGAAAAAGATTTGATTTTGAAAAACTTTGAAAACCTGAAATAAAAAATTTGAATTAAAAACAGAATCTTCCCTCTTATGCCATCCTGGCGTTAAACGCCCAGAATGGTGCACATTCTGGCGTTTAACGCCCAAACTACTACCCTTTTGAGCGTTAAACGCCCAGCCAGGCACCCTGGCTGGCGTTTAAACGCCAGTCTGTCTTCTTCACTGGGCATTTTGAACGCCCAGCTTTTTCTGTGCAATTCCTCTACTGTATGTTCTGAATCTTCAATTCTCTATATTATTGGCTTGAAAAGACACAAATTAAAAATATTTTTGGATTTTTTAATAATGAAGAATAATCAAAATGCAACTAAAATCAAATAACAATGCATGCAAGACACCAAACTTAACAGTTTGTATACTACTGACACTAACAAAATGAGAATGCATATGAGACTCAACAAAACACTCAAGTCAAGAGAATTCAAAGATCAGAGCAATGAAATCATCAAGAACTTCTTGAAGATACATGCATGAATGCAAGAAGAACAGAAACATGCAATTGACACCAAACTTAAGATGAGACTCTAGACTCAAACAAGAAATATTTTTGGATTTTATGATTTTGTAAACTTTTTTTTTTTGTGCTTTTTCGAAAATTAAGTGGAAAAGAAAATAAAGGTATCAAAATTCTTAATGAGAATTCCAGGAATCATGCAATGTTAGTCTAAAGCTTCAGTCTAAAG
>NC_029776.3:56262986-56264150 GCF_000817695.3 Arachis duranensis | reverse complement strand
AAGGGAAGTTCTTGACTAAAGAACATTCAGACCATTACTACAAAATAATGGGTCTAAGATCAGTGATCCCGGAAGTCAAGTTCGATCTAAAAGAAGATGAATATCGGAGATCCAAGAGCAAATTCGAAACAGGAACTCGGAAATCCTAGCTAATCCTGAAACAAAAGTGGGAAGGAATATGGTTCAGGAGTTCTACGCTAATCTGTGGCAGACAAACAGGCAAAGAATAACTGGAACTGCCCTCTATGACTATCGAACCTTGGTCAGAGAAAAGATTGCTCACATCCACCCTGACAAAATCAAGGAGATCTTTAAGCTTCCTCAACTGAAAGATGACCCAGACTCTTTTAACAGGAGAATGATGAGGGTAAACAAAGGCCTGGACAAGATTCTAGAGGATATATGCATCTTTAGGAGCCAGGTGGACCACCAGCACCACTGGCATCCGAAATCAACTCAAGAAGGAAGATCTCAAACCAGTTGCCAGAGGCTGGCTGGACTTCTATATTGCCCACCAGCAACTGTTCTGAAGTCACTGTTAAAAGAGCAGTGATGATTCACTGCATCATGTTGGGAAGAGAAGTAGAGGTTCATCAGCTAACCTCGTGTGAACTCTACAAAATAGCAAACAAGAACTCCAAATATGCCAAATTGGCCTATCCAAGCTTAATTTCTATGCTCTGCAAAGATGCTGGAGTGAGGATGGGAATAACTGAGTATATCTCAGTTGAGCGGCCAATCACTAAAATATCAATGGAAAGACAACAGTTGCAGGATGACCCAATCAAGAGGAGAGCACAAGAATTCCTCACAGAACTCCCTCAATTTGAATATTGGGAGCATCTTGAGGCATCTGTTTCCAAATTACAAGAAGCTATGAACCAAATAAAGGAAGAACAGAATAATTAAAGTAGCATGCTTTGCAAATTGCTTAGGGAACAAGAGGAGCAAGGGCGTGACTTGAGAGAGCTGAAGCGTCAGAAATTAATTCTTGAAGGACCAAGCACCCTACAGACTAGGAACATCCACTTCCCAAAATACAAGTTGTTGAGTTTTAATTTTATCTTTAACTTTGTGATAATGCTATTATAGAAATTTACCTTAGAAGTTATATAGGAGTAGTAGTAATTAGCATATCTATTTTGGTTTTATTTCCAATTAAGT
>NC_029776.3:56226936-56262947 GCF_000817695.3 Arachis duranensis | reverse complement strand
TTATATGTGGTGGCAATACTTTTTGTCTTCTGAATGAATGCTTGAACAGTGCATATTTTTTATCTTGAATTTCATAAATTTTAAAATTGTTGGCTCCTGAAAGAATGAACACGAAAAATATTATTGATGATCTGAAAAATCATGAATTTGATTCTTGAAGCAAGAAAAAGCAGTGAAAAAATTTACAAGGAATCATTGGATCGAGAAAAATAAAAAAAAAGCCAATAGCCCTTAAAACCAAAAGGCAAGGGTGAAAAGGATCCAAGGCTTTGAGCATCAGTGGATAGGAGGGCCCAAAGAAGTAATTCCAGGCCTAAGCGGCTACATCAAGCTGTCCCTAACCATGTGCTTGTGGCATGCAGGTCCAAGTGAAAAGTTTGAGACTGAGTGGTTAAAGTCGTGATCCAAGACAAAAGAGTGTGCTTAAGAACTCTGGACACCTCTAATTGGGGACTTTAGCAAAGCTAAGTCACAATCTGAAAAGGTTCACCCAATTATGTGTCTGTGGCATTTATGTATCCAGTGGTAATACTGGAAAACAAAGTGCTTAGGGCCACGGCCAAGACTCATAAAGTAATTGTGTTCAAGAATCAACATACTACACTAGGAGAATCAATAATACTATGTGAACTATGAGTTCCTATGGACGCCAATCATTCTGAATTTCAAAGGATAAAGTGAGATGCCAAAACTGTTCGGAAGTCAAAAAGCTACTAGCCCCGCTCATCTAAATAAGAATCTGAGCTCCACTTAAAACTCTTAAATATTATTGCTTCTTAATTTCTTTTCATCCTATTTTATCTATCTGGTTGCTTGAGGACAAGCAACAGTTTAAGTTTGGTGTTGTGATGAGCGGATATTTTATACGCTTTTTGGGGGTAATTTCATGTAGATGTTAGCATGTTTTTATTAGTTTTTAATATAATTTTATTAGTTTTTAAGCAAAAATCATATTTCTGGACTTTACTATGAGTTTGTGTGTTTTCCTGTGATTTTAGGTGTTTTCTGGCTGAAATTGAAGGAGCTGAGCAAAAATCTAAGTTAGGCTGAAAAAGGACTGCTGATGTTGTTGGATCCTGACCTCCCTGCACTCGGAATGGATTTTTTGGAGCTACAAATGTTGAATTGACGCACTCTCAATTGGATTGAAAAGCAGACATCCAGGGCTTTCCAGCAATATATAATAGTTTATACTTTGCGCGAAGATAGATGACGTAAACTGGCGTTCAACACCAGTTCCATGTTGCAGTCTGGCGTCCAGCGCCAGAAACAGGTTACAAGTTGGAGTCCAGCGCCCAAAACACGTTACAACCTGGCGTTCAACTCCAGAAACAGCCCAGGCACGTGAGAAGCTTAAGTCTCAGCCCCAGCACACGCCAAGTGAGCCCCAGAAGTGGATTTCTGCACCAGTTATCTTAGTCTACTCATTTTCTGTAAACCTAGGTTACTAGTTTAGTATTTAAACAACTTTTAGAGACTTATTTTGGGCATCATGACATTTTTTTGATCTGAATTTTATACTCTTTGACGGCATGAGTCTCTAAACTCCATTGTTGGGGGTGAGGAGCTCTGCAGCGTCTCGATGAATTAATGCAATTACTTCTGTTTTCCATTCAAAAACGCTTGTTCTTATCTAAGATGTTCATTCGCGCTTAACTATGAAGAAGGTGATGATCCGTGACACTCATCACCTTCCTCAATCCATGAACGTGTGCCTGACAACCACCTCCATTCTACATCAGATTGAATGAGTATCTCTTAGATTCCTTAATCAGAATCTTTGTGGTATAATCCGGATTGATGGCGGCATTCATGAGACTCTGGAAAGTCTAAACCTTGTCTGTGGTATTCCGAGTAGGATTCTGGGATTGGATGACTGTGACGAGCTTCAAACTCCTGAAGGCTGGGCATTAGTGACAGACGCAAAAGAATCATTGGATTCTATTGCAACCTGATTGAGAACCGACAGATGATTAGTCGTGCTGTGACATAGCATTTGGACCGTTTTCACTGAGAAGATGGGAAGTAGCCATTGACAACGGTGACACCCTACATAGAGCTTGCCATGGAAGGAACCTTGCGTGTGGGAAGAGGATTACAAGAGAAAAGCTAAAATAAAGCAGACGAAGCATCTCCAAAACTCCAATATATTCTCCATTATTAAAGTAACAATTATTTATTTCACGCTCTTTTATTTTTCTAATAATTCAAACTAATAATTTTAATTGATATCCTGACTAAGAATAATAAAATAAACATAGCTTGCTTCAAACCAATAATCTCCGTGGGATCGACCCTTACTCACGTAAGGTATTACTTGGACGACCGAGTGCACTTGCTGGTTAGTTGTACGAGATCATAAGAAATCTTGATTTTGATATTGAGATTCAAATTTCGTGCACCAGTTATCAAGCATGAATAAGTAATGGCCCCGACAATGATGAACTTGAAGAAATTGTGAATGATATGTGTGTTAGAGGATCTGATTAGGAAAGGTATTCGGATAAAAGACTGCAATTTATTAGGAGAGGAGACCTCATCCCAGAAGCCAAGGGATGGTTTGAGCTCGTGAGGAGATCTATCCTCCCAGCCTCAAAAATTCTGAGGTCAACATTGCTCGAGCTACTATGGTACATTACTTAATAAAGGGTGGAGAAATCAATGTGCATGGAATTATAGCTGAGGGAATCCAAGATGTAGCTGAGAAGAATGATCCGAGTGCTCGACTTTGGTACCCCAGTACCATCCTTAAACTATGTATGAAAGCCAAGGTAGTATTCGAAGATAATAATCCAAAATGGGTAAACCCTGGGAGGTTAGTTACACTCCAGCGTATAACCTATGTGGCACCCGCTCAACAACAAAGAAGGCCTCAGATAAGGAAAAGAACATCATAAGAATAACTTCACCAAGAAGAACCTCATCAAGAAGAATACCAGCAAGAAGAGTACTATTATCCAACTAACATAAATCTGGTTCACATTCAAGGAGCCATTGATGATCTAGCAAGGAGCTATATGGAGGGACAAGAACAACAACTGCACGTTCAATCCCAAAGGATGGATCGTCAAGAAGAACTACTCTCTAATTGGATGAATCAACAAAGGAAGTGGCAGAAGCAGCAAATGGAGCAGCAACAAGAGCATTACTCCCAGCTCACCCAAGTCATCAATCAAGTAACTGAAAGGCAAGAGCATCAAGATAAACGCCTTTAAGAACTCAACCAACGTCAGTTAGCGCAGATGAAAGCATTCAACGAGTTCAACGTGCTTAATGAAGGACGGCAACTACACCGGGAAGAGTTTAGCATAAACACTTAGGCCAAGTTGACTTATGTGGCTGGGCATATGCATAATTTGCACTCTGCCATCCCAAGATATGATACAGTTCACAAAGACCTAACAGAACAAGAGGAGGGGAAGGTGAAACAACAGAAGGAAGCATTGAAGAAGAAGATGGAAGATGCTGGTTTTTGGAAAAAGCTGATCGGGAAGCGTAAAGGAAATGGGGATTCGAGCAATCAAGAAGGATCCCAAGACAAAGGAAATAAAAGGACATAAGCATTCCAATGAGAAAAAGGTGGTGGAGTTCCCTCTTCGTTCTATCTTTTTCAAGTTTTAAATATGGAAAATCATGTATGAAATAGAACATGCTTCCATAGTAGCTTAGGAATTTTCAATTCTGGCTTTAAGATTTCATTGCTTAGGTCCATATGTGTTGGTTTAAGTCCCTGGCTTTTATTTTCATCTTGCTTACATGTATGCTTGTCCTTTAAGTCAAATAAAAGAAAATGTTATGAAAAACAAGAGTGGGGTTTATCTTGTGAAGTAAGTTCTCAATGTTTGTGGTATGATAATTGATTAGCTATGTTGGTTCAAAAACAAGGTATATAGGCAACTATATGCTCTAGATCACATGCTTGAAGCACATCCTATTAAGATTAGCCAAACAACAAGATCCTAATAAGAAGAAGAAAAAGAACAATGAGAGTATGAAAGAGAAAGAAAATTTATAAGAAATAAGGCTAGGCATTAAGGGTTTGGATCTTGAGGCATGTGTCTGTGGTGCTCCTGTGCAAAGGATATGCTTGGATGAATAAGCTCTCAGGGGTGCCTTATCACTTGCTAACTTGTTTAACTAATCCGGGATTATCAGCTGAAAGTCCACTATCAAGAGCAACCTCTGCTACAGAGCACTTAGTAACCCAAAGAGGTGCTGGACACAAGGTCTCAAGAAAGAAAATAACAAACCATGTGCCTGTGGTGTGTATGTATGGGGGAAAGAGACTTGAGGGAGTAAGTCCTTAGGGGTGTCTTAACACCTAGCACCTTGAACCAACTGGTTCGGGAGTCTTGGCTGAGAGCTTATCTTAAAGAGTCGTGCTCTCACAGAGCACTTAGTCCAAGAATGCAATGAACCCAGGAAAAGAAGGGAGGATCAATAAATAAGAAGTCTCATAGGATGCAATCAAGCAAGTATTCAAGAGCATGATAAGGACCTAAAAACCAGTAAAGGAATGAACCTAAGTTGCTATGCATGAAACCCCATAGACCAAGAACTTGACTTCTATAATAATGATTTGTTTATCTTGTTCTTTCATTCATCTTTCCTATGTTTTAGTACTTGCTTAAGGACAAGCAAGCTTTAAGTTTGGTGTTGTGATGCCAGGGCATCTTGGCCAGTTTCACTGACCTTTTCTTTTCTATTTTAGGGTAGTTTCATGCAATTTCTTAGTAAATAAGCAAGTTTTGGGTAGATATATACTTACATCATGATTCAAGCAAACATTGTGAACTTTACATGATTTCATGAGAATTATGCAGGAATTGAATGATAAAATGGATATTGCATGATCTCATGACTTGGAACAGAGCTTTGATGCACTTTATTTGCTTGATTTCAGGACAAAAGAAACAAGGAAGAGCCATGTTAATCTAATTAACGTGACCACTAACATGGAATGGGAATAAGCTTGCAGCGTTAATGGAAAAAGTGATCGCCAATAACGCCTTCGAAGCCATCATAGCCCACGTTAGTTGCCACGTTAATTACATTAACGTGGTAGCTAACGTGGAGGAAAAGGGGAGCTCCAACGTTAGTGGTAAAAGTGAATACTACTAACGTTCCAAAAAGGGCACACTTAGCCATGTTAAGATTCATGTTAATCCAATTAACGTGAACTCTAACGTGGAAGGAGAAAGTAATCGCCAACGTTAGTGACACTCACCTTTGTCACTAACGTTAGGCTAAGCCAATAGTGCCCACGTTAGTGGTCAAGTTAAGACCACTAACGTGAAGGGTAAAGTGGAGCGAGGCATGATAGGCCAACGTTAGTGACACTCACCTTTGTCACTAACGTTAGAGATGGCAATCACCACCACGTTAGTGGTCACGTTAATGCAATTAACGTGAGGCACTAACGTGAGAAGAAGGGGTGTTTGAAGCGTTAGTGACAAAGGTAAGTGCCACTAATGCTCTCGAAGCTTGGGCATGCCCACGTTAAGGGCCACGTTAGTTACACTAACATGGGGAAAATAAGCAAAGAGCAACGTTATTGGAAAAAGGTGAATGCCAATAACGTTTGTGAAGGACTGAGAGGCAATGTTATTGGTAAAGGTGAATGTCAATAACGTTTGCAAAGGACTAAGAGGCAACGTTAGTGGTCACGTTAGTGCCACTAATGTTGAAGTTAAGGTGGATCAATTTGGTTTGGAGCGTTAGTGAAAAAGTTATCGTCACTAACGTTCTCGAACCCACATTTTCACTTAACGTTAACACCACTAACGTCCTAACTAACGTCCACCCATGCCTGACTCACACTTTTTCTGCAAGCAAAGCTGAGCCCGCTGAAGATTGTAACTGCTTCAACTCAAGATCAAAGGCCCATATCCAAGACTTGAAGAGCTGACTAGAATATCAAGAAGAGTAGTATATAGGAGTAGTTTTGAACTAGAATGAAGCTTCGCATTTTGGAGAACTACACTCTGTATATTTACTTTTCCTGCAATTTCTAGTTTACTTTTGAATGTACTCTTCTCTATCATCTTCCATTCCCAGAGCTATGAACAACTAAACCCCTTTTCATTGGGTTAGGGAGCTCTGTTGTAATTTGATGGATCAATTACAGTTTTCATTCTTCTTCTTCTTTCTTTTCTCTTGATTTGCTAGAAAGCTTTCGATCTTAAATAATTGGTTAGTTGTCTTGGAAAAGAAACTCTCCATAATTGGATCTCCTCTAAGCCTTGGAAAAGGGATGAGGAGATCATGCTAGAAATTCTTTCTCATGTTGGACCAAATTGGGGTTTGGACGGATATAGTGACATATAATCTTCCCAACACTTTGATTTGGAAATACATGTGGTATAATCAGTAACCATACTTCATCTCTTCCCATGAGCAATTAAATCAAGAAATTGGGTAATTGTTCAAGCTTAGAGAGATTGGGTTGCCAAGGAATTGGGATCCAATCAACTAAGATTGCTAAGGAGATCAATGAATGCATTGATTGAGGAAGAGATAAGAATGAACTTGATCCGAAGAATGTAAGATCTCCTAAGCCCAATGAATCCCCCATTTCTGATCTTACCCATTCTCTTTACTTTCTGCCATTTATTTTTATGTTCATCTCCCCAAATTCTCGTTTAAGATTCTGTAATTTACTTTCTGCAATTTACTTTCCTGCCATTTAATTTTCTATAATTCTCAACTCAATATCTGCTTAACTCAACTAGAATATTCGTCCAACTAAAGTTGCTTGACCAATCAATCCCTGTGGGATTTGACCTCACTCTATTGTGAGTTTTTACTTGACGACAATTCGGTATACTTGCCTAAAGGAAATTTGTTGAGAGACAAGTTTCTGGGCATCAGTTTCCTTCTCCTGCCAGCTTCTTTTTTTTGTTAATGAGCTCCTTCAAGAATTTTGCATATAGAGGCATTTGCTCTAATGCTTCAGCCAGGGGGATATTAATTTCCAACTTCTTGAAGACTTCAAGGAATTTGGGGAAGTGTTGATCCTTGATCTCCTTGTTGAACCTTTGAGGATATGGCAAAGGAGGTGTGAAAGCCTTCACTGCCTGCTTCTGCCCTTTCCTTAAATTTTGTGGCTGGTCATTCCTCTCTTTAGCTTTTCTTGATCTTGCTTGTTTGTTGTCACCTCTTCCTTGTTGCTGGCCTCATCTCTCTCAGTTGGCTTCTTATCACTTTTCATAGGCTTCTTGTTGGCTTCTTTGTCATTCACCAAGGTTCTTGCACTCCTTAATTGAATAGCCTTGCATTCTTCTTTGAGATCTGGAATGGTATCACTTGGGAGTGAGCTTGTTGGTCTCTCAATCACTACTTACTAGGACAATTGGCCAAATTTTCTTTCTAGATTCTTTATTGATGCTTCATGGTTCTTGCTAGTTAGCTCTTAGTGCTTCATCATCCTTTCCATCATTATCTCTAAGTTGGAGATTCTTTGGGAGTCTTGAGGTGGTTGTGGTTGATTATGGGATGTTGAGGGTTGGTGAAAAGTGTTTTAGTTAATTGATGGATTATTGGGTGGATAGAAGTTGGAATGGGGGTGGTTGTTTTCTGGTTTTCTGTACTGGTCTTAGTTAGTTTGTTGATGGCTTTGGTGGTTTGTGTTTCTTGAGTTGTTTTGGTTTAAATTTCATTGCCATGGCTGTTGGTTTTAATTCTGGTTTTCTCTCCATCTCAGATTTGGGTGGTTCCTCCAGGAAGAATTGTAGGTGTCTCCATGAAAGTCATTTGATCCAGAACCTTGGTTGTGCACATATTGAACTTGTTCCCGCTACTGATCCTCTTGGTTTTCTTCATTTTACCCCCATGTGGGTGATGGTTGACTTGTGTTCACTGCTGCAACTTGGAGGCCATCAATCCTCTTAGCCATCATCTCCATTTGTTGCTAGATTTATTGGTGCATCTCCTTGTTTTGAGCTAAAATAGTGTCCACACCTTCAAGCTCCAATACACATTTTCTTTGAGCTGGTTGGTGTTGCCTCTGATGACCATAGAAGTATTGGTTATTTGTTACAGTGTCAGTGAGATTTTGAGCCTCCTCGGCCGTCTTCATGAGTTGTACTGAGCCTCCAGCAGAATAATCAAGTGCTTCTTGAGCTCTCAGTGTCAATCCTTCATATAAGTTTTGGAGCTTATCCCATTCATTGAACATTTCTGGTGGGCACTTCCTGATTAGAGCATTGTATCTCTCCCATGCCTCATACAATGACTCTCCATCCATCTGAGTGAATGTTTGGACCTCTGTTTTGAGTCTGATGATCCTTTAGGGAGGATAGAACTTGGCTAAGAACTTGTTCACTAGATCTTTCCAATTGTTGATGCTGTCTCTTGGAAATAACTCCAACCATTGAGTAGCTTTGTCTCTCGGGGAAAATGGAAACAGTAACAACTTATAAACGTCAGGGTGCACACCATTGGTTTTCACAGTGTCACATATCCTCAGAAAAGTGGATAAGTGTTGGTTTGGATCTTCAAGTGGGCCTCCTCCATAAGAACAATTGTTTTACATGAGAGTTATGAGTTGAGGCTTCAATTCAAAATTGTTTGCATTGACATTGGGAGTGAGAATGCTACTCCCATAGTGTCTTGGATTAAGAAAAGTGTAAGAGGCTAAAACTCTTCTCTCAGGTTGTCCATTGTTGTTGGCTACTTCATCAGGTGGATTAGGAATATTCCCTTCCATTTCTTGGTTTTCTTCCTCTAAATCTGCCTCTCCAATGATGCTTTTCCCTCTTGCTTCTCTTCTCAATCTTCTGAGAGTTCTTTTGTCAGTCTCACAGAAGGTAGAGACCTCTCTTCTTGCCCCTAACATACAACCAAAACAACAAGAAACACACATAGCACTCTGTAGCTTGAGTGCAGTGAGAGTTAGTAGAGAAAAAGTATCAAATAGTTAGTGTGCTTATCAAAAATAAAGAAAAACAAAGAAAAAGTGCCTAATCTAGACCATCACCTTACTTAATCATTTTCAATATAAATCAATCCCTGGCAACGGCGCCAAAAACTAGATGAGGGAAAAATGATTCCACACAAAACTCACCGGCAAGTGTACTGGGTCGCATCAAGTAGTAACTACTCACAAGAGTGAGGTTGATTCCATAGGGATTGATGGATTGAGCAATTTTTGTTAGGTGATGAATTTAGCTAAGCAAACAGTTGATGATTTGAGTGGAACTTGAATAGCAGAAGCTAAATTGCATGAAAATAAAAGAGAGAGGGGAAATTGATAGAATCTAAAGTGTAGAAAGTGTAAATTGAGCTAAAACTTAAAGTGCAAGTAATGTAAATGGCTGAAACATAGATTGCATGAATTGTAAATGGTTGAAGCTTAAAGTGTAAGAAAACTAAATGGATGAATCTACATTGCTGAGAAACTATAAATTTCTTGAAGAGTAAAAGGGATTTGGGTGCTGGGATTCAAAATTTAACAAGAAAATGTAAAGTGCAATCAATCAGAGAAGTGGAAGATGAAGTGAAATTGTAGAAGATCTAAACAGAAATGAAAAATTACTTGAAGAAATAAACAGAAAGAAAACTCAGTTCAATTATGAAATCTAAAAGAAAAAATGAAGATCTAAGAGGAGCAATGAGATTAGAACACAGATCTAGATCTCAATTACACCCTTGATCAAACAGAAAATAAATTGCAAAAAAAATGTAAATGACACAGCAAATGAAACTCAAATCCAATTCCTTAATTTTCAGAATTATGCAGAAGAAGAACAAAGATGAATTTCAGATGAAGAATTGAAACAGAATTCTTCAATCTCAATCCAAAATTCAAAACAGAAAGTAGAAGTTGTCGAAGCAAGAACAATCAGAAAGAAAACTCAGATCTCAATCCCAATTCCCAAAATCAGAAATTCAAAGACAAATGAAAACTAAAAATGAGCTAAAGGTAAAACTAAAAGTGAGCAAAAAGGTTCTCTACAAATCAAATAAACTCCTATTTATACACTCTCTATTTTTGGTTTTCAGAATTTGGGGTGGGTTTTTCAAGTTGGTGAAGAAGTGGATCCAAGATGGCTTTTGATTGGAAATGGACCCAGGGCCCCCTCCAGTGGAGCGCTCAGTGAAGTTAAATAGCATAGCGCTCCCTTGCTTGTGTCAAGCTCTTCGAACCAAGCCTCATACATAGCGCTCAGTTTGGTAAGGCAACGTAGCGCTACTTTGTGCGCATGCCTTAGTGAGCTTGGTGACGTTGGGATTTTTGCCAGTAAAGAATTTCATAAAAATATTCGCGTTGTAGATACAGCTTCTAAACTAACAGAAATCCCTTCGTGCAAATGTTTTGGTTGTCACAAGTAACAAACCCCTTTAAAAATTATTAACCGAGTATTTAAATCTCGGGTCGTCTTCTCAAGGAATTGCAGGGAGGTATGTTCTTATTATTGGCTATGAGAAAGGTAAAATTGGGGTTTTGGAAGTAAGGGGGCAGTATGTTTCACAAAAAATAATAAGAAAAATAAATAAATAACTATAAAATAAACTCTTGGCAAGGTATGGGAACTGGAAGTCCTATCCTTATCTATTGTGATGAGAATTGGATTTTTAATCCCACTTTGTTAACCTCTAACTATGAAGGTAAGTTAAGTGGATGAATTAATTCCAATTTTCAATCAACAATGAGTTTGATAACTCAACGGTCACCAATTATTTAACCAAGGCCAAAAGGAAAGGAAATTGAAGCTGCTGGAATAAAAATGCCTTTAGATGGGAAGCAATAATCATGTAAATAAAAGAAAGCAATATTAAACTGAATTACCTTAAATAACATTAATTAAAAGAGTAATCTGTAACATGGAAGAGTTCGTAAATAAAATTGGGATAAATAAAAATAAAGAACCTGGGATTGAGAGTCACTCCTAAAACTAAGAGAAGTCCTAAATCCTAATCCTAAGAGCGAGGAGAGAACCTCTCTCACTAAAAACTACATCTAAAACTATGAAAAGTGAATTATGAGTGCCTCCTTTGAATGGATGCAATCCCTCTACTTTATAGCCTCTAATTTGAGTTTTCTGGGCCGAAAACTGGGTCGAAAACAACCCAGAAATCGCCGGAGAAGAAATCTGCCACGCTGGTTTTTCGTCACTGCGACGCGGCCGCATGGAGCACGCGGTCGTGTTGCCTAGCGTCAGGGCCACTATGACATATTATATATCAAATCGAAGCCCCGGATGTTAGCTTTCCAACGCAACTGGAATCGTGTCATTTGGATCTCTATAGCTCAAGTTATGGTCATTTTAGTGCAAGAGGGTCAGGCTGACAGCTTTGCAGTTTCTCCAACTTCTTGTATTCCTTCCACTTTTGCATGCTTCCTTTCCATCCTCCAAGCCATTCCTGCCCTATAATATCTGAAAACACTTAACACACATATCAAGGCATCTAATGGTCATAAGAGAGGATTAATAATTAGCAAATATAAGATCAAAGAAGCATGTTTTCAATCATAGCACAAAATCAGGAAGGAAAATGTAAAACATGCGAATTGTATGAATAAGTGAGTAATGAGTTGATAAAAACTACTCAATTGAGCATAAGATAAGCCATAAAATAGTGGTTTATCACTTGGACCTCTCTTCGAACCTTGTTGGCTTCATTTTGGGAGTTCCCTTGTAATGTAGCGCTCATTCTATGCCTTGTGTGCATGGTTTCGATTCCTGGCTGCCCCATTCATGAGTGTCGCGCTTTGTCTTTATTTTGGTGGGAGCCCGAAAAAGGTAAGAGAGTTAACGTAGTGCTCTATCCAATTCGAACGCTGGCCTTGTTTATTTGGCATTCCTTGTAGCGCTCTGTTTGGACAATCAACGTAGCGCCCCTGGCCTTGTGCTTTGGTGTTGGGTGCTCCTTTCTAGCGCTCAATTAGAGAGCGCTGCGCTCGATTAGAGAGCGCTGCGCTCGATTAGAGAGCCCTATGCTTGGCCTTAGTTGGCCTTTGCGAACAATGACCCTTGCTCCTTTGGATGATCGCCACGCTTTTATGTCATGGGTCACGCTTTTCAAAGCGTGGCCTAAAGTCCAAATCATGCTCTAAGATTCCTTTTTCCTTTTTTTCATCATTTCTTCACCTACAAGTAATTAAAACAACCAATCAAAGTATCACCAAATTCACAAGGTTTATAAATCATTCAAAAACCAACTAATTCCAGCTTAAACCTTATGATTTTGTGTCAAATAAAAGATGGTTGATTGATTCAACATAATCATGAAAACATACTCTAAATTACTTACTTATAGTGCAAGAAAGTGCATAAAACCTAATGAAAAAAGTGAGAAATGCTCGAAAAGCTAGCATAAGATGACTTGTCATCAATGCCCTGACATCACAAAACCAAACTTAAATCTTACTTGTCCTCAAGCAAGTGATAGAACATGAAAAAAATGAAATGAAAATACAAGAGACACAAGTCCTTATTCAGAGAATTCAAATCCTTGGTTTATGGAGTTTCATGCATGGCAATTTAGTTTCATGTTCATGCTGGTTTCTAGGTACTCATATGCTCTTGAATTCTCACTCTATTGCCTTCTATGAGACTCTTATTCTTGATCCTTAACTTCTCCATTTTTGTTTTCTTTCCTTCTTTGGAGCTTATTGCTTTTCTGTAGCTAAGTATTCTGTGTTGAGACAACTCTTTAGGATAGGCTTTCAGTCAACACTCCCAAACTAGTTGGTTTAAGGTGCTAGGTGTTGAAACACCCCTAAGGACTTAATCACCCAAGTCTCTCCTCAACACATACACACCAAAGGCACATGGTCTGTTATTCATTCCTTAGACCTTGGTGTCTAGCACATCTTTGAGTTGCTAAATGCTTTGTGACAAGGTTGTTCTTGATAGTGGACTTTCAGTTGACAATCCTGGGTTAGTTAACCCAAGTTGTCAAGTGATGAAGCACTCCTAAGAACTTACTCATCCAAGCAGATCCTTGAACAAAAACACCACAGACACATGCCTCAAGGTTCAAACTATTGGTGCCCAGCTTTAATTTGTTCTCTTTTCTTTCTTTTTCATTCTCTTTTTCTCTTTTTAGGATCTTATTAACTCATCTAAGTCTCATAGAATGCACTTCAACCTCACAATTCAAGAGATATCTTAGCCTTCTACCTTATTGATGATCCAACTTAGCAAGCAAATACCACCACAACACTAGGACTTTATTCTGCACATTGGATTTCACACTTGTCTTTCACAGCAAATTCTCATAATTTCTTTTATTAAGATCAAGGACATATCATACAATTCAAGTAGGATGAAAATGAGGCAGGTACTTAGACTAGCAAGCCATAACAGCAAAAGACAAACAAATAGCAGATGACTCATAACTAACATGACACAATTCAATAGGGGTACAATTGCACTTTCAATTAACATATTTAAGCTGAAGACAGACAAGTAACAGTACAACCTATTGGAGTCTACTTGTTTCTTCCTTGTCATCCCCATCCTTAGCCTTTTGTACCCTTCTTCATCTCTTTAGATGATGGTGTCCATTCCTTCCAAGAGATTGAGTATCTTCTTGCAAAGATATTGAAAGTTGCTTGCTCTCCAAGTACTTGAGAAATAGTTAGCATGCATGTATGCTTGTATATTGAATACATGCAGAGAACCTCATGTGCTTTTATTAAAGAAAAAACTATGAACTAGAAATTAAGCATTTGCTAAGTAGTCTCCTTAATTAAGCAAGCATTCTTTTGTGATTGGCTTGAGTGAACTTGCTTGTTGGATCAGGAGTTGGATTGTCCTTTGACCTTCTCTTTTTCATGGCTATGATCCTTTGTTTTTCAGTCACAATCCTCCCTTTGGTGCTTGTCTCTACTACCTTCACATCTTTAATCTCAAGACTTGGGTATTGTTGGATGGTTGGATTATCTTCTTCATCAAGAGCTCCTTGAATTGGCAGTTCAATGAACTCACCCTCTATGCAATTCTTTGTTTCATTGGAGTGTGGACTCCCTTGATTGATTTCCTCCCTTTCTTCTACATGATGTTGCATTGAGTCTTTTGGGAGTGAGTTTGCATGTTCCTTGGTCACCCCTAGTAGCCTTTGTGGGTATGGAGCTCTAGGCTTATATACTCTCACAACCTCCTCCTTCTTCATAGGAATCTCACTTGGTATGCCTCTTTTTCTTGTTCTTCTGATTCCTCCCTTGTACCCACCATCTGGTCCTCATCCTCCTTTCTAAGCTCTCCTTCACTTCCTGAGCTGATGACATTGGATTCATTCCTTAGCCAAGGAAAGAGATCGGTTACTTCTCCAACAAAGGGTTGTGCTAACTGTCTCATTTTTTCTTCATGCTCCCTTTTTGCTATTTTTTCCTTTCTATTTATCTTTATAATTTTTTAAGGAGGAGTTATATCCTATCAAGTCTATCTTCTTCTCTCTTTTTTTTGAGTTCTTTAAAGAGGAGTTCCATCCTAGCAAGTCTATCTAAAGGAGGTTGTGTAGGTTGTGATGGTTGGTTGGGGTTGGCTTGTGAATGGAATTGGTTGTTTTGTGGTTGTGTGTTCTGAAAGTGGTATGACTCTTGTGGATAATGGAATGAGTTTTATGGATGGTGAAATGAATTATATGGATTTGGGATGGAATTTTGTGTTGAGGCATACTCAAGTGATGAAGAATTTAGACATGTTAAACTAGGAAGAGGTGATGGCTCTTCCTAGCCACAACTCAAGTAGTGATCAATTTTACCAAAATATGGACCATTTTGTGGCTCTAGAAGGTACCCTATTTCATGTTCTTGATACTTCCACCCACCATGAGCATAATAACATCAATCATTCTATGGTGGTAGAAAGTTTCACATGAAATTTGATTGACCAAAATATGATGGATGCTCCTTTCTTTCTTGCAGAAAGCTCTGTCTCAAACAATAATCACCAAAAGAAATTGGAATATCCATTGTGATAAATGAGGGTTTCTTAGTGAGGCAATATCACAAACGGCTTAAAGTGCAGAGAATAAAAGTAACAACTGAAGTAAAAATTAATTAACAAAAGAAAAGAAAAGTGTTCAATCTAGTTATCCTCCAATTTAATCATTGTCAATACAAAACCAATCCCTGGCAACAGCGCCATAAACTTGATACACGAAAACTTGTCTCACAACAAATTTCCTACCGGCAAGTGCATTGGATTGTCGTCAAGCAAAACTCATTATTGAGTGAGGTCGAATCCCACAGGGATTGGTTGGTTGATCAATGTTAATTGGAGAATTGTTCTAGTTGAACGAAATCAAATTTCAATTGAGGAGTGTAGAATTTAAATTGGCAGGAAACTTAAGTTGAAGAAATGTAAATGACTGAAGGTAAATGGCAGAACTGTAAGAGGCAGAAATGTAAATTGCAGTAATTAAAGTGCAGAAACTTAAATTGCAAGAAATTAAAAGGGAATGGGGTTGCTAAGCATCAAAGTAAATTATAGAATGTAAAAGAGAATGGGTAAGATCAGAATTGGGGGTTCACTAGGTTTTAGGAGATATTGAACTCTCTGGATCAAATCATTCTCATCTCTTCCTCAATCAATGCATTCTTTGACTTTGCTTGGCAATCTTGGGTGATTGGATTCCAATGTATTGGCTCACCCATCTCTCTAAGCTTAAACAATTGTCCAATGTCTTGATTTAATTGCTCATGGGAAGAGATAAAGTTCGGTCACTAATTATACCACACAAATTCCAAACCCCAATTTAACCCAATTGTGAATAGCTTCTCTATCAAGATAACTATCCAATTGAATTAAGATCGAAAGCTTTCTAACAAAATCAAGAGAAAAGATAGCAGAAGAAGATGAAAACTATTATTGATCCATTGAATCACAACAGAGCTCCCTAACCCAATGAAAGGGGTTTAGTTCATCATAGCTCAATTCAAACTATAGAGAAGAAAAAGTGCAGAAAAGATAAAGCCTAGCTAGAAAGTAAAAGAAAAGAAAGTATATAAAACTAAAAGGGAAAAGTGCAGAAAAATGATATCAGAGAATTGAACTCCCAGAACCCCTCCTAGGGCCTCCCAGAGAGCTCCCTTTAATCTTCAAGAATTGTTCTATTATACTCTTCTTTCTCATCTTCAACTGGACCAAATACTTGGATGTGGGCCTTGGCTGAAGTAGTTGGGCATGATTCTTGATAACGGACGTTTGGCAACTAATTGTATACTCTGCGTAGGTGCAATATGGAATGGAATTAGACTCAACGTTGGTGATCACATTAATAATAAAACATTGGGTCAAAAGTCACTTGTAAAAATTGAATTTTGGGCATTGCCAGCAATGTTTGTCTCAACATTGGTGCACCAACGTTCGCGCATCCATGCATGGCCCATGCATGGATGGAAAATTTTTCCATTCCATGCATGCGCGTCGCCCATGTGTACGCGTCCAACAAGTTTTTACGCGTATGCATTGATCAGGCGTTCGCGTGCTAGGCCAAAATGCGCATCAACGCGTATGTGTCGCCTTAAGTTTTTCAAACTCCAGATTCGAAGCTCTCATCGCAAGCGTTGGACTTAACGTTTGCTCACCAACGTTCCCTCCAACGTTGGCCTATCCACACGTGCACGTCACTCATGCATACGCGTGGATTGTAATTTTTGCATGCTCATGCGTACGCGCCACATACGCGTACGCGTCGAAGCTAATTTTCCAAATTTCCAAAAAGCAAACTGTATTGAAAAACGTTGGAGGTAACGTTGGCTCACCAACGTTCCCTCCAACGTTGGCACCAGATTCTTGCAGAACGTTGCCTTGACCCTTTTCCTTGCTTCTTTTCACCTATCATCAACCCAAACACATGCATCAAAGATTTGCTAATTGCACAAGATTTTGCATCAACATTAACAAACAATAAATCTAGCAAAAATCTCATAAAAATGTACAAAAGTATAAATGCTTGATTGAATCAAAACAAGCATGAATTTCTCATCCAAATACTTACTTATTGCCTAAGAAATGCATGAAACTACTCTAAAACAAACTAAAAATGGCTTGTGAAACTAGCCAAGAAGCCCTGGCATCACTTGGTCAGGTTGATACATCGGGATTTGGTTGTACCCCGAGTAGGCGTCCATGAAGGAAAGGTATTTGTATCCTGATGAGGCATCAACTAGGGTATCTATATTCGGGAGTGGATTGTGATATTTTGGGCAGGCTTTGTTGAGGTCGGTGTAATCAGTGCACATCCACCACTTTCCATTTGACTTTTTGAACAATACGACATTGGCCAGCCATAATGGGTACTTAACTTCCCTTTTGAACCCGGCCTCTAGTAAGGCCTATACCTATTATTCCATAGCTTGCGATCTTTCTGGGCCGAGCTTTCTGCACCTATGTTGCACTGGTCGAGATCCGGGTTATACTGCCAGTTTGTGGCATATTAAGCCAGGATCTATGCCGGGCATATCTGTGGCCTTCTATGCGAACAGGTCGGAATGCTCCTTTAGGAACTTTATCAGTAGCTCCTTTAAGTATTCTTTTAGGTTTTCACCTATGTTCGTTGTCTTATCTTGGGTATCCCCGACTTGGACCTCTTCGGTCTCGTCTTCTGGTTGAAGACGAAGTTCTTTGCGTGCCTGGGTTCTCTCAAGTTTAATAGTATTAGTTTCTTTTCCTCTGGGGTCGCCTTTAAGGTTCATATTACCGTTGTAACAGCGTCGCGCAAGTTTTTGGTCTCCCTTTATGGTGGCGATCCCTTCTGGAGTTGGTAACTTCATGCATAGGTGCGGAGTGGAGACTACCGCGTCGAGCTGATTTAGTGTCGTCCGACCTATGAGGGTGTTGTACATGGAGCTCACGTCGACTACAATGTAGTCACTGCTTAGCGTTCTAGATCGTGCTCCTTTTCCGAAGGTCGTGTGTAGTGGGATGTACCTGAGTGGTTGGATTAGGGCGTCTCCAAACCCGAATAGGCTATTTAGATATGCGCTGAGCTCTTTTTCTTGTAGGCCGAGCTTGTCTAAGGCGGATTTGAACAGGATATCTACCGAGCTTCCTTGGTCAACCAACGTTTGGTGGAGGTTGGCATTGGCTAATATGAGGGTGATGCACCACTATTTCGTGGTACATTTTGTGCTCAATTTAGGTAGATTTTATCCACCTTTCACACATTTATTCAATGAATTGGCATGGTTTCATAATTTTCTCCTAATTTGTGCTTAAGTGTAAAAACATGCTTTTTAGGCCTTTAATTTGCTAATTTTAATTCACCTTTGATTCCACTAGATGCCTTGATGTGTTTGTTAGGTGAATTCAGGTTGAAATGGTTTGGGATGGATCAAAGGAATGAAGAGAAAAGCATGCAAAGTGGAAACCAGTTTGGTGTGTGCTTGGGTTGAGCATTGAAGCTTTCATGTGTAGAGAGTTTTCTTGGAGTTAAACGCCAGTTTGCAGCTTGTTTTGGGTGTTTAACTCTAGCTTGTAACCTGTTTCTGGCGTTTAACGCCAGAATAGGGCGGGGAGTTGACGTTTGAACGCCAGTTTGCATCGTCAAAACTCGAGCAAAGTATGGACTTTTATATATTGCTGGAAAGCCCTGGATGTCTACTTTCCAACGCAATGAAGAGCGCGCCATTTGGACATCTATAACGCCAAAAAATTCATTTCGAGTGCAAGGAGGTCAGAATCCAACAGCATCAGTAGTCCTTTTTCAGCCTCTGAATCAGAATTTTGTTCAGGTCCCTCAATTTCAACCCGAAAATACCTGAAATCATAGAAAAACACACAAACTCATTGTAAAGTCCAGAAATGTAAATTTTGCTTAAAAACTAATAAAAATATATTAAAAAGTTGCTAGATCCTACTAGAAACTACCTAAAAATATTACCAAAAAGCGTATAAATTATCCGCTCATCACAACACCAAACTTAAATTGTTGCTTGTCCCCAAGCAACTGAAAAGAAAATAGGATAAAAAGAAGAGAATATACAATGAATCCAATATCAATGAAACTTAGTCCCAATTAGATGAGCGGGGCTAGTAGCTTTTTGCTTCTGAATAGTTTTGGCATCTCACTTTTTTCTTTGAAGTTCAGAATGATTGCCATCTATAGGAACTCATAATTTTAGATAGTGTTATTGATTCTCCTAGTTCAGTATGTTGATTCTTGAACACAGCTACTTTATGAGTCTTGGTCGTGGCCCTAAGCATTTTGTTTTTCAGTATTACCACCGGATACATAAATGCCACAGACACATAACTGGGTGAACCTTTCCAGATTGTGACTCAGCTTTGCTAAAGTCCCCAGTTAGAGGTGTCCAGAGTTCTTAAGCACACACTTTTTGCTTTGGATCACGACTTTAACCACTCAGTCTTAAATTTTTCACTTGGACCTTCATGCCACAAGCACATGGTTAGGGACAGCTTGATTTAGCCGCTTTGGCCTGGATTTTATTTCCTTGGGCCCTCCTATCCATTAATGCTCAATGCCTTGGATCCTCTTTACCCTTGCCTTTTGGTTTAAAGGGTTATTGGCTTTTTGCTCTTGCCTTTTGATTTAAAGAGCTATTGCCTTTTTCTGCTTGCTTTTTCTTTTTCTTTCTTTTTTTTTAATTTTCGCCACTTTCTTTTCACAAGCTTTCTTATTCACTGCTTTTTCTTGCTTCAAGAATCAATTTCATGATTTTTTAGATCATCAATAACATTTTTCTTTGTTTATTATTCTTTCAAGAGCCAACAATTTTAACATTCATAAACTTCACTATAAAAAATATGCACTGTTCAAGCATTCATTCAAAAAACAAAAAGTATTGCCACCACATCAAAATAATTAAACTAATTTCAAGATAAAATTTGAAATTCAAGTACTTCTTGTTCTTTTGTAATTAGGCACATTTTTCATTTAAGAGAGGTGAATGATTCATGGAGTTATTCATAGCTTTAAGACATAGACACTAGACACTAATGATCATGTAATAAAGACACAAACATAGACAAACATAAAGCATCAAATTCGAAAAAACAGAAAAATAAGAACAAGGAAATTAAAGAACGGGTCCACCTTAGTGATGGCGGCTAGTTCTTTCTCTTGAAGATCCAATAGAACGCCTAAGCTCCTCTATGTCTCTTCCTTGCCTTTGTTGCTCCTCCCTCATAGCTCTTTGATCTTCTCTAATCTCATGGAGAATGATGGAGTGCTCTTGGTGCTCCACCTTTAGTTGGTCCATGTTGTAACTCAAGCATTCCAAAGAGGTGTTGAGTTGCTCCCAATAATTGTGTGGAGGAAAATGCATCCCTTGAGGCATCTCAGGGATTTCATGAGGGATTTCCTCATGCTCTTGTTGAGGTCCATGAGTGGGCTCTTTTGTTTGCTCCATTCTTTTCTTAGTGATGGGCTTGTCCTCTTCAATAAGGATGTCTCCTTCTATGTCAATCCCATCCTACTTGCATAGGTGACAAAATGAGATGAGGAAAGGCTAACCTTGCCAAAGTGGAGGACTTGTCAGCCACCTTGTAGAGTTCTAGAGGAATGATCTCATGAACTTTCACTTCTTCCCCAATCATGATACTATGGATCATGATGGCCCGATCTACAGTCACCTCAGATCGGTTGCTAGTAGGAATGATGGAGCATTGGATGAACTCCAACCATCCTCTAGCCACAGGCTTAAGGTTTGGTCTTCTCAATTGAAACAGATTGCCTCTTAAGTCTCCTTTCCAATGAGCTCCTTCCACACATATGTCCATGAGGACTTGGTCCAACCTTTGATCAAAGTTGACCCTTCTAGTGTAGGGGCGTGCATTTTCTTGCATCATTGGCAAGTGGAACGCCAACCTTACATTTTCCAGACTAAAATCTAAGTATTTCCACCGAACCATTGTAAGCCAATTCTTTGGATTCGGGTTCATACTTTGATCATGGTTCCTAGTGATCCATGCATTGGCATAGAACTTTGAACCATTGAGATTCTGACTTGTTGAATGGGGTTGGTGAGAACTTTCCAACCTCTTCTTCGGATTTCATGTCGGATATCCGGATACTCATTTTTCTTGAGCATAAAAGGGACCTTAGGGATCACCTTCTTCTTGGCCACAACTTCATAGAAGTGGTCTTGATGGACGTTTGAAATGAATCTCTCCATCTCCCATGACTCGGAGGTGGAAGCTTTTGCCTTCGCTTTCCTCTTTCCAGAGGTTTCTCCAGCCTTAGGTGCCATAAATAGTTATGGAAAAATAAAAAGCAATGCTTTTACCACACCAAACTTAAAAGGTTTGCTCGTCCTCGAGCAAAAGAAGAAAGAAAGAAGGGGGAAAAGAAGAAAATGGAGGAGATGAAGGGAGATAGAGGTTTGGCCAAGGGGGTAGGAGAGTGTTTATGATGTGTGAAAATGAAGGAGTGAAGAGGGTTATTTATAAGAAAACAGAGGGGGAGTGGCCGAATGAATTGGTGAAGAGAATATAGGGAAGAGGATAGGATTTGATTGGTGAGTGGTGGTGTTTTGGGTAAAGTGTTATAGAGATGTGTGAGGGGGAGAGAGAGAGAGGTAGGGTAGGTGGGGATCCTGTGGGGTCCACAGATCCTGAGGGGTCAAGGATTTCTCATCCCTGCTTCTTTTAGGCGTGCAAAACGCCCTTATTGTGTAATCCTGTCATTTAACGCCAGACTACTGCCTGTTTCTGGCATTAAACGCCATCTTTTACACCTTTCCTGGCGTTTAACGCCAGGCTATTGCTTGTTTATGGCGTTAAACGCCAGCTTTGTGCCCTTTTCTGGCGTTAAACACCCAGAATGGTGCCAGACTGGGCGTTTTAACGCTCATTTTGCTACTCTTACTCGCGTTTAAACGCCAGAAAGTTCCTCCTCCAGCGTGTGCTATTTTTTTAATGCTGTTTTTGAATTTGTTTTTATTTTTGCAATTGTTTTTGTGACTCCACATGATCATCAACCTAAAAAACATAAAATAACATAGATAAATAAAAATTGGGTTGCCTCCCAATAAGTGCTTCTTTAATGTCAATAGCTTAACAGTGGACTCTCATGGAGCCTCACAGATATTCAGAGCATGGTTGGGGCCTCTCAATACCAAACTTAGAGTTTGACTGTGGCCTCTCAACACCAAACTTAGAGTTTGGTTGTGGCCTCCCAACACCAAACTTAGAATTTGAATGTGGGGGCTTTGTTTGACTCTGTATTGAGAGAAACTTTTCATGCTTCCTCTCTATGTGTACAGAAGGAGAACCTTGAGTCTTGAATACAAGATAGTCCTCATTCAATTGAAGGACCAACTCTCCTCTGTCAACATCAATCACAACTTTTGCTATGGCTAGGAAAGGCCTGCCAAGGATGATGGATTCATCCTCATCTTTCCCAGTGTCTAGGATTATGAAATCAGCAGGGATGTAAAGGCCTTCAACCTTCACTAGCACCTCCTCTACTAGTCTGTAAGCCTTTTTCATGGATTTGTCTGCCATCTCTAGTGAGATTCTTGCAGCTTGAACCTCAAAGATTCCCAGTTTCTCTATTACAGAGAGTGGCATGAGGTTTATGCCTGACCCTAGGTCACTCAGAGTCCTCTCAAAGGTCATGGTGCCTATGGTACAAGGTATTAAGAACCTTCCAGGATCCTCTTTCTTTTGAGGTAATGTCTGCTAATCAAGTTATTCATTTTATTGGTGAGCAAGGGGGGTTCATCCTCCCAAGTCTCATTACCAAATAACTTGGTATTCAGTTTTATGATTGCTCCAAGTTACTTAGCAACTTGCTCTTCAGTAATATCTTTATCCTCTTTAGAGGAGGAGTACACATCAGAGCTCATGAATGGCAGAAGTAGGTTCAATGGAATCTCTATGGTCTCTAGAGTAGCCTAAGATTCCTTAGGTTCCTCAAATAGGAATTCCTTTTTGTCCAGAGGATGTCCCATGAGGTCTTCCTCACTGGGATTCACGTCCTCCTCCTCTTCTCTAGGTTCGACCACACCAAGTAAGGTTATGGCCTTGCACTCTCTTTTTGGATTCTCTTCTGTATTGCTTGGGAGAGTAATAGGAGGAGTTTCAGTGACTCTTTTACTCAGTTGGCCCACTTGTGCCTCCAAATCTCTAATGGAGGACCTTGTTTCATTCATGAATTTTAGAGTGGCCTTAGATAGATCAGAGACTATGTTTGCTAAGCTAGAGGGGTTTTGCTCAGAATTCTCTGTCTGTTGTAGAGAGGATGATGGAAAAGGCTTGATATTGCTAAACCTGTTTCTTCCACCATTATTAAAGCCTTGTTGAGGCTTTTGTTGATCCTTCCATGAGAAATTTGGATGATTTCTCCATGAAGGATTATAGGTGTTTCCATAGGCTTCACCCATGTAATTCACCTCTGCCATTGCAGGGTTCTCAGGATTATAAGCTTCTTCTTCAGAAGATGCTTCTTTAGTACTGGTGGAAGCATTTCGCAATCCATTCAGACTATGAGAAATCATATTGACTTGCTGAGTCAACATTTTGTTCTGAGCCAATATGGTATTCAGAGCATCAATTTCAAGAACTCCCTACCTCTGAGGCGTCCCATTACTCACAGGATTCCTTTTAGAGGTGTACATGAACTGGTTATTTGCAACGATTTCAATGAGTTCTTGAGCTTCTGCATGCATTTTCTTCAGGTGAATAGATCCACCTGCAGAATGGTCTAATGACATCTTAGACAATTCAGATAGACCATCATAGAATATATCCAGGATGGTCCATTCTGAGAGCATGTCAGAAGGACACTTTTTGGTGAGTTGCTTGTATCTTTCCCAAGCTTCATAGAGGGATTCACTTTCTTTCTGCCTGAAGGTTTGAACATCCACTCTAAGCTTGCTAAGCTTTTGAGGAGGAAAGAACTTGGCTAAGAAAGCCGTGACCAGCTTATACCAAGAGTTCGGGCTATCTTTAGGTTGAGAGTCCAACCAAATTCTAGCTCTGTCTCTTACAACAAAAGGAAAAAGCATAAGCTTATAGACCTCGGGATCAACTCCATTTGGTCTTAACAGTATCACAGATCTGCAAGAATTTAGTTAAGAACTGAAATGGATCTTCTGATGGAAGTCCATGAAACTTGCAGTTCTGTTGCATTAGAGAAACTAATTGAGGCTTTAGCTCAAAGTCGTTTGCTCCAATGGCAGGGATTGAGATGCTTCTTCCATGGAAATTGGAATTTAGTGCAGTGAAGTCACCAAGCATCTTCCTTGTATTGTTGTTGGGTTCGGCCACTACTTCTTTTTCGAGATTCTCTGTAAGGTTTTCTCTGGATTGTTGCGCTTTAGCTTCTCTTAGCTTCTTCTTCAAATTCCTTTCAGGTTTAGGATATGCTTCAACAAGAATGTCCTTGTCCTTGCTCCTGCTCATATGAAAAATAAGAGAACAGAAAATAATAGGGATCCTCTTTGCCCAAATATAGAGGTTCCTTTATGTGAGTAGAAGAGGAAAAGAATAGAAGGATGAGAAGAGAGAAGAAGAAAAATCCAAACACAGAGATAAGAGAAGGTTCAAATTATAAGAAGAAGAGAAGAGTGTTAGTGATTAAATAAATAAATAGAAGAAGATGAGAGAGAGGGTTTTCGAAAATAATTAAAAGGAAAAGGAAAAGTCAATTAGTTAATTGAAAAAGATTTGAAAATCAATTTTGAAAAGATAAGAAGTTAGAAAAGATTTTTGAAATCAAAATTTTAAAAAGATACAATTGAAAAAGATTTGATTGAAAAGATATGATTGAAAAGATATGATTAAAAAGATATGATTGAAATTTATTTTGAAAAAGAAATTTAGAAAGATTTGATTTTGAAAATTAAAGTTAAGGACTTGACTTAACAAGAAACTAAAAGATATGATTCTAAAATTTAAAGTTTGAATCTTTCTTAACAAGAAAGTAACAAACTTGAAATTTTTGAATCAAAACATTAGTTGTTAGTATTAATTTCGAAAAATATGAGGTAAAAAATAAGAAAAAGATTTTGAAAATCAATTTTAAAAAAATTTTGAAAATATAAAAGAAAAATGAAAAAGATTTGATTTTTGAAAAAGTTTTGAAAAGATAAGATTTTTAAAATTGAAATCTTGACTTGACTAACAAGAAACAACTTTTTTAATGAGTAAAATAAGGAAAAGATATTTTTTTATTTTTGAATTTTAATGTGGAAAGAGAAAATTAACAAAATGACTCAAGACATAAAAAATTAAGATCAAAACAAAGAAAACATGCAAGAACACTATGAATGTCAAGATGAACACCAAGAACACTTTGAAGATCATGATGAACATCAAGAACTTATTTTTGAAAAATTTTCAAGAAAAGAGAAACATACAAGACACCAAACTTAGAAATTTTCAATGTTTAAACTCTAAGGATTCAAAAATGTACATGAAAAACAAGAAAAGACACAAAACAAGAAAATTTCATGATCAAACAAGGAGACTTATCAATAATAACTTGAAGATCATGAAAAACACCATGCATGAGTTTTCAAAATTTTTTTAGAAAAATTAAAACATGCAATTGACACCAAACTTAAAAATTGACACTAGACTCAAACAAGAAACATAAAATATTTTTGATTTTTTTATTTTATAATTTTTTTGTATTTTTATTGTATTTATTTTTTTCGAAATTTCTTTTTGAAAAAGAAAATTAAGGAACTCAAAATTTTTAAAAAGGATTCCAGGAATCATGCAATGTTAGTCTAAAGCTTCAGTCTAAAAAGATTAGACATGGCTAGCCAAGCTTCAGCAAGACATTACATACAACAGCCAAATTGATGGGAATCAACTAGCTCCTGTGATGATAAAAGCATCATCTTGAAACTCTAGAATTCATTCTTAAAAATTCTGAAGAGCAAAATAAATAAAATAATTGTTATTAATCCACAAATCTTAGCTAACTTACCAAATTAATTGGTAAAAAGCTTGTGTTACTGGAAATAATAACAACTAACAACCTAAGAATTATCACTAAATGTTGGACATTATAGCTCTAGCAATCCATACACTCATTTTCCCAACCCAATGGGTGGAAATCTACCCCATAACTAAGATTGGCATTTCATCAAACACATAGAGGGCATAAACACAAAACATGGCAAAATTGGGAAAATGGTAAAAGCTATGAACCATAAATGATCAAAATTAATAAAGGCAACTCAACAAACATATAAAAGTCATCAAACATCAAATTAAACAACTAGGAATCAAAATTGTAAAACAATGTAAAGGTTGACAAATGAGATGAAAATAAAAGCAAGTGTAGAACAAGTGGTATAATAAAAGAGAGAATTAAAGAAATACTTACAATAAAATTGCTATAATCCCAAATAAAATCTTGAAGTATAAAATTCTACAAAACCCTAATGTAAACCCTAAGAGAGAATTTTCTATACTACCCTACTCCTACTCCTACTATGTAAAACTATGAAAAATTATGTCTAAATCCTAATGCCTTCATATGTCTTCAATTCACCTTGATATAGCACTTCCCATTCAGCATCAAGCCTTCCAAAACTAGGCCAAAGGCCTCCAAAATTACGCAGCACGTGTTTTATTAATGAATCCATGCGCAGGGACCTGTGTGTACGCACAGATGTGTGCGTACACACACTTCGCTGAATGTTCTCCTGTTCGTACGTGCAGTTGGTTGTGCACACGCGGTACACGAAATTGCAATTACACTTTTGCAATTCCGCACAACTAACCAGCAAGTGCACTGGGTCGTCCAAGTAATACCTTACGCGAGTAAGGGTCGATCCCACGGAGATTGTCGGCTTGAAGCAAGCTATGGTTATCTTGTAACTCTTAGTCAGGATATCAATAATTATCAGATTTAATTGTGAAAAGTAAAAGAACATGAAATAAGTACTTGTTTTGCAGTAATGGAGAATAGGTTGAGGTTTTGGAGATGCTCTATCTTCTGAATCTCTGCTTTCCTACTATCTTCTTCTTCATGCACGCAAGGCTCCTTCCATGGCAAGCTATATGTAGGGCTTCACCGTTGTCAATGGCTACCTCCCATCCTCTCAATGAAAACTTTCAACGCGCTCTATCACAGCACGGCTAATCATCTGTTGGTTCTCAATCAGGTTGGAATAGAATCTAGTGATTCTTTTGCGTCTGTCACTAACGCCCAGCCCTCAGGAGTTTGAAGCTCGTCACAGTCATTCAATCCTTGAATCCTACTCAGAATACCACAGACAAGGCTTAGACCTTCCGGATTCTCTTGAATGCCGCCATCAATTCTAGCTTATACCACGAAGATCCTGATTAAGAAATCTAAGAGATATCTACTCAATCTAAAGTAGAACGGAGGTGGTTGTCAGGCACACGTTCATAGGTGAGAATGATGATAAGTGTCACGGATCATCACATCCATCAAGTTGAAGAACAAGTGATATCTTAGAATAGAAGCAAGCGTGATTGAATGAAAAATAGTAGTAATTGCATTAATCCATCAAGAATTTTCAAAATTTTCAGGTTTAGTAATTGTGCTTATCTTCTTCCTGTGGAATTTTCAGAATTTCTTTTATTTCCTTTAGTTCCTCCAGATCAGGCTGAACATCTTTAAAGATGTCATCTAGCTCTGATTCGAGACTTTCATTTATATTGACCTCCTCCACCAAAGAGTCAATAATATCAGTGCTCATGCAGTCATTTGATGTGTTTGGATGCTGCATAGCTTTGACAACATTCAACTTGAACTCATCCTCATTGACTCTCAGGGTTAATTCCCCTTTTTGGACGTCAATGAGGGTTCATCCAGTTGCTAGGAAAGGTCTTCCTAGAATGAGAGTTGCACTCTTGTGCTCCTCCATTTCTAGCACTACAAAGTTAGTGGGAAAGGCAAATGGCCCAACCTTGACAATCATGTCCTCAATTATGCCTGATGGATATTTAATGGAGCCATCAGCAAGTTGGAGACATATCCTGGTTGGTTTGACTTCTTCAGTCAAGCCAAGCTTTCTGATAGTGGATGCAGGTATTAAGTTGATACTTGCCCCAAGATCACATAGAGCTTTCTTGGTACAAGTACCCTCTAATGTGCATGGTATTATAAAGCTTCCAGGATCTTTATGCTTCTCTGGTAAGCTCTTTAATATGACTGCACTGCATTCTTCAGTGAGAAAAACTTTTTCAGTTTCTCTCTAATCCTTCTTATGACTTAAGATCTCTTTCATGAACTTAGCATAAGAGGGTATTTGCTCAAGTGCCTCTGCAAATGGAACCTTTATTTCAAGAGTCCTGAGATAGTCTGCAAAGCGAGCAAATTGTTTATCCTCTTCCGCTTGGCGGAGTTTCTGAGGATAAGGCATCTTGGCTTTATACTCTTCAACCTTAGTTGCTGCAGGTTTATTTCCTACAGAAGTGGTTGGAGAAGCCTGCTTAAGGGGGTTGTTATCAGCACTTGCAAGTGTCTGACCCCTTTGCGGTGCTTGAACACTAGGATTGGGTGCTTTTTGGGTGTTTAACGCCAGATTGCAACCCTTTTCTGGCGTTTGAACGCCAGAATTGGCTACCCATTGGGCATTTAACGCCACTTTCTTACCCTTTTCTGGCGTTCGAACGCCAGAATCATTCCTCTCTGGGCTCTTACTGTCCTCAGAGGGATTTTGGGTAGTTGGTGGGTCATCCTCTGTCAGTTGTTCCTTTCTTAGCTTTCTGCTGCTTTGAGTTGATACATTCAATGTCTTCCTACTCCTTAATTTAATAGCTTGGCATTCTTCTGTTATCTGTTTAGATAGTTGCTGTCTTGTCTGATTTAATTGTGCTTCCATGTTCTTGTTAGCAATTTTAGTTTCTTGGAGCATCTCTTTAAATTCTGCTAACTGTTTTGTCATCATGAGTAATTGTTGATTAAGCTCAACCATCTGTTCTTGAGGGTTAGGATCAGTAGTTACTGCCATAGCTTCTTCTTTTATAGAGGACTCACTGCTTGAGTATAAATGTTGATTTCTAGTAACCGTATCTATGAGCTCTTGAGCCTCTTCAATCGTCTTCCTCATGTGTATAGATCTACCAGCTGAGTGGTCTAAAGACATCTAAGCTTTTTCTGTAAGCCCATAATAGAAGATGTCTAACTGTACCCACTCTGAAAATATTTCAGAGGGGCATTTCGTTAGCATACCTCTATACCTCTCCCAGGCATTATAAAGGGATTCATTATCCTCTTGTTTAAAGCCTTGGATGTCCAGCCTTAGCTGTGTCATCCTTTTTGGAGGGTAAAATTGATTTAGGAATTTGTCTGGTAACTGTCTACATGTTTTTATACTTGTTGTGGGTTGGTTATTCAACCATCTCTTAGCTTGATCTTTTACAGCAAATGGAAACAGTAATAATCTGTAGACATCCTGATCCACCTCTTTATCACGTACTGTGTCAGCAATTTGTAAAAACTGTGCCAGAAACTCAGTAGGTTCTTCCTGTGGAAGACCGGAATACTGGTATTTTTGCTGCACCATGATAATGAGTTGAGGATTTAGCTCAAAACTGCTTGCTTTGATGGGAGGTATACAGATGCTACTCCCATATGCAGCTGTAATGGGGTTAGCATATGACCCCAAAGTCCTTCTGGACTGCTCAATTCCACTTAGGTCAATGATGGAGAAAGGAAGATGATGTGGATTGCAAGTAAATTATATTTTTATTTTTTTATTTTTTATTTAATTAAAAGTGACCGAAAATATTAAAATAAAATAAATGGAAAATAAAATAAAATTTCGAAAACTAAAAGAAAATAAAATCAAAGCAAATTGAAAACTAAATTAATTAATTACTTAAAAATATTTTGGAATTAGCAATTAAGAAGATATGATTGAAAATTATTTTGAAAAAGATATGATTGAGGAGATATGATTGCAATAAAAATATATGATTGAAGAAATTAAAAAGATTTGATTTTTGAAAAAGATTTGAAGAAAAATCAATTTTTAAAATTAGAATTTTGACTTGACTAAAAAAAAAAAAATATGAGTAAAATAAGGAAAGGATATTTTTTTATTTTTAAATTTTAATGAGGAAAGAGAAAAACAACAAAATAACACTAAACTTAGAAATTTTAGATCAAAACAAAGAGAACAACAAGAAAACTTTGAATGTCAATATGAACACCAATAACACTTTGAAGATCAAGATGAACACCAAGAACAAATTTTTGAAAATTTTTAAGTAAATAAAAGCACAAAAGACACCAAACTTAAAATTTGAAACTAAACTCTAATAAAAGACTCTAAACCAACAACATTAAAATATTCCTAATCTAAGCAACAAAATAAACCGTCAGTTGTCCAAACTTGAACAATCCCCCGGCAACGGCGCCAAAAACTTGGTGCACAAAATTGCAATCACACTTTTGCAATTCCGCACAACTAACTAGTAAGTGCACTGGGTCGTCCAAGTAATACCTTACGAGAGTAAGGGTCGATCCCACGGAGATTGTCGGCTTGAAGCAAGCTATGGTTATCTTGTAACTCTTAGTCAGGATATCAATAATTATCAGATTTAATTGTGAAAAGTAAAAGAACATAAAATAAGTACTTGTTTTGCAGTAATGGAGAACAGGTTGAGGTTTTGGAGATGCTCTATCTTCTGAATCTCTGCTTTTCTACTGTCTTCTTCTTCATGCACGCAAGGCTCCTTCCATGGCAAGCTGTATGTAGGGCTTCACCGTTGTCAATTGCTACCTCCCATCCTCTCAGTGAAAATGTTCAACGCGCTCTGTCACAGCACGGCTAATCATCTGTCGGTTCTCAATCAAGTTAGAATAGAATCCAGTGATTCTTTTGCATCTGTCACTAACTTCTAGCCCTCAGGAGTTTGAAGCTCGTCACAGTCATTCAATCCTTGAATCCTACTCAGAATACCACAGACAAGGCTTAGACCTTTCGGATTCTCTTGAATGCCGCCATCAATTCAAGCTTATACCACGAAGATCCTGATTAAGGAATCTAAGAGATATCTACTCAATCTAAAGTAGAACGGAGGTGGTTGTCAGGCACATGTTCATAGGTGAGAATGATGATGAGTGTCACGGATCATCACATCCATCAAGTTGAAGAACAAGTGATATCTTAGAATAGAAGCAAGCATGATTGAATGAAAAACAGTAGTAATTGCATTAATCCATCAAGACACAGCAGAGCTCCTCACCCCCAACCATGGGGTTTAGAGACTCATGCCGTAGAAGATACAATGAGAAATGTGTAATGTGTCATGAGGTGAAGATACAATGTCAAAAGGTCCTATTAATAGTGAACTAGTAACCTAGGGTATACAGAAATGAGTAAATGACGTAAAAATCCACTTCCAGGGTCCACTTGGTTGTGCTTGGGCTGAGCATTAAAGCTTTTCATGTGTAGAGACTTTTCCTGGAGTTAAACGCTAGCTTTTGTGCCAGTTTGGGCGTTTAACTCCAATTTTTGTGCCAGTTCCAGCGTTAAACGCCGGGAATTCTGGAGATGATTTGCAACGCTAGTTTGGGCCATCAAATCTCAGGAAAAGTATGGACTATTATACATTGCTGGAAAGCCCAGGATGTCTACTTTCCAACGCAATTAAGAGCGCGCCAATTGGGCTTCTATAGCTCCAGAAAATTCACTTCGAGTGCAGGGAGGTCAGAATCCAACAGCATCTGCAGTCCTTTTTCAGCCTCTAAATCAGATGTTTGCTCAGGTCCCTCAATTTCAGCCAGAAATTACCTAAAATTACAGAAAAACACACAAACTCATAGTAAAGCCCAGAAAAGTGATTTTTAAATAAAAACTAATAAAAACATACTAAAAACTAACTAAAATGTACTAAAGACATACTAAAAACAGTGCCAAAAAGCGTATAAATTATCCGCTCATCAACATGCACACATGCTAATTTTCTTCTTGTGCTATCTGATGACAAGTCATCATATACCCATTTTGTCAAGCTAATTTCACTTGTTTCACTAGTTTTTATGCACTTTCTTGCATCCTAAGTAAGTAATTTGGAATGAAAATGCATAACTTCTTTAAATCAAACAATCACCATTAAATTGATGCTAAATCATGAGGTTTGAGCTAAAATTAATTGATTTTTAATGATTTATAAACCTTATGAGTTTAGAGATACTTTGATTGGTTGTTTTGGTTTCTTGTAGGTGAAGAAAGGAAGAAAAGAAGAAAAACGTGGCTTAAGAAGTGTAACCATGGGAGGAGAAGTGTGGTGCAACATAGAAGGAGGAAGGGCACACTGCCCTCCACAAGGGCACACTGCCCTCAAGAGAGCAGCATAGTGAACCAAGCTTCCAAAGAAATTCTGCCCTGCCCTCTTCAAGAGCAATATCGGGCTCATCAAAGAAATAAATTCAAGGAAAAAGCTTACCAAAGCTTGCCACAAGGTTCGAACTCATGAGCAAGGGGGAGTGGGGGAGCGCTACTCACAAAGGAAAATAAGCCAAAAATTGGCCGAAATGCTCCCAGTAAGTCTCGAACACGGAGGCTTCACTAAGAAAGCAAGGAAGCTGCACCACTTGAGCGCTACCCTGATGATGTCCAAGACTTGGCACGCGAAATATTTCAGGCGCACCATGCAACTCTGCCCTGCCCTCCACAAGGGCAAGGCAGCATCATCTTGAACGCACCAAGCACGCACGCACGAGACCGCATGCACCATTTCCTGCTCTGCCCTCCACAAGGGCAGGGCAGCCTCCTGGAAGCTACTTTCTCATGGGCTGAAAATTGGATTAAAAATCCAATTTAATTCATTTCTTCACCAAATCAAAAGCCCATCAAAATTTCAAAATCCAAGAATAGAAAGTGTATAAATAGGAGCTAGTTTTATGTAATTGGGAGCTGGAGACTTTATTTTTGAATTTTCCTTTCTACTTGCATTTTAATTTTGAACTTTGGAATATCTTAGAGAATTGGTAAGGAGAATTGATCTCTCTTCTTCCTGGTTCCTGCTTGAGCACTCTTTACTTTTCTTGCTTTGGATCTTGGGTGAAGAATTGAAGAACATCTGTTTCAATCTCACCTTGAGATCTCTTCTTTAATTTTCTGCATAATTGAATTCTACTTTCTGTTCATTTCTTCTTCTTCTGTGATTTCTGCAATTTGCTTTCCTTTATTTCTTTTGCAATTGTTCTTGTTGGATCAAGGAAGGATTTGAGATCTAGACTTGTTATCTAGTCTCCTCCACTCCTAAGATCTTCAATCACTTTTAATTTGCTGCAACTTAAGCATTGCTTTTCTGTTCTAAATTCTTTAAGGCGTTTTACTCTTCTGTTTGAGATTTACTTCACTGCAATTCAATTTTCTCTTTTATGTTTAATGCAATTTACCTTTGCTGGTTTAAATTCTGCAATCCCAACTCCTAATTCCTTTTATGATTCAAGCAATTTACATTTCTTGCACTCTAAGCTTCAGTTATTTACATTTCTTGCAATCTAAGTTTCTGCACTTTATCTTGCAATTTAAGCTTCAGTTTCCTTTACTCTCCTGCTCTTTAATTTACTGCAATTCTCCCCTCTCCCTTTACATTCCAAGCAATTTAGTTTCTGTTAATGATAAACCACTCAACCAATACTTGATTCGCTTGACTAAATCAACCACTAAACTAAAATTGCTCAATCCTTCAATCCCTGTGGGATTGACCTCACTCCCGTGAGTTTTATTACTTGATGCAACCCGGTACACTTGCCAGTGAGTTTTGTGTTGGATCGTTTTCCATACATCACTTACGCACGCTTGCTTGTGCGCACACACGCGCGGCTGTGTGCTTCCTTCTTGTTTTCTTCATGTTTTCTCCTATTTGTACATGCTTCCTTCCACTTTTGCATATCCATTCTTGCCTCTTTGATCTGAATTCACTCAACAAACATTTAACGGTATCGGATGGAATAAAAGTGGGATTATTTTGCTCAATTTAAGCATAAAAATTCATGTTTTAACATTTTGGTTCAATTTAGGGATCAAACACAAAAGTATGCTATTTTGGTGCTTAAGTGTAGGTTTATGTGATGAAATCCACTCAAATCAAGCCAAAATATCTCAAATATGGACTTATCAGGGCCTCATCATCATCTTCAGGGGCAGTTATAATTTTTCTATCCTCCACGACATTATCCAAACTGAATAAAGAGAGGTCGGCATCTGGAGCCAGAACCCAAACTTGGGCCTTCAGATTTTCATACATAACAGTCATGCTGCCTACCATATGGCCCTGAAGCTCAGCATAGTCATCATAGGCAGACTAAAGCCTCTACTTAGTCTCCAAGAGTTCGCCATAAGTCCGGCTATAGCTCTCCTTGGCCTTTCTCGCCATCTCCTCGGCCATATTGGTAGTCGCCTCTGCAGTGGTAGCCCAAGCCTTCTCCCTCTCTGCATCAAGCTCCAATTTGACAACCTTGGCCTCAAACTCATCCTTCAAAATCTTCATCCTATCCCAATCAACCTTGGCATCCTCTAAAAAGGCCTTAGTAGCACGGACCGGAGACTCCTTGACAACATAGGACAAGGCTGCACTGAGATTGGCCATCCGAACAATGTTGCTTGAAATAAAATCATGATGGTGGAGGATCGACACGTCATCAAGAGGAACCTTACCATAAGGGGCAATCAGCTCTGTGGCAAAAGCCACACCATCAAATTCCTTGTCATCCAAATCATAAGGGCTGACAGTCTTCGGCTTCTTGGGAGGATGACCTGCTGAAGTAGGAGAGGAGGCAACACCAGAGGTCACCATGGGCAGATCATTAGAAATCATCCGAACTCGAGGGGTCAGGATGACTTTCCTCGGCCCCTGAGGATCAGATTCTGGCTTCTTTGGAGGTAGTCGTGAAGACCCCTCCCCCGACGTCTTCCTCGACAAATTGGACGCAGCCACTGCCTTCTTCGCCTTGCGAAATAGCTTAATTGAATCTGAAGAGCTCACCATCTCTGAAAGGAAGTCAGGAAAATAGTTACATAGTAGATAATGACAATATCGCAACCAATAAAAGAAAATTTTCTATGAAAAAAGAGGTCGAATGCTACCTAGCTCGAAACGGAAGAGGGGAGGATCTCGTAGAAATCTCTTCGTATCCAGGTGAGCAGGCTCCCCCCAATGCTCATCTAAAACACCCACAAAATCCCTCTCTACTTAATCTAAACTCTCCCAGGGATACTTAAGAACTATTGGATCTTTCTGCCACCATAAGGGGAAAGTCGACTCATCGTTTTCGTCCAGAAAGAATTGGCGGACATCCTCAACAGCTCGAACTTTAAAATAAAAATTCTTAAAGTTCCAAAAAGAGTCATCAAACATAGAAAACACTTTTCTACCCTGGGTAGCCCGAAAGGAGATCCAAAAAGCCTTCTTCTTGGCCACCCCCGGTTTGGTCAGCACAAACAAGAAAAGGAAAAGGTGTAAAGTAGGTTGGATACCCAGCTCTTGGCACAACAGCTGGAAGATCTTCATAAAAGCCCAAGAATTCGGGTGAAGCTGCGATGGGGCCACATTACAGTTCCACAAGAGTTCAGTTTCGAAAGCAGTAAAAGGAAGGGTAATACCTAGTTGGCTGATGAGCGGATAATTTGTACGCTTTTTGGCATTGTTTTTAGTATGTTTTTAGTATAATCTAGTTAGCTTTTAGTATATTTTTATTAGTTTTTAGCTAAAATTCACTTTTCTGGACTTTACTATGAGTTTGAGTATTTTTCTGTGATTTCAGGTATTTTCTGGCTGAAATTGAGGGACCTGAGCAAAAATCTGATTCAGAGACTAAAAAGGACTGCAGATGCTGTTGGATTCTGATCTCCCTGCACTCGAAGTGGATTTTCTGGAGCTACAGAAACCCAATTGGCGCGCTCTCAACGGCGTTGGAAAGTAGACATCCTGGGCTTTCCAGCAATATATGATAGTCCATACTTTGCCCAAGCTTTGATGGCCCAAACCGGCGTTCAAAATCACCTTCAAGATTTCCAGCGTTAAACGCCGGAACTGGCACCCAAATGGGAGTTAAACGCCCAAACTGGCATGAAAGCTGGCGTTTAACTCCAGAAAAGGTCTCTACATATGAAAGCTTCAATGCTCAGCCCAAGCACACAC
>NC_029776.3:56224508-56226652 GCF_000817695.3 Arachis duranensis | reverse complement strand
GCCTGACAACCGAGCCAACCATTCCGTGAGATCAGAGTCTTCGTGGTATAGGCTAGGACTGATGGCGGCATTCAAGAGAATCCGGAAGGTCTAACCTTGTCTGTGGTGTTCTGAGTAGGATTCGATGATTGAATGACTGTGACATGCTTCAAACTCCTAGCAGGCGGGGCGTTAGTGACAGACGCAAAAGAATCGCTGGATTCTATTTCGGCCTGACCGAGAACCGACAAATGATTAGCCATGCTGTGACAGAGCATAGGAACATTTTCACTGAGAGGATGGGAGGTAGCCATTGACAACGGTGAAACCCTACATAAGCTTGCCATGGAAAGGAGTAAGAATGATTGGATGAAGACAGTAGGAAAGCAGAGATACGGAAGGGAAGGCATCTTCATGCGCTTATCTGAAGTTCCTACCAATGAATTACATAAGTACCCCTATCTTTATCTTCATGTTTTTATGCGTTCATCACCATATCCATTTGAGTTTGCCTGACTAAGATTTACAAGATGACCATAGCTTGCTTCATACCAACAATCTCTGTGGGATCGACCCTTACTCGCGTAAGGTTTATTACTTGGACGACCCAGTACACTTGCTGGTTAGTTGTGCGAAGTTGTGTTAATGCCATGGTATTGAACACCAAGTTTTTGGGGTTCATGACCGGGGATTATGAGAGTTGTGAAAAGTATTGTTCACAATTTCGCGCACCAAGTTTTTGGTGCCGTTGCCGGGGATTGTTCAACTTTTGAGCAAGCTTTTGGTCCGGTAACATCAGTGCCAAGATCCGGCAACAGCACCAAGTTTTTGGCGCCATTGCCGGGGATTGTTCGAGTTTGGACAACTGACGGTTCATCTTGTTGCTTAGATTAGGTATTTTTCTTCAGAGTTCTTAAGAATGAATTCTAGTGTTTCAAGGTGATGTTCTTATCATCACCAAAGCTGATTGATCTTCATCAATTTAGCTCTTGAATGCAATGTTCTGCTGAAGCTTGGTTGACCATGTCTAATCCCTTTAGACTGAAGCTTTAGACTAAACATTGCATGATTCCTGGAATTCTCATTAAGAATTTTGATACCTTTATCTTCTTTTTCCACTTAATTTTCGAAAATCACAAAAAAATTTTACAAAATCATAAAATCCAAAAAAATATTGTATGTTTCTTGTTTGAGTCTAGTGTCTCATCTTAAGTTTGGTGTCAATTGCATGCATTCATTCATGTGTCTTAGTGATCTTCAAGTAATTCTTGATGATTTCTTACTCTGATCTTTGAATTCTCTTGACTTGAGTGTTTGTGTGTCTCATGTGCATTCTCATACAAACTGCTAAGTTTGGTGTCTTGCATGCATTGTTATTTGATTCTTGTTGCATTTTGATTTTTCCTCATTATTAAAAATCCAAAAATATTTTTTAATTTGTGTCTTCTCAAGTCAATAATACAAAGAGTTGAAGATTCAGAACATACAGCAGAAGAATTATACAGAAAAAGCTGGGCGTTCAAAACGCCCAGTGAAGAAGGACAGACTGGCGTTTAAACGCCAGCCAGGGTACCTGGTTGGGCGTTTAACGCCCAAAAAGGTATAGTTTTGGGCGTTAAACGCCAGAATGTGCACCATTCTGGGCGTTTAACGCCAGGATGGCACAAGGGGGAAGATTCTGTTTTTCAATGCAATTTTTTTTCAGTTTTTCAAAATCTTTTCAAAATCAAATCTTTTTCAAAATCAATTTCTTTCCATTTTCAAAAATACTTTCTATCAATTGATGATTTGATTCAACATTTCAAGTATGTTGCCTTTTCTGTTGAGAAAGGTTTAATGTTTGAATCATATCTTTTCTTGTTAGCCAAGTTTTTAATTTTCAAAATCAAATCTTTTTAAAATATTTTTCAAATCATATCTTCTCAATCACATCTTTTTTAAAACTAATCATATCTTCTTAACCACATCTTTTTCAAAATAATTTTCAATCAAATCTCTTTGATTTCTAATTTCAAAATCTTTTCCAAAAATCACTTTATTTTTTTTCCTACTTTCATTTTCGAAAAATAAGTAATGTTTTTCAAAAATGTTTTCAAAATTTTTACTTAATTTTCGAAAATCACTTCCCTTCTTCTCACATCCTTCTATTTATGGACTAACACTAT
>NC_029776.3:56223161-56224207 GCF_000817695.3 Arachis duranensis | reverse complement strand
ACTTTTGGGAAAAGCTAGTCAATGCCTTCTTGGGAAAGTTCTTTCCACCTCAAAAATTGAGTAAGCTTAGAGTGGAAGTCCAAACCTTCAGACAGAAGGATGGAGAATCCCTCTATGAAGCTTGGGAAAGATGCAAACAATTAATCAGAAAGTGTCCTTATGACATGCTTTCTGAATGGAGCATCATAGGAATTTTCTATGATGGTCTCTCTGAACTATCCAAGATGTCCTTGGATAGCTCTGCTGGAGGCTCTCTTCATCTGAAGAAGACGCCTACAGAAGCTCAAGAGCTAATTGAAATGGTTGCAAATAACCAATTCATGTACACTTCTGAAAGAAATCCTGTGAACAATGGGACTAGTCAGAAGAAAGGAGTTCTTGAGATTGACACTCTGAATGCCATATTGGCACAAAACAAAATATTGACCCAACAAGTCAATATGATTTCTCAAAGTCTGTCTGGAATGCAAAATGCACCAAGCAGTACTGAGGAAGCTTCATCTGAGGAAGAAGCTTATGATCCTGAGAACCCTTCAATGGAAGAGGTGAATTACATGGGAGAACCCTATGGAAACACCTACAATCCTTCATGGAGGAATCATCCAAATCTTTCATGGAAGGATCAACAGAGACCTCAACAAGGTTTCAATAACAATAATGGTGGAAGAAATAGGTTTAGCAATAGCAAACCTTTTCCATCATCTTCTCAGCAACAGACAGAAAGTTCTAAGCAGAATAACTCTGACTTAGCAACCATGGTCTCTGATCTAATCAAAACCACTCAAAGTTTCATGACTGAAACTAGGTCTTCCATTAGACACTTGGAAGGACAAGTGGGTCAGCTGAGCAAGAAAATTACTGAACTCCCTCCTAGTACTCTCCCAAGCAATACAGAAGAAAATCCAAAAGGAGAGTGCAAGGCCATCAACATGGCCGAATTTTGGGAGGAAGAAGAGGCAGTGAACGCCACTGAGGAAGGCCTCACTGGACGTCCACTGGCCTCCAATGAGTTCCCCAATGAGGAATCATGGGAATCTGAGGCTCAA
>NC_029776.3:56221991-56223061 GCF_000817695.3 Arachis duranensis | reverse complement strand
CAGCACCTTCCTTGCATTGTTGGCATTGTTGTTTTCGGCTGCCATGTGTTCTTCTTCTTTGAAGAATTCGGTCAGGTCCTTTAAAGAGAGTTGTGCTTTGGCTTCTCTTAGCTTTCTCTTCAAGGTCCTTTCAGGTTCAGGATCAGCCTCAACAAGAATGCCTTTGTCTTTGCTCCTGCTCATATGACAGAGAAGAGAACAAGAAAATGTGGAGTCCTCTATGTCACAGTATAGAGATTCCTTGAGGTGTCAGAGGAAAAGAAGAGTAGAAGACAGAAGTAGAAAATTCGAACTTATCAAAGGAGATGGAGTTCAAATTTTGCATCAAGGGATAGTGTTAGTCCATAAATAGAAGGATATGAGAAGGAGGGAAGTGATTTTCGAAAATTAAGTAAAAATTTTGAAAACATTTTTGAAAAACATTACTTAATTTTCGAAAATGAAAGTGGGAAAGAAACAAAATGATTTTTTTGAAAAAGATTTTGAAATTAGAAATCAAGAAGATTTGATTGAAAACTATTTTGAAAAAGATGTGGTTAAGAAGATATGATTGGTTTTAAAAAGATGTGATTGAGAAGATATGATTTGAAAAACATTTTAAAAAGATTTGATTTGAAAATTAAAAACTTGACTAACAAGAAAAGATATGATTCAAACATTAAACCTTTCTCAACAGAAAAGGCAACACACTTGAAATGTTGAATCAAATCATTAATTGATAGTAAGTATTTTTGAAAATAGAAAGAAATTGAATTTGAAAGAGATTTGATTGAAAAGATATGATTTGAAAAAGATTTGATTTTGAAAAACTTTGAAAACTGAAAAAAAAATTGCATTGAAAAACAGAATCTTCCCCCTTGTGCCATCCTGGCGTTAAACGCCCAGAATGGTGCACATTCTGGCGTTTAACGCCCAAAACTATACCCTTTTGGGCGTTAAACGCCCAACCAGGTACCCTGGCTGGCGTTTAAACGCCAGTCTGTCCTTCTTCACTGGGCGTTTTGAACGCCCAGCTTTTTCTGTGCAATTCCTCTGGCTGTATGTTCTGAATCTTCAATTCTCTGTATTAT
>NC_029776.3:56217622-56218474 GCF_000817695.3 Arachis duranensis | reverse complement strand
GTGATGGAGTAGGGGACTCCGAACCTTGTGACAATGTTTTTGTATAGGAATTTGCGGCTTTTCTGAGCCGTAATGGTGCCTGAGGGTTCAGCTTCGATCCATTTTGTGAAGTAGTCGACCCCTACTATGAGGTATTTGACTTGCCCCGGTCCTTGTGGGAACGGGCCGAGTAGGTCGAGTCCCCATTTTGCGAAGGGCCATGGTGCGGTGATGCCGATAAGGTCTTTGGGTGGTGCCTTGTGAAAATTGGCGTGTTTTTGGCAGGGGGCATATTTTCACAAACTCCGTTGCGTCTCTTTGCAAGGTCGGCCAGTAGAACCCGGCTCTGACTATTTTCTTGGATAGTGCCCGAGCTCCGAGATGGTTCCCACACATACCTCCGTGGACTTCTTCGAGGACGCTTTTTGCTTCTGAGGTTGGGACGCACCTAAGGAGGGGGTTTGAGAATCCTCTTCTGTATAATACGTCGTGAATTAGTGTATAATTCTGGGCGTCTTTCGTGAGTCTTTTAGCTTCCTTTCTTTCGGCGGGGAGAGTTCCCGACTTCAGGTAGTTGAGTATGGGGGTTATCCATCCTTGCTGTTGGTTGGATATATTTAGCGTTTCTTCCTCTCTTAGCACGGAGGGAGATTGTAAGGTTTCTTGGAGGAGACTTCTGTTGTTGCCTCCGGGCTTGGTGCTGGCGAGCTTTGAGAGAGCGTCTGCCCGGGTGTTTTGTTCCCGAGGTATGTGCTAGATTTGTATTTCTGAAAAGTGGCGTAATTGCGCCTGTGTTTGGTCCAGGGATTTTTTCATAGTTGGGTCTTTGGCCTGGTAGCTTCCATTCACTTGTGACGTGACGACCTGGGAGTC
>NC_029776.3:56212120-56213364 GCF_000817695.3 Arachis duranensis | reverse complement strand
TTAGGTGTGGGCCTTAGGGCGAGGTCGGACCTTCTATGAACTTGCCGAGTTGGGGAGCTCGGTCAGGGTATGAACAATTAGTTTTTAAAAAGATGTGATTGAGAAGATATGATTTGAAAAACATTTTAAAAAGATTTGATTTTGAAAATTAAAAACTTGGCTAACAAGAAAAGATATGATTCAAACATTAAACCTTTCTCAACAGAAAAGGCAACATAGTTGAAATGTTGAATCAAATCATTAATTGATAGCAAGTATTTTTGAAAATAGAAAGAAATTGATTTTGAAAAAGATTTGATTGAAAAGATATGATTTGAAAAAGATTTGAATTTGAAAAACTTTTGAAAACTAAAAAAAAAATTGATTTGAAAACAAAATCTTCCCCCTTGTGCCATCCTGGCGTTAAACGCCCAGAATGGTGCACATTCTGGCGTTTAACTCCCAAAACTATACCCTTTTGGGCGTTAAACGCCCAACCAGGTACCCTGGCTGGCGTTTAAACGCCAGTCTGTCCTTCTTCACTGGGCGTTTTGAACGCCCAGCTTTTTCTGTGCAATTCCTCTGCTGTATGTTCTGAATCTTCAATTCTCTGTATCATTGACTTGAGGAGACACAAATAAAAAATATTTTTGGATTTTTAATAATAAGAACAAATCAAAATGCAGCAAGGATCAAACAACAATGCATGCAAGACACCAAACTTAGCAGTTTGTATACTACTGACACTAACAAAATGAAAATGCATATGAGACACACAAAACACTCAAGTCAAGAGAATTTAAAGATTAGAGTAAGAAATCATCAAGAACATCTTGAAGATCACTAAGACACATTAAGCACGAAAATCATCAAGAATTACTTGAAGATCTTTAAGACACATGAATGAATGCATGCAATTGACACCAAACTTAAGATGAGACACTAGACTCAAACAAGAAATTTTTGGATTTTATGATTTTGTAAAATTTTTTTTTTGTGATTTTCGAAAATTAAGTGGAAAAAGAAGATAAAGGTATCAAAATTATTAATGAGAATTCCAGGAATCAGTGCAATGCTAGTCTAAGACTCCGGTCCAGGAATTAGACATGGCTTCACAGCCAGCCAAGCTTTCAAAGAAAGCTTCGGTCCAAAACACTAGACATGGCCAAAGGCCAGCCAAGCCTTAGCAGATCACTGCGCCAAAAGCAAGATTGATAGAAATCAACAAGCTCTTGTGATGATAAGTTGAAACCTCGGTCCAATGA
>NC_029776.3:56202133-56210524 GCF_000817695.3 Arachis duranensis | reverse complement strand
CAAACACTTCCGGTGAGGGTTCGATGCTCAATTCCTTGATTCCCGGCTCTCACGAGCGTTCCTCATGCAAAGTCGCATATATTGCATTTGACGCATAAAATTGGTAAGTCCTATATTTGACCACCATTGGACCCTATATGCTTGCATATATCTTAGGAAGGTTGATTTGTTCCTAACCAAGTAGATAATAGCACTAGTCATAGTTGCATTCATATAAGTAGGTTGCACTTCATGAGTCTTATACCTTTATGATCCCTCGGTTTTTAGTGTTTCTTTTGCATTTCTCCACGCATGAGGACATGCTAGAATCTAAGTGTGGGGAGGTTGATATACCCCATTTTGAGGGTTTATCTTGTGTTGATTTCAGGGGTTTTATCAATAATTCCGCACACTTTCTAGATGAAAATACAAGACTTTGTGTTCCTTTCCTAATTTTGCCTCATGGATGAAAACATGCTTATTTTGCACTAAATTAGATACATTTCTAATCTTCTCTTGATGCCATTTGATGCCGTGACCTGTGTGTTAAGTGGTTTCAGAATATAGGGCAGGGATGGACCGGAAGAGAGAAGGAGGACGGGTGCAAAGGAAGGGAGCATGAGAATTGAACTTTGGAAATCCCAGCATGGGCGCGTGCGCGCACTTGATGCGTCCGCGCGGATTGAGTAGTTAGAAGTCGAAGCCAAGAGCCAAGCCACGAGCCGGCTTGCGTAGCGGCTGAGCCATGATCGCCGGTGGCACGCACGCGTACATTACGCTTCTACGCACATTACAAGATGCCCCGTGGGCGCGCACGCGCACATGGCGCGTGCGCGCCGATGTTCGAATATGATTTTTTAAAGAACCACGTGATTTTGGGGAAGTGCCCTGATGGGTAAAGCTTAAGAAGACCAAGGGAACAAGGGTTAAGCACTTTTAGCTCATTTTCTAGATTCTAGATATTTTGGGAGATAGTTAGTTACACTTGTGGAGAAGGAGAGAGATTCAAAGCTCTCATTAGGGTTCATCTTCATCCAATTTCTGAATTTTCATTCATTCTTTGGTGAGATCCATTGCATTTCTCAATTCATTTTGTTCATGTCATAGATCTTCTTCTCCAATCTCAAGTAGTGTTTGTAATTGCTCAATTCTCATAGATCTTGGATTCAATTTTGTAGTTTTGGATTTAATCAATTCCTTTAGAATCTCATTTCCATTGTTGATCTTTGTTAATTGTTGTTAGTTCCTTGTGTTGAAATACTTTTAATTCTACTTTCTTCACAATTTTACCATGGCTTTTACTCTTGCTCACCAAATGTTTGATGAATTGCTAATACTAGTTATGGAGTAAAAGTTTCTTACTTGGCATAGGGTTTGGGCCATTAGAAGAAGTTGAATAGTTATGTCAATTGTTGATTTAGAATTAGGGATTGCTAATTGACTTGGAGTACACTAAAGCTAAATTTTCATAAGGTAAAGCTAGGACTTATGACTCAAGTTGATTACTCTCATTTGACTTTCCTCTATGCTTAGGGGTTAACTAAATGAAGCAAGGCCTAATTGTTGTCATCATTGAAAGAACTATAAGGATAGAATTTCTAATGCCAACCCTAAGCCAAGTCTTCTAAGGATTGATTATTTGTTTTCTATTTTGCTAAAACCTTCAAGGAATCATAACAAGGCTTTCTAATCAATAAGATGCACACTCTAGCAATTCCAAGGGAGGACGACTCGGGAGACTAATACTCTCGGTTATAGATTGTAGGATTGTTTGGTGCGAAGTTTAAGTGTCGATTAGGCTATACTCACGATCATATTCATCATTGAATTCTAAGTTTTGTTGGTTGTATGGTTGATTTTGTTGGTTGTATGGTGGCCGGTTTTGTGAGAAATTTTGTGAGTTGTTGCTCCATCTTTGACCTCCTCCGTTGTTGTTGTTGTCCCTATTTCCTTGTTGATGATTGTCTCTCCAATTTTGATTATGGTACCCACTCCCTTGATTGTAGCTTCCTCCTTGATAAGGGTTCCCTTGGTTAGGATTACCGCCTTGGTAGTACCCTTGATTTGGGTGGTCATAGAAATTATGGGTAGCCGCCAAAGTGTTATCTTCTTGAAGGCTTGGGCACTCATCCGTGTTGTGGGAATAGCAAGAACAAATGCCACACACTTTTTGAGGGACCAATTGTTGGTTGTGTTGTTGAGGGGGTGGGGCTTGTTGTTGGTATGATTGAGGTTGTTGTGGTTGTTGTTGGTTCAATTGGAGTGGTTGTGATTGTTGTTGGTTCAATTGGAGTTGCCTCAAGATGGATCATTTCGCTCAAGGATTGAGTTAGAGCGGTAGTTTCACTACTAGTTGATACCTCATTCACGGTTCTCGGGCGGTTGACTCTTCGTCTCATATGTTGATTGGATTCGGCTAAGTCAATGATAAGTTGCCATGCCTCCTCCGCTGTTTTATATTTAGACAAAGAACCATTGCTAGAGGTGTCCAAGAGAGTTCTATCTTGTTCTCGCATCCCTTGACATATATATCCAAGCAATACTTGAGTGTCAAGCATGTGATGAGGGCATGCGTCTAGTAGCTTACGAAACCGTTCCCAATACTCGTATAGTGGTTCCGTTTCACCTTGCACGATACAAGACATTTCCTTCCTTAGCCTATCCATCTTTTTCGGAGGCAAGAATTTATCCAAGAATCCTCTTCTAGGTAAGTCCCAATCGGAGGTGACTTCACTAGATAGAGTGTAGAACCATTCTTTCGCCTTGTCCTCAAGAGAGAAAGGGAAAGCAAACAACCATATAGCAACTTCATCGGACCCTTCCCGTCTAGTGGTTGAGCATATACGATGAAAGTCCTTGAGATGTCGAATAGGGTCTTGTGCGGGAAGACCGTGAAACTTAGTTAGGAGGTTGATCAAAGCGGTCTTCAATTCAAAGTTTGCATTCAAGTTGGGGTGAGTTACGTGAAGGGGTTGAAGGACATAATCCGGTGCACCTGCTTCCTTGATGGTAACCCTCCTTAAAGCATCCATGGTGTTAGTACCTAAAACGAAAGAAGAGTTGTTAGTGATATTGATGGAAGTATGACTAATGCCTTCTTTGAGTGACGGTTCAATGTTCACTTTTAGTAAGGTGGTTGAGGTGGTGAAGACCTCTTCACCTTTCCCAAACTTTAGCCGCCTCCGAGCTTGTCTAATATGAAACAAAGTTCGTTCTATTTCAGGATCAAAAGGGACTAAGCTCGGATTCGGTTGCGAACGCGTCATGCAATGAAGGGGAAGTGAGATTCATGGTAATGATGAGGGGTTAGTCACTTGAACAAATTACAATGAAATGCAACTATGTACATATATACACATTTATTCCAAACAATAACATGGCACACTAAGCAAATTCCCCGGCAACGGCGCCATTTTGATAAACAAAATTTAGTATGTCGATTTAGAATTCAATGATGAATATGATCGCGAGTATAGTCTAATCGACACTTAAACATCACATCAAACAATCCTACAATCTATAACCGAGAGTACTAGTCTCCCGAGTCGTCCTCCCTTGGAATTGCTAGAGTGTGCATCTTATTGATTAGAAAGCCTTATTATAATTCTTTGAAGGTTTTAGCAAAGTAGAAAACAAACAATCAATCCTTAGAAGACTTGGCTTAGGGTTGGATCAATCCTTAAAAGACTTGGCTTAGGGTTGGCATTAGAAATTCTATCCTTATAGTTCTTTCAATGATGACAACAATTAGGCCTTGCTTCATTTAGTTAACCCATAGGCATAGAGGAAAGTCAAATGAGAGTAATCAACTTGAGTCACAAGTCCTAGCTTTACCTTATGGCAATCTAGCTTTATTGTACTCCAAGTCAATTAGCAATCCCTAATTCTAAATCAACAATTGACACAACTATTCAACTTCTTCTAATGGCCCAAACCCTATGCCAAGTAAGAAACTTTTACTCCATAACTAGTGTTGGCATTTCATCAAACATTTGGTGAGCAAGAGTGAAAGCCCTGGTAAAATTGAGAAGAAAGTAGAATTAAAAGTATTTCAACACAAGGAACTAACAACAATTAACAAAGAACAACAATGGAAATGAGATTCTAAAGGAATTGAGTAAGTCCAAAACTACAAAATTGAATCCAAGATCTATAAGAATTGAGCAATTACAAACACTACTTGAGATTGGAGAAGAAGATCTATGACATGAACAAAATGAATTGAGAATTGCAATGGATCTCACCAAAGAGTGAATGAAAATTCAGAAATTGGTTGAAGATGAACCCTAATGAGAGCTTTGAATCTCTCTCCTTCTCCACAAGTGTAACTAACTATCTCCAAAATATCTAGAATCTAGAAAAATGAGCTAATAGTCCTTAACCCTTGGTCCCTTAACCCCGTGATAATTGTAAATGAGTTAACTCCTCAACAAGAAGAAAAATTGCTAGATGTATTGAGAAAAAATAAAAGGGCAATCGGGTGGAATTTGGCAGATCTAGTGGGAATAAGCCCCCAAGTATGCGAGCATCGCATATTTCTTGAAGAAGGAGCAAAACCGGTCCGACAACCTCAAAGGAGACTTAATCCAACCATTCTTGAGGTTGTGAAAAAAGAAGTCACTAAGCTACTTGAAGCGGACATCATCTATCCTATCTCGGATAGCGAGTGGGTAAGCCCGGTCCAAGTGGTGCCAAAGAAATCCGGGGTGACCACAATCAAAAATGAAAGCGGTGAACTTATAGCGACAAGAGTGCAAAATTCTTGGAGAGTATGCATAGACTACCGAAGGTTGAATGCGGCCACAAGAAAAGTTCACTTCCCACTACCGTTCATTGATCAAATGCTTGATCGACTAGCCGGTAAATCATATTATTGCTTTCTTGATGGTTATTCCGGATACTTCCGAATTCACATTGCTCTAGAGGACCAAGAAAAAACCACATTTACTTGCCCCTTTGGAACGTACGCTTACAAGCGTATGCCATTTGGCCTATGCAATGCACCGGCAACGTTTCAAAGATGCGTGATGATCTTATTTGCGGACTTTCTAGAACAATGTATGGAAGTTTTTATGGACGACTTTAGTGTGTACGGTGATTCATTTGAGCATTTCTTAGGTAACCTTGAAAAAGTCTTAGAAAGATGCACGAAAACAAACCTTGTTTTAAATTTTGAAAAATGTCATTTCATGGTTAAACAAGGCATTGTTTTGGGACATATAGTCTCAAAAGACGGCATCTCCGTAGATCCGGCAAAAATAAATGTCATATCTAGTTTACCTTACCCCTCCTCCGAGAGGGAAGTCCGTTCTTTTCTTGGACATGCAGGATTCTACCAGAGATTCATCAAAGACTTTAGCAAGGTAGCCTTACCTCTCTCCCGACTACTACAAAAGGACACTGAATTTGAGCTAAGCAAGGAATGTATAGAAGCATATGACAAACTTAAAGTAGCATAGACACAAGCCCCTATTGTGTGAGGACCAAATTGGACTCAACCATTTGAAATCATGTGCGATGCCTCAAATTATGCGATAGGAGCCGCGTTAGCACAACGCGAAGGTAAGGTTCCCTACGTCATAGCTTATGCTTCCAAAACACTAGACGGTGCCCAATCCAATTACACTACAACCGAAAAGGAACTCCTAGCCATTGTTTTTGCTTTGGACAAGTTCCGAGCCTATCTACTTGGTTCCAAGGTTGTAGTGTACTCGGATCACGCAGCACTAAAGTATTTGTTGACCAAAAAAGAATCAAAACCGAGATTAATTCGTTGGGTGCTTTTGTTGCAAGAATTTGACTTGGAGATCAAAGATAGGAGTGGTTCTCAAAACTTAGTGGCGGACCATTTAAGTCGCCTCGAACACACAAAAGGCGACACCATTCCTATCAATGACTCCTTTCCTCTAGATGGTTTGCACGCAATCTCGGAAGTAGTTCCTTGGTATGCCCCAATAGCAAACTACTTGGTTTCACGCACCCTCCCTCCCAATCTTAGCAAACATCAAAAGGATAAGCTGAAAAGCGAATCCAAATACTATGTTTGGGACGATCCCTATTTGTGGAGGTGTGGAGCAGATCAAATAGTGCGACGGTGCATACCTCAAACCGAATTCCAAGAAATCTTGGACGCTTGCCATGCTTCCGAAGGAGGTGGCCACTATGGCCCCCAAAGAACGGCAAGAAAGGTCCTTGATTGCGGATTTTGGTGGCCAACACTTCTCAAAGATTCTTCTCTCTATTGCAAATCTTGCCCCCAATGCATTCGGTTTGGAAATAATTCTAAGAATGACGAAATCCCCCAACAAAATATGCTTTTTTGTGAAATCTTTGATGTATGGGGAATCGACTTCATGGGACCATTTCCAAATTCCAATGGCTTTCTCTACATCTTGTTAGCCGTCGATTATGTGTCAAAATGGGTGGAGGCAATCCCCACCCGAACGGATGACACTCATGTTGTTTATTCTTTTGTGAGGAACAATATCATTTGTCGCTTTGGCTCCCCAAGAGCAATCATAAGTGACCAAGGATCCCACTTTTGCAATAAATGGACGGCCTCATGAGAAAGTATGGCATCATACACAAAGTCGCCACGGCCTACCACCCTCAGACAAACGGCCAAGCTAAGGTTTCTAACCGGGAAATCAAACATGTGTTGGAAAGGGTTGTGAAGCCGAATCGGAAGAATTGGAGCGCTAAACTCTCCGATGCACTATGGGCATATCGAACGGCTTACAAAACATCCATTGGCATGAGCCCCTTTAGGCTTGTATATGGTAAAGCGTGCCACTTACCGGTAGAAATCGAACACAAAGCTTATTGGGCAATAAAGGAATGTAATATGAGCTTGGGTGGAGCCGGAGTAGAGAGAAAGCTTCAATTAGCGGAATTGGAATGCTTAAGATTGGAAGCTTATGACAACTCTATACTTTACAAGGAAAATATGAAAGCCATCCATGAAAAGAACATTAGGAGAAGGGAATTCCGACCCGGTGATCTAGTCCTTCTTTACAACTCAAGGTTGAGATTACTACCCGGAAAACTTAGATCAAGGTGGGATAGACCCTACCAAGTGGAGAAAGTAGAACCTTATGGGGTCTACCACTTGCGCCACCCATCAAGTCCAGACATTTTCAAGGTAAATGGGCATCGTCTCAAATTATACCATGGTGAGCAAAGAAGGAACTCCAAGGAATTTGAAGTATTCCTCTTGAGGGATGCCTCTCTTGAACATGAACTTTGAGCTAGTGGAAGTCCAACTTAAGGACGGTAAACAAAATTGCTAGGTGGGAGACACCCCACCATGGTAAGATCTTCCTTTGTACATAACCATTGCATCATTCCTTAATTGACACTTGCTTAACACTTGACTTCATGATTGGTATATAGGTAATAGAAATAGTTGTAGTTAGATTTCAATTCTAATTTTGCTTCATTTGTTGAGTTCATTTTGGTAGTATCAAGTTAACACATCCTTCTATAGTGCTTAAGTGGCTGTTTGGAGGGTTGGAATGCCATAGGTGGTGCAAAAACATGCAAAATTTTGGAAAAGGCACCCTTCGGCACGTGCGCGCACCTGGCGCGCGCGTCCTTGAAGCTACGGTTTAGATGGATTCAGGGGACCATAAAGCAACGACCAAAGGGTTTAGATGCCTGCTACCTCACTCAAGAAGCTACGGCATGGGCCCAAATTCTAGCCCACTACGTGCTCCCGAGCACCCATGGGTCATCCATTACCGCCGAGCTTGCATTATTGATATGGTGCATCTTAACCGAGAAACCGGTCGACATTTTGCATGCCATTCGCCAATCCATGGGGCGCATTCATGCCAAGGGAAATCTACCTTTCCCTGCCATGGTGACCGAATTAGTTGCAATGGCCGGCGTCCACCGAGAGGCTAAGGATAGGAGAACCTCAATTCCGGTTGAGGGCAATGTTATTCCGACCAAGAGGTGCCTCAAGCCTCCAGAATTCACCAAGGACATTGGACTACTGGTGCACGAAATTGCAATCACACTTTTGCAACTCCGCACAACTAACCAGCAAGTGTACTGGGTCGTCCAAGTAATACCTTGCGTGAGCAAGGGTCGATCCCACAGAGATTGTCGGCTTGAAGCAAGCTATGGTTATCTTGTAAATCTTAGTCAGGATATCAGAAATTATCAGGATTGATTGTGAAAAGCAAAAGAACATGAAATGATTACTTGTTTTGCAGTAATGGAGAATAGGTTGATGTTTGGAGATGCTCCATCTTCTGAATCTCTGCTTTCCTACTGTCTTCTTCTTCAAACACGCAAGTCTCCTTCCATGGCAAGCTGTATGCAAGGGTTTCACCGTTGTCAGTGGCTACCTCCCATCCTCTCAGTGAAAATGTTCCTATGCTCTGTCACAGCATGGCTAATCATCTG
>NC_029776.3:56200027-56200670 GCF_000817695.3 Arachis duranensis | reverse complement strand
CAAAAAGTATTGTCACCACATCAAACTAATTCAACTAGTTTCAATGATAAATTTTGAAATCCTGTACTTCTTGTTCTTTTGTGATTAAAGCATTTTTCATTTAAGAGAGGTGATGGATTCATAGGACATTCATATCTTTAAGGCATAAAATTTCAATTTTATTAATTATGAATTAAAATAAGACTAAAAAAAATAGATATAAAATGAAACTAAAAAAAATGAAAAATAAAAACAAAAACATAGGCTCCTAATGATAGAGGTTTTCACAGAGTTAGGACTCAACAACCTTGATTTTGAGAAGTGGATGCTCCCTCAACTTGAGATGAGAGCTTTTGGCGTTTCTTGGAGTTCACGCCCCTTGTCCTTCCATTGACTTCTTAGTGATTGGATGTTCAATAGATATGAACTCATCTGCTCCCATCTTCACCCCAGCCTCTTTACAGAGCAAGGAGATTAGGCTTGGATAAGCCAATTTGGTTACAGTGGAATTTTTATTTGCAATTGTATAGATCTCACAAGCAATCACATGATGGACCTCCAATTCTTTTCCAAGCATAATGCAATGAATCATCACTGCCCTCTTGATGGTGACCTCAGAACGGTTGCTAGTGGGCAATATGGAACGCCCAATAAAGTCTAGCCA
>NC_029776.3:56194747-56195135 GCF_000817695.3 Arachis duranensis | reverse complement strand
CTCCCAGAAATGCATATTTCAGGGATGGTGGTAGTGGTTTGAGTTCAGGCTTGGGAGGCTTATCCTCCTCCTGAGGAATTTCCGAAAATTCCTTTGCCTCCTCTAGTTCTTCTTGATCAGGTTGAGCATCTTTGAAGATGTCCTCAAGCTCTGATTCTAGGCTCTCAGTCATATTGATCTCTTCTACCAGAGAGTCAATAATGTCAGCGCCCATGCAGTCATGTGGTGTATCTGGATGCTGCATGGCTTTTACAGCATTCAACTTGAACTCATCCTCATTGACCCTCAAGGTTACTTCCCCTTTTTGTACATCAATGAGAGTTCGTCCAGTTGCTAGGAAGGGTCTTCCTAGAATGAGAGTTGCACTCTTGTGCTCCTCCATTTCCAG
>NC_029776.3:56186292-56191463 GCF_000817695.3 Arachis duranensis | reverse complement strand
TTTTATGCCAGTTCCGGCGTTTAACGCTGGAATTTCTGAGGGTGACTTTGAGTGCCGGTTTGGGCCATCAAATCTTGGGCAAAGTATGGACTATCATATATTGCTGGAAAGCCCAGAATGTCTACTTTCCAACGCCGTTGAGAGCGCGCCAATTGGGCTTCTGTAGCTCCAGAAAATCCACTTCGAGTGCAGGGAGGTCAGAATCCAATAGCATCTGCAGTCCTTTTTGGTCTCGGAATCAGATTTTTGCTCAGGACCCTGAATTTCAGCCAAAAAATACCTGAAATCACAGAAAAACACACAAACTCATAGTAAAGTCCAGAAAAGTGAATTTTAGCTAAAAACTAATAAAAATATACTAAAATCTAACTAAATCATACTAAAAACATACTGAAAACAATGCCAAAAAGCATACAAATTATCCGCTCATCAACTACCCACACCAACTCGCAACACTACCACATCATCCACACCACAAAAATCAGCCACCCAACGCCTTGAAGACCTGCACAAGAAGTTGGACCGTTATGAGAGGCATAACCAACGCCGATACGCTCACGTGAAGAAACTTCTAAGCGTAGTCACCCCATCTATGGAGGAACCATATATCTCCACATCCACCGCAACTTCAAGCGGAGATAGCGATGACATTGGAGATGAGGGACACTCGGGACTCGACCACCCATTGCGCCTAACCTATAGCACGGAGGACCGTGCTAAATTTTAAGTGTGGGGAGGTCGGCCGACCGATCTCCATAGGTAACACCCGAATAAATTCTTGTTCTTTGAACTCCTTTGTAATTAGGATAGGTTGCATGATTAGGTCTTATTTGACACCATTTGCATGATAAGTTTACTTGGTTGGAACAATGAAACTCTTTCTTAGGAAACCAATACTTTGGGGCAACCGTGGCATTGCCAATTTTAAACAATTTTGATGCCAAATTTGCATGAAGAATTATACTTTGGAACATGGATTTTGAGTTAAGAACACAAGCTAGTGAGCTTTGAGCCTTGTTTTGTGGCTACATCTTATAGTCACCTGCTATCCTTCTTGTGTGCAATTGTTCTCTCTCTATGAGTGTGATCCTTGATTTGTTTGATTCTTTATGTCCATTATTTTGTGTATTCATGCATTTATATGATTGAGGCCATCATTTCATTAGCTCACTTACCCAAACGGCCCTGCTTTTATCTTCCTTTGTTAGCCAATTTTGAGCCTACGATTAACCCACTTGGTTCTTTAATTTAGCACATTACAAGCCTTAAAGCGGAAAACAATAAATGTCCTTATTTGGATCTTTGATTAGCTTAGGCTAGTGTGTGTGAGTATCATTCAAGTGTGGGAATCTTGGGACATTGGATGAATAAAAGGGTAGTTTTGTATTGTTATTGAAAATATTGGGAATTGGGTACATACTCATGTATTGATCAAATGTATAGACCTTATGCATTGATGCTCTTGTATATAGAAAGAAAAAAAATGAGAAAAACAAAAGAAAAAAAAGAAAAGAAAAAAGAAAAAAAAATATAGAAAAAAAAGAAAGAAAAAGATGAAAAAGAAAGAAATAAAAAGGGGACAAAATGCCCCAAAGCAAAGTGTAGCTCAATAAAATCAATGCATGAGTGTTGCGAAATGAAAAGGGATACATGAGTATGTGAAAAAGTGAAAAATGGGTAGTTAGGTTAGAACTTAATTGTATAGGATGTCAAAGGTTCAGAGGGAAGTCTAAGCCTATCAAAGATTCAAATTTCAAGCTCACTTGACCAAATATGCATCCTACCTTGACCCTAACCCCATTTCAACCAAAGAAAAGACCTCATGATATATGTATGCATGCATGAAATATTTGTTGATTGTTAGAAGAAAAACAAATCTTAGAAAGCACGATTAGGAGAGAATTGAGAGAATCAACCCTAAACACTTGAGCGACTAGAGTACAAACACTTCCGGTGAGGGTTCGATGCTCAATTCCTTGATTCCCGGCTCTCACGAGCGTTCCTCATGCAAAGTCGCATATATTGCATTTGACGCATAAAATTGGTAAGTCCTATATTTGACCACCATCGGACCCTATATCTTAGGAAGGTCGATTTGTTCCTAACCAAGTAGATAATAGTGCTAGTCATAGTTGCATTCATATAGGTAGGTTGCACTTCATGAGTCTTATACCTTTATGATCCCTCGGTTTTTAGTGTTTCTTTTGCATTTCTCCATGCATGAGGACATGCTAGAATCTAAGTGTGGGGACGTTGATATACCCCATTTTGAGGGTCTATCTTGTGTTGATTTCAAGGGTTTTATCAATAATTCCACACGCTTTCTATATGAAAATACAAGACTTTGTGTTCCTTTCCTAATTTTGCCTCATGAATGAAAACATGCTTATTTTGCACTAAATTAGATACATTTCTAATCTTCTCTTGATGCCATTCGATGTCGTGACCTGTGTGTTAAGTGGTTTCAGAATATAGGGCAGGGATGGACCGGAAGAGAGAAGGAGGACGGGTGCAAAGGAAGGGAGCATGAGAATTGAACTTTGGAAATCTCAGCATGGGCGCGTGCGCGCACTTGACGCGTCCGCGCGGATTGAGCAGTTAGAAGTCGAAGCCAAGAGCCAAGCCACGAGCCGGCTTACGTAGCGGCTGGGCCATGATCGCCAGTGGCGCACACGCGTACATTACGCTTCCGCGCACATTACAAGATGTCCCGTGGGCGCGCACGCGTACATGGCGCGTGCGCGCCGATGTTTGAATATGAATTTTTAAAGAGCCACGTGACTTGGGCGTGGAGGCAGTTGGGAATCCCATTTTGGGGAAGTGCCCTGGCGGGAAAAGCTTAAGAAGACCAAGGGAACAAGGGTTAAGTACTTTTAGCTCATTTTTCTAGATTCTAGATATTTTGGAGATAGTTAGTTACACTTGTGGAGAAGGAGAGAGATTCAAAGCTCTCATTAGGGTTCATCTTCATCCAATTTCTGAATTTTCATTCACTCTTTGGTGAGATCCATTGCAATTCTCAATTCATTTTGTTCATGTCATAGATCTTCTTCTCCAATCTCAAGTAGTGTTTGTAATTGCTCAATTCTCATAGATCTTGAATTCAATTTTGTAGTTTTGGATTTACTCAATTCCTTTAGAATCTCATTTCCATTGTTGTTCTTTGTTAATTGTTGTTAGTTCCTTGTGTTGAAATACTTTTAATTCTACTTTCCTCTCAATTTTACCATGGCTTTCACTCTTTCTCACCAAATGTTTGATGAAATGCCAACACTAGTTATGGAGTAAAAGTTTCTTACTTGGCATAAGGTTTGGGCCATTAGAAGAAGTTGAATAGTTGTGTCAATTGTTGATTTAGAATTAGGGATTGCTAATTGACTTGGAGTACACTAAAGCTAGATTGCCATAAGGTAAAGCTAGGACTTGTGACTCAAGTTGATTACTCTCATTTGACTTTCCTCTATGCCTAGGGGTTAACTAAATAAAGCAAGGCCTGATTGTTGTCATCATTGAAAGAACTATAAGGATAGAATTTCTAATGCCAACCCTAAGCCAAGTCTTTTAAGGATTGATTGTTTGTTTTCTATTTTGATAAAACCTTCAAAGAATCATAACAAGGTTTCCTAATCAATAAGATGCACACTCTAGCAATTCCAAGGGAGGACGACTCGGGAGACTAGTACTCTCGGTTATAGATTGTAGGATTGTTTGGTGCGAAGTTTAAGTGTCGATTAGACTATACTCGCGATCATATTCATCATTGAATTCTAAATCGACATACTAAATTTCGTTTATCAAAATGGCGCCGTTGCCGGGGAACTTGCTTAGTGTGCCGTGTTATTGTTTGGATTGAATGTGTTTATATGTACATAGTTGCATTTCATTGTAATTTGTTCAAGTGACTAACCCCTCATCGTTACCATGAGTCTCACTTCCCCTTCATTGCATGACGCGTTCGCAACCGAATCCGAGCTTAGTCCCTTTTAATTCGGAAATAAAACGAACTTTGTTTCATATTAGACAAGCTCGGATGTGGCTAAAGTTTGGGAAAGGTGAAGAAGTCTTCACCACCTCAACCACGTTACTAAAAGTGAACATTGAACCGTCACTCAAAGAAGGCATTAGTCATACTTCCATCAATATCACTAACAACTCTTCTTTCGTTTTAGGTACTAACACCATGGATGCTCCGAGAAGGGTTACCATCAAGGAAGCGGGTGCACCGGATTATGTCATTCAACCCCTTCATGTAACTCATCCCAACTTGAATGCAAACTTTGAATTGAAGACTGCTTTGATCAACCTCCTACCTAAGTTTCACGGGCTTCCCGCACAAGACCCTATTCGACATCTTAAGGACTTTCATTGTATATGCTCAACCACTAGACGGGAAGGGTCTGATGAAGTTGCTATATGGTTGTTTGCTTTCCCTTTCTCTCTAGAGGACAAGGCGAAAGAATGGTTCTACACTCTATCTAGTGAAGTCACCTCCGATTGGGACTTACTTAGAAGAGGATTCTTGGATAAATTCTTGCCGCCGGAAAAGATGGATAGGCTAAGGAAGGAAATGTCTTGTATCGTGCAAGGTGAAACGGAACCGCTATACGAGTATTGGGAACGGTTTCGTAAGCTACTAGACGCATGCCCTAATTACATGCTTGACACTCAAGTATTGCTTGGATACATATGTCAAGGAATGCGAGAATGATGCCAAGGCATCTTAGGCTAGTTTCACTAGCATTTTTCTGTTAGTTTTAGTTGTTTTATGCATTTTCTTGAGCCTTAAGTAATCATTTGGGCCAAATAGTCATGCTTGTCTTAAATCATTCAAACATGAAGATTTTTATGCAAATTCCATGAGTTTTTAGTTATATTCCTTGAATGCTATGAATGGAAGAATTCTCATGAATTTTAGCAAGACTTTGATGCAGTTGTTTGGATGATTTCAGGGAAGAAGAGGCTAGGCAAGGAAGCAACAAAATCAATAAAGAAAGCTTGAAGATCACATGTGGAGTTTAAGTTCCAGTTTAAGTTTAAACTGGAACTTAAACTACCAAGCCATATAATGCTGAAAGTGGCGTTTAACCTCCAGTTTAACCTTAAACTGGAAGGTTAAACGCCAGAAGTAAGAAAGGCACCAGGAGCATTTCCACGTTTAAGCTCCAGTTTAA
>NC_029776.3:56181461-56185242 GCF_000817695.3 Arachis duranensis | reverse complement strand
ATTGGGATCCAATCATATAAGATTGCCAAGCAAAATTCAATGAATGCATTGGTTGAGGAAGAGATAAAAATGTCTTGATTCGGAGATCTCAATATCTCCTAACACCCAATGAACTCCCATCTCTCTGATCTATCCTTTTCCATTTACATTCTGCAATTTCAATTTATGCAATCACCCCAATTCCCTTTTAATTTCAGCAATTTAACTTCTAGCACTTTAATTCTCGCAATTTAAGATTCAGTCATTTCAATTCCTTGCAATTTCATTTCCCGCCAATTTACTTTATGCAATGCACACCCAGTTCTTGATTCCGCTCAACTAATCAAACTTCTAATTCGAATTGCTCATTCAACCAATCCTTGTGGGATTCGACCTCACTCTATTGTGAGTTTTTACCTTGACGATAACCGGTGCACTTGCCGGAAGGAATTTTGCCGATTGTGCAATTTCCTAAAATCGTAGCTATCAAGTTTATGGTTACATCAAGTTTATGACGCCGTTGCCGGGGATTGGTTTTCGATTGACAATTCTCAAATTGGAAGTTAACTAGATTGAGCAATTTTTCTTTTCTTTTGTTAATAGTTTTTGTTTCAGTTTATTACTGCTAATTTCTGCAAATTTTAATTTGTTTTCTTTGCTTATTCACTTGTTAGCATACTAACCACTAGCTGTTTGTGATATTGCCTCACTATGGGATTTCCACTATCTTTGGATGAGTATTGTTTGAGACTGAGCACATTGCAAAAAAGAAAGGAGTATCCATCATCTTTTGGTCAATCAAAATTCATGAGAAACTCTCCACCACCACAGAATGATTCATGTTATTATGCTCATGGTGGGTGGGAGTATCAGGAACAGGAAACGGGGTACTTCCCAGAGCCGCAAAATGGTCCATGTTTTGGTGAATTTGATCACTACTCAAGTTGTGGCTGGGAAGATCAAAACCAAAGAGATTTCACTTATTCACACCCCATTCATCAAGAGCCATCACCTCTTAATTATCCAACCTCACCTCCTAGTTTTACATATCCAAATTCTTCATCACTTGAGCATTTCTCAGCACAAAATTCCTTCTCAAATTCATACAATTCATTTCACTATCCACAAGACTCATTCCACTACACACAAGAGTCATACCACTACCAAAACTCCAAACAAAGACCTTATCAGCCCATACAAAACACATACTCCCAGCCACCATATCACAGCCAAGATAATCAACCTCATCAACCCAATCCGAACCAATCACTTCATGATCAGTTAACCAGGATAGAAAGAATGCTTGCAACTATGGGCAGAGATGTGGCCGATTTGAAAGGCTTTAAGGAAGAAGTGATATCCAACTTGCAAAATCAAGGTGCTGCCATTCAAAAGCTAGAAGCACAAATTGGATATCTATCAAAGCAAATCCCTACCCACAATTTTTCTAGTGATACCATGGCAAACCCAAGGGAGGAATCAGAAGAACAAGAAAGGGAGAAAGTCAATCAAGGGAGATCACACTCCAATGAAACGGAGAGTTGCAAAGAGGAAGGGTTCATTGAACCACAAATTCAGGAAGCTTTTGATGAACAGGATACTCCAACTGTCCAACAACAACCAAGTTCTGAGATCAAGGATGTGAAGGCAGTAGAAACAAGCACCAAAATGAGGATTGTGATGTAGAAACAAGCACCACAATGAGGATTGTGACCGAGAAACAAAGGACCATATCCAGGAAGAAGAGAAGGTCGGAGAACAATCCAACTCCTGAGCCAACAAGCAAGTTCACTCAAGCCAGTCACAAGGGAAAGCTTGCTGGAAAGAGGCATTCACAACAAGGGGCACTAACTAGCTCCTTTATCCACTTGAAGTCATTCCTCTTAACAAACTGGAGGAAGAGGAAGAAAGTCAGGAACAGCATGTCAAGCTAATGACAGTAAACGAGCGTTTGTTGGGAGGCAACCCAACCAAAGTTAGTTTTTCTTTTCTAGTTATTTCAATAAAAGAGTTAAGTAGATTTATCTGTATTGCAAGGAGCTAAGTTTGGTGTTGCACACCAAAACAATTCAAGGGTGAATGTGAGATTCTAAGTTTGGTGTTCCACCAAAAACTTCATTAAAAGCACATTTCTACCTCAGCATGACTAGTCACTAGCTCCAACCAATCCGGGAAACTACTTAAACAATAGTTTAATTTCTAGTTCATAGTTTCTTTTTCTAGTTCATAGTTATTTTCTTAATAAAAGCACATGAGGTTTTCTGCATATGATCCAAATTGCTGCGTATGGCAAGGAACTAAGTTTGGTGTTCACACACCACTCTAAGTTCAGAGGCCTACAAACATACATGCATGCTAACCAATTCTCAAAGTGCTTGGGGAACAAGCAACTTCTAATAGCTTTGCAGGAAGACAATCAATCTCATGGAAGGAATATACAACATCATCAAAGAGAACACCAAGGCTAGGAAGGATGATGAACAACAAAGAAGATGCTAAAAGGTTGTATTGTCACTTAATTGCTTGTACTTTGAATTGCTGATATTGGAAGTTTGCATGCACCCCTGCTTTAAGTTTGAGTCATTGCAGTTTTTGTTTGTTTGTTTGTTTAATTTCCAAATAAGTGATAGCCTAGATGTTTGGATATAACTTCACCTTCTTAAACAAATGCTTGCCGTCCTTGTTCTGTTTCCAAAAATAAAAGAAAAGTTTGAACAAAAGTAACTTGGCTCAATTAGTGACAAATCAAGTAGAATTAAGTGGTGGTATGCATGCTTGATTGTTTAGTCAGATCACTGGAAATTGAGTGTAGAATTATCATCTTTGTGTAGAAGTTTGAATACTGTCTATGGATCTTGATGAATAAATGTCTTTGGCCATGAAAAAGAAAGAAAAAGAAGAAGAAAAATGCCACTGAAAAAGGGCAACCAAAAAGCAAAAAAATTAAGAAAATAAGCTAGGCACCAATGGTTTGAACTTCTAAGACAAATGCCTGTGGTGTTTATGTATTAAGGATATGCTTGGATGAATAGGTTCTGTGGAGTGTTTCAACACTTGGTAACTTGGGTTAACTAACCCGGGATTATCAACCAAAAGTCCATTATCAAGAGCAACCTAGCTACAAAACATTTAGTCACACAAAGAGGTGCTGGGCACCAATGTCTCAAGAAGAAATGTGAACTAAAATGCCTGTAGTGGATATGTGTAATGCACTGATAAGAAAAAGAAAAATGCCAAAGGCTTGTGCAACACATGACACTGAGCAAACAAGGAGCAAAGAAGCTCTAAGAAAAAGAAAAACAAAGAAAAGAAAATGTGCCAAAGACATAAGAATAACAAGAGGCCATAGCAGTGTTTGAGATGCTTGTCTTAAATCATTCAAACATGAAGATTTTGATGCAAATTCTATGAGTTTTTAGTTATATTCCTTGAATGCTATGAATGGAAGAATTCTCATGAATTTTAGCAAGACTTTGATGCAGTTGTTTGGATGATTTCAGGAAAGAAGAGGCTAGGCAAGGAAGCAACAAAATCAATAAAGGAAGCTTGAAGATCACATGTGGAGTTTAAGTTCCAGTTTAAGTTTAAACTGGAACTTAAACTACCAAGCCATATAATGCTGAAAGTGGCGTTTAACCTCCAGTTTAACCTTAAACTGGAAGTTAAACGCCAGAATGAGAAAAAGGCACCAGGAGCATTTCCACGTTTAAGCTCCAGTTTAACCTTAAACTGGAGCTTAAACGTGGAAATGGCTTCCTGGTGCATAATATGGGTCGAACACGTTTAACCTCCAGTTTAAGGT
>NC_029776.3:56173675-56181167 GCF_000817695.3 Arachis duranensis | reverse complement strand
CAATTGAATATCATGGTTTATGGGATTGGGCTTGAAGAATTGATGAGTCTGGAACTTCAAATTGTTGAGTCTTGTGTCATTAATTGTTTATCACTTAGTTTGCTCAATGAATGTTGCAGAATTGTATCACAGCCTCATCAGGATTTTGGACCATAAGCCTAAAGCAAAAGGGAATCAAGGAAAGGCCTCAAAGCCCAAGGAACACAACAGAAGCTCAATTTAGAAATTGTATAAATAGGATAGAATTTAAGTTAGGGAGGACTTTTGATCATTTTTCTGCTAGTTTTCATACTTTTGTAATTGAATTCAGAGCTATGATTCACTAAACCTCTTTCATTGGGTTAGGGAGCTCTATTGTAATTGAATGAATCAATAATAGTTTTTATCTTCTTCTTCAATCTTTTCTCTTGAATTTTTGTTAGAAAGCTTCTCGATCTAATTCCATTGGTTAGTTGTCTTGGGAAAGAAACTATCCATAATTGGAATCCTTCGGAACCTTGGGAAAGGAATGGAGGATTCATGCTAGAGAAGCTTTCTCACAGTGAATTGGATTGGGGTTTGGATGGATATTGTGACATGTAATCCTACCAAATTGTGGTTCATGAAACTGTGTGGTATAATCAGTGATCGAGCATCATCTCTTCTTATGAACATTTAAACCAAGGGATTGGGAATTTGTTTGTTTTTAGAGAGAATTGGTGAGCCAAGGGATTGGGATCCAATCATATAAGATTGCCAAGCAAAATTCAATGAATGCATTGGTTGAGGAAGAGATAAAAATGTCTTGATTCGGAGATCTCAATATCTCCTAACACCCAATGAACTCCCCATTTCTGATCTACACTTTCTATTTACATTCTGCAAATTTCAATTCATGCAATCACCCCCATCCCTTTTTAATTTCAGCACTTTAACTTCTCGCTCTTTAATTCATGCAATTTAAGATTCCGCAATTCTCATCTAATTCTTGATCCGCTCAACTAGAACACACTTCTAATCCGAATTGCTCATTCAACCAATCCTTGTGGGATTCGACCTCACTCTATTGTGAGTTTTTACTTGACGATAACCGGTGCACTTGCCGGAAGGAATTTTGCCGATTGTGCAATTTCCTAAAATCGTTGCTATCAAGTTTATGGTTACATCAGAGAACAAAATAGAACTCTCTTGGACACCTCTAGCAATGGTTCTTTGTCTAAATATAAAACAGTGGAGGAGGCATGGCAACTTATCATTGACTTAGCCGAATCCAATCAACATATGAGACGAAGAGTCAACCGCCCGAGAATCGTGAATGAGGTATCAGCTAGTAGTGAAACCACCGCTCTAACTCAATCCTTGAGCGAAATGACATCCATCTTGAGGCAACTCCAATTGAACCAACAACAACCACAACAACCTCAATCATACCAACAACAACCCCCATCCCCTCAACAACACAATCAACAATTGGTCCCTCAAAAAGTGTGTGGCATTTGTTCTTGCTATTCCCACTACACGGATGAGTGCCCAAGCCTTCAAGAAGATAACACTTTGGCGGCTACCTATAATTTCTATGACCGCCCAAATCAAGGGTACTACCAAGGCGGTAATCCTAACCAAGGGAACCCTTATCAAGGAGGAAGCTACAATCAAGGGAGTGGGTACCAAAATCAAAATTGGAGAGACAATCATCAACAAGGAAATAGGGATAACAACAACAACAACGGAGGAGGTCAAAGATGGAGCAACAACTCACAAAATTTCTCACAAAACCGACCACCATACAACCAACAAAATCAACCATACAACCAACAAAATCAACCATACAACCAATAAAACCCACAAAGAAACTACCAAACATACCAACCACCACATCAAAGACCACCACCCAACCAATCACAAACCCCTCAACTCACATATGCAACCACCCTCTCCAACCAAGACGAAACACTCCGGACCATCATCCAAGGCCAAAAGGAACTACAAAACACACTTGCTTCCGGCCTCACCGGCCTCACCTCTACACTACAAGCTCTTCTTGCACGAATGGATACACCATCAAACCCCACTCCTCAACCCTCAATCCAAAGCGTCATTCCCTCTCAACCTTAACCCAATCATAAGGGGGGCATAAATGCCATCACCCTTAGATCTGGAACACAATTAAAGGAGAAGGGAGCAAAGGACTCAAACCCTATCACAATCGCCCAAGAGGAGGAGAGAATAGATATAAAAGAGGTAGAGAAAGAGGAGACACCACAAGTCATAATTGAGGATGAAGCTCAACCAACAAAGGAGACCCCCCAAGGCCAAGAGAACCTTGGAAGAAGAAATTGCTCAACCACTCCCATTCCCAACACTTGCAAAGAAAGGTAAAAAGCTCATAGAACTCGACCCCAAAATGGTAGAAATGTTCAAGAAAGTTGAGGTAACCATTACCCTCTTTGATGCTATCCATCAAGTTCCTAGATATGCAAAATTTCTAAAAGACCTATGCATGAACAAGGATAGAATTCTTGAATTGGAAACCATCCCATTGGGGAGTTCTATTTCCGCTTTAATGGGAGCATTGCCCGAGAAGTGTGATGATCCGGGCCCTTGTATGGTCACTTGCACCGTCAATGGAGTTCAATTTATCGATTGTATGTGTGACCTCGGAGCATGTGTTAGCATCATGCCGCTCTCCGTCTACTGGGTATTGAAGTTGCCACCACTAAAAAGGTCGACGGCAAGATTTGTCCTAGCGGATAAAAGCATAATAACCGTGACGGGTGTTGCGAAAGACGTATTGGTGAATATCAAAGGGTTGGTGTTTCCAATTGACTTCTATGTCCTTGAAATGCCATCAAGCAAAACCGAGAGAGCATCATCTATCCTACTTGGAAGACCATTTTTGAGAACTTCTAGATTTAAGCTAGATGCCTACTCGGGAACCTACTCATTTGAAATAGATGGAAGAGTCGTAAGTTTCAACTTAGAAGAAGCAATAAAGCATCCACCGGAGAATCACTCTCTATTCCGGTGTGACCCAATTGATAACATGGTTGCCGAAGTGCACCTTGCAAAGTTGGATGAGAAGTACATGATTGAAGAAGCAAATGAAGGTCCAAGCAAATTAAACACCACACACCATACAAACCATCCGGATACTCAAACTTCAAAGAATGACAAAAAGATGGAATTGAAGCCACTACCACCCCATTTAAAGTACTCATATCTTGATGAAGCCCAAGAGCTCCCCGTGATAATTGCAAAAGAGTTAACTCCTCAACAAGAAGAAAAATTGCTAGATGTATTAAGGAAAAATAAAAGGGCAATCGGGTGGATTTTGGCGGATCTAGTGGGAATAAGCCCCCAAGTATGCGAGCATCGCATATTTCTTGAAGAAGGAGCAAAACCGGTCCGACAACCTCAAAGGAGACTTAATCCAACCATTCTTGAGGTTGTGAAAAAAGAAGTCACTAAGCTACTTGAAGCGGACATCATCTATCCTATCTCGGATAGCGAGTGGGTAAGCCCGGTCCAAGTGGTGCCAAAGAAATCCGGGGTGACCACAATCAAAAATGAAAGCGGTGAACTTATAGCGACAAGAGTGCAAAATTCTTGGAGAGTATGCATAGACTACCGAAGGTTGAATGCGGCCACAAGAAAAGATCACTTCCCACTACCGTTCATTGATCAAATGCTTGATCGACTAGCCGGTAAATCATATTATTGCTTTCTTGATGGTTATTCCGGATACTTCCAAATTCACATTTACTTGCCCCTTTGGAACGTACGCTCAAGCGTATGCCATTTGGCATATGCAATGCACCATCAACGTTTCAAAGATGCATGATGATCTTATTTGCGGACTTTCTAGGACAATGTATGGAAGTTTTTATGGACGACTTTAGTGTGTACGGTGATTCATTTGAGCATTGCTTAGGTAACCTTGAAAAGGTCTTAGAAAGATGCACGAAAACAAACCTTGTTTTAAATTTTGAAAAATGTCATTTCATGGTCAAACAAGGCATTGTTTTGGGACATATAGTCTCAAAAGACGGCATCTCCGTAGATCCAGCAAAAATAAATGTCATATCTAGTTTACCTTACCCCTCCTCCGAGAGGGAAGTCCGTTCTTTTCTTGGACATGCAGGATTCTACTGGAGATTCATCAAAGACTTTAGCAAGGTAGCCTTACCTCTCTCTCGACTACTACAAAAGGACACTGAATTTGAGCTAAGCAAGGAATGTATGGAAGCATATGACAAACTTAAAGTAGCATTGACACAAGCCCCTATTGTGCGAGGACCAAAATGGACTCAACCATTTGAAATCATGTGCGATGCCTCAAATTATGCGATAGGAGCCGCGTTAGCACAACGCAAAGGTAAGATTCCCTACGTCATAGCTTATGCTTCCAAAACACTAGACGGTGCCCAATCCAATTACACTACAACCGAAAAGGAACTCCTAGCCATTGTTTTTGCTTTGGACAAGTTCCGAGTCTATCTACTTGGTTCCAAGGTTGTAGTGTACTCGAATCACGCAGCACTAAAGTATTTGTTGACCAAAAAGGAATCAAAACCGAGATTAGTTCGTTGGGTGCTTTTGTTGCAAGAATTTGACTTGGAGATCAAAGATAGGAGTGGTTCTCAAAACTTAGTGGCAGACCATCTAAGTCGCCTCGAAACACAAAAGGCGACACCACTCCTATCAACGACTCCTTTCCTCTAGATGGTTTGCACGCAATCTCGAAAGTAGTTCCTTGGTATGCCCCAATAGCAAACTACTTGGTTTCACGCACCCTCCATCCCAATCTTAGCAAACATCAAAAGGATAAGCTGAAAAGCGAATTCAAATACTATGTTTGGGATGATCCCTATTTGTGGAGGTGTGGAGCGGATCAAATAGTGCGACGGTTCATACCTCAAACCGAATTCCAAGCAATTTTGGACGCTTCCCATGCTTCCGAAGGAGGTGGCCACTATGGCCCCCAAAGAACGGCAAGAAAGGTCATTGATTGCGGATTTTGGTGGCCAACACTTCTCAAAGATTCTTCTCTCTATTGCAAATCTTGCCCCCAATGCATTCGGTTTGGAAATAATTCTAAGAAGGACGAAATCCCCCAACAAAATATGCTTTTTTATGAAATCTTTGATGTATGGGGAATCGACTTCATGGGACCATTTCCAAATTCCAATGGCTTTCTCTACATCTTGTTAGCCGTCGATTATGTGTTGAAATGGGTGGAGGCAATCCCCACCCGAACGGATGATGCTCATGTTGTTTATTCTTTTGTGAGGAACAATATCATTTGTCGCTTTGGCTCCCCAAGAGCAATCATAAGTGACCAAGGATCCCACTTTTGCAACAAAAAAATGGACGGCCTCATGAGAAAGTATGGCATCATACACAAAGTCGCTACGGCCTACCACCCTCAGACAAACGGCCAAGCTGAGGTTTCTAACCAGGAAATCAAACATGTGTTGGAAAGGGTTGTGAAGCCGAATCGGAAGGATTGGAGCGCTAAACTCTCCGATGCACTATGGGCATATCGAACGGCTTACAAAACACCCATTGGCATGAGCCCCTTTAGGTTTGTATATGGTAAAGCATGCCACTTACCGGTAGAAATTGAACACAAAGCTTATTGGGCAATAAAGGAATGTAATATGAGCTTGGGTGGAGCCGGAGTAGAGAGAAAACTTCAATTAGCGGAATTGGAATGCTTAAGATTAGTAGCTCATGACAACTGGTTCACGAAATTGCAATCACACTTTTTGCAATCCGCACAACTAACCAGCAAGTGCACTGGGTCGTCCAAGTAATACCTTACGTGAGTAAGGGTCGATCCCACGGAGATTATTGGTCTGAAGCAATCTATGTTTATTTTATTAATCCTAGTCAGGATGCCAATAAGATTAATTGGATTTAATGATAAGAAGTCAAAGTATTTGGAATAAGGAATTGTTACTTTTTAATGAAGAATATGTTGGAGTTTTGGAGATGCTTTGTCCTCTGAATTTCAACTTTTCCTTGAAATCCTTTTCCCACACGCAAGGTTCCTTCCATGGAAAGCTCTATGTAGGGTGTCGCCATTGTCAATGGCTACTTCCCATCCTCTCAGTGAAAATGGTCCAAATGCTCTGTCACAGCACGACTAATCATCTGTCGGTTCTCAATCAGGTTGGAATAGAATCCATGGATTCTTTTGCGTCTATCACTAACGCCCAGCCTTCAGGAGTTTGAAGCTCGTCACAGTCATTCAATCCCAGAATCCTACTCGGAATACCACAGACAAGGTTTAGACTTTCCGGATTCTCATGAATGCCGCCATCAATCCGGCTTATACCACGAAGATTCTGATTAAGGAATCTAAGAGATACTCATTCAATCTGATGTAGAACGGAGGTGGTTGTCAGGCACACGTTCATGGATTGAGGAAGGTGATGAGTGTCATGGATCATCACCTTCTTCATGTTTAAGCGCGAATGAACATCTTAGATAGGAACAAGCGTGTTTGAATGGAAAACAAAGGTAATTGCATTAATTCATCGAGACGCTGCAGAGCTCCTCACCCCCAACAATGGAGTTTAAAGACTCATGCCGTCAAAGTGTATAAAATTCAGATCTGAAAATGTCATGAGGTACAAGATAAGTCTCTAAAACTTGTTTAAATAGTAAATTAGTAACCTAGGTTTACAGAATGTGAGTAAACTAAGATAATTGGTGCAGAAATCCACTTCTGCGGCCCACTTGGTGTGTGCTGGGGCTGAGACTAAAGCTTCTCACATGCTTGGGCTGTTTCTGGAGTTGAACGCCAGGTTGTGACGTGTTTTGGGCGCTGAACTCCAACTTGTAACCTGTTTCTGGCGCTGGACGCCAGACAGCAGCATGAAACTGGCGTTAGATGCCAGTTTACGTCGTCTATCTTCGCGCAAAGTATGGACTATTATATATTGATGGAAAGCCCTGGATGTCTACTTTCCAACGACGTTAAAAGCGTGCCAATTAGACTCCAGTAGCTCCAAAAAATCCATTCCGAGTGCAGGGAGGTCAGGATCCAACAGCATCTGCAATTAAAATTCATTCCGAGTGCAGGGAGGTTAGGATCCAACAGAATTAGCAGTCCTTTTTCAGCTTAACTCAGATTTTTGCTCAGCTCCCTCAATTTCAACCAGAAAATACCTGAAATCACAGAAAAACACACAAACTCATGGTAAAGTCCAGAAATATGATTTTTGCTTGAAAACTAATAAAATTCTATTAAAAAATAATTAAAACATGCTAAAATCTATATGTAATTACCCCCAAAAAGCGTATAAAATATCCGCTCATCACAACACCAAACTTAAACTGTTGCTTGTCCTCAAGCAACTAGATAAATAAAATAGGATAAAAAGAAATTAAGAAGCAATAATATCTCAGAGTTTTAAGTGAAGCTCAGATTCTTATTAGATGAGCGGGGCTTGTAGCTTTTTGCTTCTGAACAGTTTTGGCATCTCACTTTATCCTTTGAAATTCG
>NC_029776.3:56170876-56173464 GCF_000817695.3 Arachis duranensis | reverse complement strand
TTAGAGGTGTCCAGAGTTCTTAAGCACACTCTTTTTGCTTTGGATCATGACTTTAACCACTCAGTCTCAAGCTTTTCACTTAGACCTGCATGCCACAAGCACATGGTTAGGGATAGCTTGATTTAGCCGTTTAGGCCTGGATTTATTTCCTTGGGCCCTCCTATCCATTAATGCTCAAAGCCTTGGATCCTTTTTACCCTTGCCTTTTGGTTTTAAGGGCTATTGGCTTTTCTGCTTGCTTTTTCTTTTTCTGTCTATTTTTTTCGCCAATTATTTTTTTCGCAAGCTTTTTGCTTTTTCACTGCTTTTTCTTGCTTCAAGAATCAATTTTATGATTTTTCAAATCATCAATAACATTTCTCTTTGTTCATCATTCTTTCAAGAGCCAACAGTTTTAACATTCATAAACAACAAGATCAAAAATATGCACTGTTCAAGCATTCATTCAGAAGACAAAAAGTATTGCCACCACATATAAATAATTAGAATTTTTTTCTTATTAAGAACTCGAAAAAAAAAATATTGCCTCTTTATTCTAAAAATCTACTATTTTATTCATGTTTGATGATGATGAAAAAAATAAATTATAACTTAATTGGAATTAAAATCAAAGTAGAGATACTAATTACTACTACTAATATATAACTTCTAAGGTAAATTTCTAATAAGAACAGTTATCACAGAGTTAAGGCAAAGATTAGAACTCAACGATCTTTATTTTGGGAAGTGGATGTTCCTCTAGTCTATGGGGTGCTTGGTCCTTCAAGATATAATTTCTGACGCTTCAGTTCCTTCAAGTCACATCCTTGCTCTTCCTGTTCCCTTAGGTGCCATGATCTTGATGAGTTTTAGCTCAGTGATCATGGCAAATCATACCAAACTTAGAGGTTTGATTGCCCTCAAGCAAAAGAAAGGATAGGATAGGAATAGAGGGAGAGGCAATTTTGAAATTCAAAAGATATGATGAGTTTGAAAAAGATTTGAAAAAGAGTTGGATTGGAAAAAGATTTGTGTTTAGGGATTAAGATATATTTGATATTTTTGAAAAAGGGATTTTAGAAATTAGGATTTTTAGAAAACTAAGTTGATTTGAAGGATGACATTTTGAAACATGTTTATGCAAGAAATCACGAATTGAAACAAAAAAAATTAGAAAATTTGTAAAGAAAAACGAATTTTAACTCCTTCCCACCATTCTGGCGTTAAACGCCCAAATGCTGCTTGTTATGGGCGTTTAACGCCCAATTGCTGCTTCTCCTGGGCGTTCAACGCCCAGCTGTTGCTTCTTTCTGGCGTTGAACGCCAGGAAGTCCTTTGTCACTGGGTGTTTTTCTGAATGCCCAGGATGCTGTAGTTCTGGCGTTAAACGCCCAGAAGGTGCTTCTTTCTGGCGTTCAACGCCCAGAAGATGCTCCTTTCTGGCGTTTAACGCCCAGATGGCTACCCTTACTGGCGTTGAACGCCCAGTGGGTGCTTCTTATGGGTGTTCAACGCCCAAAATATTTCTTACTGGCTTTTTCATGCCAACGAGCTTCCAAATTCCCCTATAACTGTGAATCCAAGCAATTGCTATTTTACCTTGAAGATACTTTGACATATACCTGTAAAAATCAATTAATTAATCAAAACGAATAAAATTAAATTTTGTGATTGGCTGGGTTGCCTCCCAGCAAGCGCTTCTTTATTGTCATTAGCTGGACTATTACTGACCTTTAATCAAGTCTCAGTTTTGAGCATTCTTGCTCAAAATTGCTTTCAAGATAATGTTTGACTCTCTGTCCATTAACAATGAACTTTTTGTTAGAGTCATTATCCTGAAGCTCTACGTATCCATATGGTGATACACTTGTAATTACATATGGACCTCTCCACCGGGATTTTAATTTCCCGGGGAATTATTTGAGCCTAGAATTAAATAGCAGAACTTTCTGCCCCGGCTCAAAGACTCTGGATGACAATTTCTTATCATGCCATCTTTTTGCTTTCTCTTTATAAATTTTTGCATTCTCGAAAGCATTGAGTCTAAATTCCTCTAGCTCATTGAACTGAAGCAATCCTTTTTCTCCAACTAACTTGGCATCAAGGTTCATGAATCTGGTTGCCCAGTAGGTCTTATGTTCTAGTTCCACTGGCAAGTGACATGCCTTTCCATACACAAGCTGGTATGGAGAGGTCCCTATAGGGGTCTTGAATGCTGTTCTGTATGCCCACAGAGCATCATCTAAGCTTCTTGCCCAATCCCTTCTACGGTTAATTACAGTCCGTTCCAGGATTCTTTTAAGTTCTCTGTTAGAGACTTTAGCTTGTCCATTTGTCTGTGGATGATATGGAGTGGCTACCCTATGGCTAACTCCATAACGAACCAAAGCAGAGTAAAGCTGTTTATTGCAGAAATGAGTGCCCTCATCACTGATTAATACTCTAGGGGTACCAAATCTGCTGAAGATGTGTTTCTGGAGGAATTTTAATACTGTCTTAGTGTCATTAGTGGGTGTTGCAATAGCCTCCACCCATTTGGATACATAATCCACTGCCACCAGAATATAAGTGTTTGAGTATGATGGTGGGAAAGGTCCCATGAAGTCAAT
>NC_029776.3:56166552-56170623 GCF_000817695.3 Arachis duranensis | reverse complement strand
GAAATTGCTTCCTAGTGCTTCCTATGGGTTTCGAACCCAAGGACAAGGAGGGAAGGAGTAGCGTTCAAACAAAAAGAAAACAAGCTTGCTTTCATTCTCCATGAATCGAACACGGCACCATGAGGAAGTAAGGAACTAGGCGTGACTTTGGTGCCAAGAAAACCAAGGAAAAGAAGCAGCGTGCACCTCCACCAAGTTTCGAACTTGGAACTTCACTTTTGGAAACAGGAGGGCAGGGCAGCATTTTGTGGTGCACAGCCAGCGCACCAGATTGGCACGCACCAAGGACTCTCGGCAGCAGCAGCACGCACGGGGAGCAGAATCTGGCGCACCAAAAAACTCTGCCCTGCCCTCCACAAGGGCAGGGCAGCATCCTGCAGCATCACACACCAAGCACGCACGCACGAGGGCCACACGCACCATTTTCTGCCCTGCCCTCCACAAGGGCAAGGCAGCCTCCTGGAAGCAATTTTTCATGGGCTGAAAATTGGATTAAAAATCCAATTTAATTCATTTCTTCACCAAATCAAAAGCCCATCCAAATCCCAAGATCCAAGAATAGAAAGTGTATAAATAGGAGATAGTTTGATGTAATTAGGACCTTTTTTTTTTAGCTTTTAATCTTTTCTTTTATTTTGACTTTTGAACCTTCTATTGGAGACTTGACTGAGAGCTAGGAACTGAGATTTCAGAGAATTGGGGAGGAGAGTTGATCTCTCTTCTTCCTCGTTCTTGCTTGAGCATTTTTACTTTTCTTGTTTGAGTCTTGGGTGTGAAGAATTGAGGAATTTCTGTCTCAATCTCCATTCAAGATCTCTTTAATTTCTCTTCTGCAGAATTGAGTTCAATTACATTTCCTTTACTGCTTCTTTAATTTCTTATTAATTGCTTTGTGAACTTGGATCTGGGAAGGGAATTGAGATCTAGACTCTGCTATCTAGTCTCTAAAGCCATGAGATCTCATTTTCCTTTTGGTTCTTCTGTGAACCCCTGCTGCAATTTAATTTCATTTCCTGTTTGAATTCTAGTTGCTTCCAATTCATCTTCTGCTGTATTAATCGTTGAAATTTAATTTCCCTTGCTGAAATTTTGAATTCCCAATCCTCAACTCCCCTTTCCATTCAAGAAATTTACATTTCTTGCAATTTAAGTTACTGCAATTTACATTTCTTGCATTTTAAGTTTCAGTCATTTAATTTCTTGTTCTTTAAGATTCAGCATGTTTTACTTTCCTGCTCTTTAATTTATTGCAATTCTCCGCTCTCCCTTTACATTCCAAGCAATTTAGTTTCTGTTAATGATAAACCATTCAACCAATACTTGATTCGCTTGACTAAATCAACCACTAAACTAAAATTGCTCAATCCTTCAATCCCTGTGGGATCGACCTCACTCCCGTGACTTTTATTACTTGATGTGACCCGGTACACTTGCCGGTGAGTTTTGTGTTGGATCGTTTTCCACACATCAAGTTTTTGGCACCGTTGCCGGGGATTGAAATAGATTGACAATGATTAAGTGAAGTGGAAGTCTAGATCAAGCACTTTTTCTTTATTTTTTAAACTAACACACTAACTGTTCAAGACTTTGCCTCTACTAACTCTAACTGCACTCAAGTTACAGAGTGCTCTGTTTTAGTTTCTGGCTCTGTTTGTGTTTCTGCTTTTGTGACAGGAGGAAAGAGCAATGAATCCACACCTTTTGATCCTGAAACACTTTGGAAGTTGAGCAAGAATAAAGAATGTCAAGCTAGTGACATTAAAAGAGCGCTTGTTGGGAGGCAACCCAACCTGATGTAGTTTCTTTTCATAGCTATTTCAATAAAAAGGTTGAATAAGTGGTCTGTATTGCAAGGAGCTAATTTTGGTGTTGCACACGAAAACAATTTAAGGGAGAATGAAGGATTCTAAGTTTGGTGTTCCACCAAAATCTCATTTAAAAGAACATTCTCACTTCCTGCACAATGCTAGCTCCAAGCAATCAGACAAATTATTCAACTATTTCTTTCTAGCTTTAATTCCATAACCTTTAGCAAGGACACAAGGTTTCACATATGGTTGATTTGTTGCATCAGAGGCTGTGGCAAACAATTAAGTTTGGTGTTCCCACACCAAAATAAATCCAAAAGCCACACTCAATTTATGCATACTAACCATGCACTTAAGGGCTTGAGAAGCAAGCAACTTTTGAGAATTATGCAGGACATGAGTCAACAATTGAAGATATTATGCATCTTAACTCAAAGAAAACACAACAGAAGGAAGAATCAAAAGGCTGCAACTTCAAAGGTTGTATATAAACTTAATCCTTGCTGCTGTGAATTGTTTTGAACGTGGAAACCATTATATATCCTGCTAAAGTGTTTATCTAGTTGCAAGTGAAGTTGCTTGATTAAGAATGCTAATTTGCATAAGTGCTTGTCATTCATCACTCAGCTTAAATTTTGTTTTGTTTCCCATATGCTTGAATAAAAGAGAATTGTTTGAATTGGAAAGTAAATATCCAATGTTGCATAAGTAGAATGGAAGTTAATGGTGGTGTATGTGTTTGATTTAATGCATAACTCATGAAATAATTACTGCATAGTATCATTTTCATTGAAGTGTGAGCTAGCTTGCTGTTATAAAGGTTCTCATCAGTAAAGAAAAACCTTTAAGAACAAAAGAAAATAAATCAGAAAGAAAAGGAAGAAGAAAAAGCCAATGTGGCAAGAAAAACAAAGAATAAAGGTTGGACACCAATAGCTTGGACCCTAGGACATATGCCTGTGGTGTTCTTGTACTAGGATATGCTTGGACAAGTAAATTCTAAGGGGTATTTTAAAACCCGGTCACTTAGATCAACTAATTTGGGATGGCCAATTGAAAGTCCACAATAAAGAGCAACTTAGATATAGAACATTTAGTTATCCAAAGAGATGCTGGGCATCAATGATCCTAGGAGGAAATAGTGAGCCATGTGTCTGTGGTGGAAAGATGTTGAGTAAAAATAAAGCCAAAGGCTACTACTGCAACATTTGACACCAAGCCTCCAAAAGAAAGGCTACTACTGCAACATTTGACACCAAGCCTCCAAAAGAATAATAAGCTTGTTAAGCAACAGGAGAAAAGAAAAGTTAGCAAGGGAGTAATTAAGGAGTAAACCTTATAACAGCAAGTTTAGTAAGCCTTTGGGGAAAGATGTATATTATGTAATAGAAAACAATAATTTGGGTTGTCATTGTCTGCATAAAAACTCCATAAATCAAGTTCTGCTATAAGCCTAATAAGGATATGTTTGCTATTCTTGTTCATTTCATTTTCTCTTAGTTTTGATGCTTGCTTGGGGGCAAGCAAGATTTAAGTTTGGTGTTGTGATGACAAGTCATCATATACCCATTTTTCAAGCTAATTTCACTTGTTTTATTAGTCTTTATGCACTTTCTTGCATCCTAAGTAAGTGATTTGGAATGAAAATGCATAACTTCTTTAAATCAAGCAACTACCATTAAATTGATGCTAAATCATGAGGTATGAGCAAGAATTAATTGATTTTTAATGAATTATAAACCTTATGAATTTAGAGGTACTTTGAGTGGTTGTTTTGGTTTCTTGTAGGTGAAGAAAGAAAGAAAAAAAGGAAAAACGTGGCTTAAGAAAGTGATGAGCGGATATTTTATACGCTTTTTGGGGGTAATTTCATGTAGATTTTAGCATGTTTCAGTTAGTTTTTAGTAGAATAATATTAGTTTTTAGGCAAAAATCATATTTCTGGACTTTACTATGAGTGTGTGTATTTTTCTGTGATTTCAGGTATTTTCTGGCTGAAATTGAGGGAGTTGAGCAAAAATCTGACTTAGGCTGAAAAAGGACTGCTGATGCTATTGGATCCTGACCTCCCTGCACTCAAAATGGATTTTCTGGAGCTACAGGAATCCAATTGGCGCGCTCTCAACGGCGTTGGAAAGTAGACATCCAGGGCTTTCCAGCAATATATAAAAGTCCATACTTTGCGCGAAAATAGACGACGTAACTTGGCGTTGAACGCCAAGTACATGCTGCTGTCTGGAGTTAAACGCCAGAAAAACGTCAT
>NC_029776.3:56164779-56165643 GCF_000817695.3 Arachis duranensis | reverse complement strand
CCGTGGGATCAACCCTTACTCACGTAAGGTATTACTTGGACGACCCAGTGCACTTGCTGGTTAGTTGTGCGAATCACAAATTCGTGCACCAAGTTTTTGGCGCCGTTGCCGGGGATTATTGAGTTTGAACAATTGAAGGCATATTTTATTTCTTAGATTAGGAATAATTTGTTTTTATAGAGTCATTAAATTCTGATAGGATAGTTTCTTTTCAAAAATTTCTTTTCAAAAAAAAAATTTATTTTTCTTAATTAATTGTTAATTTTTCGTGAGTTTAGTGTCTTATTTTAAGTTTGGTGTTAAGTGCATATTTGATATTTTTCTCTAAATTTTCGACTTGTGTTCTTTGTTCTTCATTGATCTTCAAGTTGTTCTTGTTTATTTTTCTTGTTTGATCTTGAGTTTTTCTTGTTTTGTGTCTTTTCTTGTTTTTCTTGTGCTTTTTTCAAAACATTAACTTTCAAAAATTATACTTTTATCCACAAAAATAATATAGCTTTAAAATACATTATATTTTTAACTCAGTTGGTTATAGCGTTGGCTTATGTTCTTGGCAATTGGGCACCAGTTCTTTTGAAAATCTTTTTCAAAAATAATTTTTCTTTGATTGAATCTTGTGCCAAACTCTAAGTTTGGTGTTTTCTTGTTAAGTTTTCTTTAATTTTCGAAAATTTATTAAAGTTTTCTAAAAATTTTAAGTTTGGTGTTTTTCCTTTTGTTCTTGGTGTTCTTCAGTTTTCTTGTGTCTTGATCTTAAAATTTTTAAGTTTGGTGTTCCTTGGTGTTTTCCCTCCAAAAATTTTCGAAAATTAAGGAGCATTAGATCTAAAAATTTTAAGTCTTGTGTCTTTTGTGTGTTTTTCT
>NC_029776.3:56152819-56155714 GCF_000817695.3 Arachis duranensis | reverse complement strand
CACTGAGAGGATGGGAAGTAGCCACTGACAATGGTGACGCCCTACATGCAGCTTGCCGTAGACGTGCTTTACAAACAATTGAGTTAAATATTACATTGCAGGAATTCAGAGGACAAAGCATCTCCAAACTCCAACATATTCCCCATTACTGCACAACAAGTAACGCTATTATTCCCTATTATTTTAACTTACAATTTTAAATACTTTGGCTTCTTACAAATAAATCCAAATAACTTTATTAGTCTCCTGACTAAGATAAATAAAATAAACATTGATTGCTTCAAACCAATAATCTCCGTGGGATCGACCCTTACTCACGTAAGGTATTACTTGGACGACCCAGTGCACTTGCTGGTTAGTTGTGCGAATCACAAATTCGTGCATCAGAAAGCGACCTTAGAGAAAGCATAAACAACAAAGACAAGATTCACAGATTTTAACGATTCACTTTGATGCATCAAACAAGTCCAAAGTTACATCAAAGAATACATGAGTTAAAAAGAGGTGCCCTCCTCAAGAGCAATATCGGGCTTTCATGAAAAATAATTCAAAGGAAATTGCTTCCTAGTGTCTCCTATGGGTTTCGAACCCAAGAACAAGGAGGAAAGAAGTAGCGCTCAAACACAAGGAAAACAAGCAAAAATTAGCTTGCTTTCAATCTCCAAGAATCGAACACGGCACCATGAGGAAGTAAGGAACTAGGCGTGACTTTGGTGCCAAGAAAACCAAGGAAAAGAAGCAGCGTGCACCTCCACCAAGTTTTGAACTTGGAACTTCACTTTTGGAAACATTGACCTGCCCTCCGCGAGGGCAGGGCAGCATTTTGTGGTGCACAGCCAGCGCACCAGATTGGCACGCACCAAGGACTCTCGGCAGCAGCAGCACGCACAGGCAACGGCACGCACGGGCAGCAGAATCTGGCGCACCAAAAAACTCTGCCCTGCCCTCCACAAGGGCAGGGCAGCATCCTGCAGCATCACACACCAAGCACGCACGCACGAGGGCCACACGCACCATTTTCTGCCCTGCCCTCCACAAGGGCAGGACAGCCTCCTGGAAGCAATTTTTCATGGGCTGAAAATTGGATTAAAAATCCAATTTAATTCATTTCTTCACCAAATCAAAAGCCCATCCAAATCCCAAGATCCAAGAATAGAAAGTGTATAAATAGGAGATAGTTTGATGTAATTAGGACCTTTTTTTAGCTTTGAATCTTTTCTTTTATTTTGACTTTTGAACCTTCTCTTGGAGACTTGACTGAGAGCTAGGAACTGAGATTTCAGAGAATTGGGGAGGAGAGTTGATCTCTCTTCTTCCTCGTTCTTGCTTGAGCATTTTTACTTTTCTTGTTTGAGTCTTGGGTGTGAAGAATTGAGGAAATTCTGTCTCAATCTCCATTCAAGATCTCTTTAATTTCTCTTCTGCAAAATTGAGTTCAATTACATTTCCTTTACTGCTTCTTCTTTAATTTCTTGTTAATTGCTTTGTGAACTTGGATCTGGGAAGGGAATTGAGATCTAGACTCTGCTATCTAGTCTCTAAAGCCATGAGATCTCATTTTCCTTTTGGTTCTTCTGTGAACCCCTGCTGCAATTTAATTTCATTTCCTGTTTGAATTCTAGTTGCTTCCAATTCATCTTCTGCTGTATTAATCATTGCAATTTAATTTCCCTTGCTGAAATTTTGAATTCCCAATCCTCAACTCCCCTTTCCATTCAAGCAATTTACATTTCTTGCAATTTAAGTTACTGCAATTTACATTTCTTGCATTTTAAGTTTCAGTCATTGAATTTCTTGTTCTTTAAGATTCAGCATCTTTTACTTTCCTGCTCTTTAATTTATTGCAATTCTCCCCTCTCCCTTTACATTCCAAGCAATTTAGTTTCTGTTAATGATAAACCACTCAACCAATACTTGATTCGCTTGACTAAATCAACCACTAAACTAAAATTGCTCAATCCTTCAATCCCTGTGGCATCGACCTCACTCCCGTGAGTTTTATTACTTGATGCGACCCGGTACACTTGCCGGTGAGTTTTGTGTTGGATCGTTTTCCACACATCAGTCCCATGAAGTCAATACCCCATACATCAAACAAATCAATCTCCAGGATCCCTTGTTGAGGCATGGCATAACTGTGAGGCAGATTGCCAAATCTTTGACAACTATCACAATTAAGTACAAACACTCGGGAATCTTTATAGAGAGTAGGCCAGTAGAAGCCACATTGGAGGACTCTTGTGGCTGTTCGCTCACTTCCAAAATGTCCCCCATACTGTGATCCATGGCAGTGCCATAGGATCTTCTGTGCTTCTTCTTTAGGCACACATCTACGGATTACTCCGTCTGCACATCTCTTGAAGAGATATGGTTCATCCCAAAGATAGTACTTTGCATCTGTGATCAACTTCTTTGATTGTTGCCTACTATACTCCTTGGGTATGAATCTTACTGCCTTGTAGTTTGCAATATCTGCAAACCATGGCACTTCCTGGATGGCAAAGAGTTACTCATCCAGAAAGGTTTCAGAGATCTCAGTAAGAGGGAGGGACGCCCTTTCTACTGGCTCTATTCGGGACAGGTGATCTGCTACTTGATTCTCTGTCCCTTTTCTGTCTCTTATTTCTTTATCAAACTCTTGCAGAAGAAACACCCATCTGATGAGTCTGGGTTTTGAATCCTGCTTTGTGAGAAGATATTTAAGAGCAGCATGATCAGTGTACACAATCACTTTTGATCCTACCAAATAGGATCTGAACTTCTCAATGGCGTAAACCACTGCAAGCAGCTCTTTTTCTGTGGTTGTGTAATTCTTCTGTGCATCATTTAGAACACGGCTGGCATAGTAAATGACGTGCAGAAGCTTATCATGCCTTTGTCCCAACACTGCACCAA
>NC_029776.3:56131325-56152772 GCF_000817695.3 Arachis duranensis | reverse complement strand
GGTGGTAATTTTTCAATTACCTCTACCTTAGCTTGATCCACCTCTATTCCCTTGTTCAAGATTTTGTGCCCAAGGACAATTCCTTTAGTCACCATAAAGTGACATTTTTCCCAGTTTAAAACCAGGTTAGTCTCTTGGCATCTCTTTAAAACAAGTGCTAGATGGTCAAGACAGGAGCTGAATGAGTCTCCAAATACTGAAAAGTCATCCATGAAGACTTCCAGAAATTTTTCCACCATATCAGAGAAAATTGAGAGCATGCACCTCTAAAAGGTTGCAGGTGCATTGCATAGGCCAAATGGCATCCTTCTGTATGCAAATACTCCAGATGGACATGTGAATGTTGTTTTCTCTTGATCTTTTGGATCTACTGCAATTTGATTATAACCTGAATATCCATCCAGGAAGCAGTAGTATTCATGACCTGCCAGTCATTCTAGCATCTGGTCTATGAATGGTAAAGGAAAATGATCCTTTCTGGTAGCTGTATTGAGCCTTCTACAATCAATACACATACGCCACCCAGTAACTGTTCTTGTAGGAACCAGTTCATTTTTTTCATTATGAACCACTATCATGCCACCTTTCTTAGGGAAAACTTGGACAGGGCTTACCCAGGGGCTATCAGAAATAGGATAAATAATCCCAGCCTCTAGTAACTTAGTGACCTCTTTCTGCACCACCTCCTTCATGGCTGGATTCAGCCGCCTCTGTGGTTGAACCACTGGCTTGGCGTCACCCTCCAGTAAGATCTTGTGCATGCATCTGGCTGGGCTAATGCCCTTGAGATCACTGATGGACCACCCAAGAGCTGTCTTGTGTGTCCTTAGCACCTGAATTAGTGCTTCCTCTTCCTGTGGCTCTAAGGTAGAGCTTATGATTACAGGAAAGGTATCACTTTCTTCCAGGAATGCATATTTTAGGGATGGTGGTAATGGTTTGAGCTCGGGTTTAGGAGGTTTCTCCTCTTCCTGAGGGATTTTCAGAGGTTCTATTATTCTCTCTGATTCCTCCAGATCAGGCTGAACATCTTTAAAGATGTCCTCTAGCTCTGATTCAGGACTCTCAGCCATATTGACCTCTCTTACCAGAGAGTCAATAATATCAACACTCATGCAGTCATTTGGGGTGTCTGGATGTTGCATGGCTTTGACAACATTCAACTTGAACTCCTCCTCATGGACTCTCAAGGTTACTTCCCCTTTTTGGACGTCAATGAGGGTTCGGCCAGTTGCTAGGAAAGGTCTTCCTAGAATGAGAGTTGCACTCTTATGCTCCTCAATTTCCAGCACCACAAAGTCAGTAGGGAAGGCAAATGGCCCAACCTTGACAATCATGTCTTCAATCACGCCTGATGGGTATTTAATGGAGCCATCAGCAAGTTGAAGACATATCCTGGTTGGTTTGATTTCTTCAGTCAAACCAAGCTTTCTGATAGTAGATGCAGGTATTAGGTTGATACTTGCCCCCAAGGTCACACAGAGCTTGCTTGGTGCAATTACCCTCTAATGTGCATGGTATCATGAAGCTCCCGGGATCTTTAAGCTTCTCAGGTAAGCTTTTCAGAATGACTGCACTGCATTCTTCAGTGAGGTAAACTTTTTCAGTCTCCCTCCAATCCTTCTTATGACTTAAGATCTCTTTCATGAACTTAGCATAAGAGGGTATTTGCCCAAGTGCTTCTGCAAACGGAATCTTTATTTCAAGAGTCCTGAGATAGTCTGCAAAGCGGCCAAATTTCTTATCCTGTTCCGCTTGGCGGAGTTTTTGAGGATAAGGCATTTTGGCTTTGTATTCCTCAACCTTAGTTGCTGCAGGTTTATTACCTATAGAAGTGGGTTGGGAAGCCTTTTTAGAAGGGTTGTTATCAGCACTTGTATGTGACTGATCTCCCACTAGCGTTTGAATGCCAGGGGTGGAAGCTAGAGTGGCGTTAGACGCCATCTCCTTATCTGTTACTGGCGTCTGAACGCCAGAACTATGCATCCCTTGGGCATTCAACACCGGATTCATGCTTGTTTCTGGCATTGAACGCCAGAAATGAGCATGGTCTGGGCGTTCAACGCCAGCCTTATTCCTCTCTGGGCTCTGATTGTCCTCAGAGGGATTTTGAGTAGCCATTTGTTCATTTCTTGGCTTCCTTCTGCTTTGAAGTGAGGTATTTAATGTTTTTCCACTTCTTAATTCAACTGCTTGGCATTCTTCTGCTATTTGTTTTGACAGTTGCCTTTCTGTTTGCTTTAACTGTACTTTCATATTCCTGTTAGCCATTCTTGTTTCCTATAGTATTTTCTTGAATTCGGCTAGCTGTTGGGTTAGAAAGTCTAATTGCTGATTGAATTCATTAGCCTAATCCACAGGACTGAGTTCAGCAGTTACTGTTTTAGCTTCTTCTTTCATGGAGGATTCACTGCTTAGGTACATATGCTAATTTCTGGCAACTGTATCAATAAGCTCTTGAGCTTCTTCAATTGTTTTTCTCATATGTATAGATCCACCAGCTGAGTGGTCTAGAGAAATCTGAGCTTTTCTGTAAGCCCATAGTAGAAGATGTCTAATTGCACCCACTCTGAAAGCATTTCAGAGGGGCATTTTCTTAGCATCTCTCTGTATCTCTCCTAGGCATCATAAAGGGATTCATTAACTCCTTGTTTGAAGCCTTGGATACTTACCCTTAGCTGTGTCATCTATTTTGGAGGGAAATAGTGATTCAGGAATTTTTCTGACAGCTGTTTCCATGTTTTTATGCTGTTCTTCAGTTGGTTATTTAACCACCTCTTAGCTTGATCTTTTACAGCAAATGGAAACAGTAGTAATCTATAGAGATCCTGATCTATTTCCTTATCATGTACTGTGTCAGCAATTTGCAAAAATTGTGCCAGAAACTCTATAGGTTCTTCGTGTGGAAGACCGGAATACTGGCAGCTTTGCTGCACCATGATAATGAGCTGAGGATTCAACTCAAAGCTACTAACTCCAATAGAAGGTATACAGATACTACTCCCATATGAAGCAGTAGTGGGGTTAGCATATGACCCCAGAGTCCTCCTGGACTGTTCATATCCACTTAGTTCCATGATGGAATAAAGGAGATGATATGTATGTTGATATTATTTATTTTATAAAAATAAAATAAAAATGGAATAAATAAAAACGGAATAAAATAAAAAAAATTGAAAATATTTTGTGAAGATTTTCGAAAAATTTTGAAATTGAAATCTGAAAATTTTATATAAAAATTTCAAAATTATTGTTTAAAATTAGTTAGAAAAGATATTTTTTTGAATTTTGAATTTTATGATGAAAGAGAAAAACACACAGAAGACACAAGACTTAAAATTTTTAGATCTAATGCTCCTTATTTTCGAAAATTTTGGAGGGAAAACACCAAGGAACACCAAACTTAAAAATTTTAAGATCAAAACATAAGAAAGACTCAAGAACACCTTGAAGATTCACAAGAACACAAGAACAAAAGAAAGAACACCAAACTTAAAATTTTTAGAAAACTTCACTAAATTTTTGAAAATTGAAGAAAAATTAACAATAAAACACCAAACTTAAAGTTTGGCACAAGATTAAATCAAGAAAAATTATTTTTAAAAGAAGTTTTGAAATAAAGATACCCAATTACCAAGAACATAGACCAACGCTCTAGCCAATTGGGCAGAAAAGGTAACAATTGTTCTGAATACGTATATTCCTTTTGGAAGACTAATGCTTTGGATTAGCACAAGAAAAACAAGAAAAGACACAGAACAAGAAAACTCAAGATCAAACAAAAAAAATAAACAAGAACAACTTGAAGATCCAGGAAGAACAAAGAACACTAATACAAAAATTTTAAAGAAAAATATAAAATATGCAATTGACACCAAACTTATAACAAGACATTAGACTCAAAGAAAAATAAAAAAATTAATAAAGAAGAATAATATTTTTGAAAAGAAAATAAAAGACTTTGACCTAATTGCCAAAATCTTCCTAATCTAAGAAATAAAATAAACCTTTAGTTGTTCAAACTCGAACAATCCCCGGCAACGGTTCCAAAAACTTGGTGCACGAAATTGCAATCACACTTTTTGCAATCCGCACAACTAACCAGCAAGTGCACTGGGTCGTCCAAGTAATACCTTACGTGAGTAAGGGTCGATCCCACGGAGATTATTGGTTTGAAGCAAGCTATATTTATTTTATTAATCTTAGTCAGGATGCAAATAAGGTTATTTGGGTTTAATTGTAAGAAATAAAAGTATTTGGAATAAGGAATTGTTACTTTATTAATGGAGAATATTTGGAGTTTTGGAGATGCTTTGTCCTCTGAATAGGTTGGAATAGAATCCATTGATTCTTTTGCGTCTGTCACTAACGCCCAACCTTCAGGAGTTTGAAGCTCGTCACAGTCATTCAATCCCAGAATCCTACTCGGAATACCATAGACAAGGTTTAGACTTTCCGGATTCTCATGAATGCCGCCATCAATCCGGTTTATACCACGAAGATTCTGATTAAGGAATCTAAGAGATACTCATTCAATCTGATGTAGAATGGAGGTGGTTGTCAGGCACATGTTCATGGATTGAGGAAGGTGATAAGTGTCACGGATCATCACCTTCTCCATAATTAAGCGCGAATGAACATCTTAGATAAGAACAAGCGTGTTTGAATGGAAAACAAAGGTAATTGCATTAATTCATCGAGACGCTGCAGAGCTCCTCACCCCCAACAATGGAGTTTAGAGACTCATGCCGTCATAAAGTATGTAATTCAGATCTGAAAATGTCATGAGGTACAAGATAAATCTCTAAAAGTTGTTTAAATAGAAAACTAGTATCCTAGGTTTACAGAATATGAGTAAACTAAGATAATTGGTGCAGAAATCCACTTCTGGGGCCCACTTGGTGTGTGCTGGGGCTGAGACTAAAGCTTCTCACGTGCTTGGGCTGTTTCTGGAGTTGAACGCCAGGTTGTGACGTGTTTTGGGCGCTGAACTCCAACTTGTAACCTGTTTCTGGCGCTGGACGCCAGACAGCAGCATGAAACTGGCGTCTAACGCCAGTTTCCGTCATCTATCTTCGCGCAAAGTATGAACTATTATATATTGCTGGAAAGCCCTGGATGTTTACTTTCCAACGCCGTTGAGAGCGCGCCAATTGGACTCCTGTAGCTCCAAAAAATCAATTCCGAGTGCAGGGAGGTCAGGATCCAACAGCATCAGCAGTCCTTTTACAGCCTAACTCAGATTTTTGCTTAGCTCCCTCAATTTCAGCTAGAAATTACCTGAAATCATAGAAAAACACACAAACTCATAGTAAAGTCCAGAAATATGATTTTTGCCTAAAAACTAATAATATTCTACTAAAAACTAATTAAAATATACTAACATCTACATGAAATTACCCCCAAAAAGCGTATAAAATATCCGTTCATCAACAACTCTAGACTTTACAAGGAAAAGATGAAAGCCATCCATGATAAGAACATTAGGAGAAGGGAATTCTGACCCGGTGACCTAGTCCTTCTTTACAACTCAAGGTTGAGATTACTACCCGGAAAACTTAGATCAAGGTGGGATGGACCCTACCAAGTGGAGAAAGTAGAACCTTATGGGGTCTACCACTTGCGCCACCCATCAAGTCCGGACATTTTCAAGGTAAATGGGCACCGTCTCAAATTATACCATGGTGAGCAAAGAAAGAACTCCAAGGAATTTGAAGTATTCCTCTTGAGAGATGCCTCTCTTGAACAAGAACTTTGAGCTAGTGGAAGTCCAACTTAAGGACGGTAAACAAAAGTGCTAGGTGGGAGACAACCCACCATGGTAAGATCTTCCTTTGTACATAACCATTCCATCATTCTTTAATTGACACTTGCTTAACACTTGACTTCATGATTGGTACCTAGGTAATAGAAGTAGTTGTGGTTAGGTTTTAATTCTAATTTTGCTTCATTTCTTGAGTTCATTTGGTGGTATCAAGTTAAAACACCCTTCTATAGTGCTTGAGTGGCTGTTTAGAGGGTTGGAATGCCATAAGTGGTGCACAAACATGCAAAATTTTGGAAAAGGCACCCATCTGCGCGTGCGGGCACCAGGCGCGCGCGCGTCCTTGAAGAATTTGTCGACCATCCGCGCGGACGCGCACCGTGCGCGGACGCATGGATCGACAAAAGCGACCCTCCATATATTTTCCAGAGAGTTGAGCCCACCCTACGCCAGCCCCATGCTTGAGGCACAGGCCAACCACGCGTGCGCGCACATGGCGCGTACGCACGCTTGAACAAATCTGCAGATCGACGCGCTAGTGCACCGTGTGCGCGCGCGCCGATTACCCTTGTGCACTCCTAGTACATATTCTAGAGAGTTAGGCCACTCTCAGGCCTGCACTAAGCCACCAGCCCACCACCTCTGCCGCGTGCGCGCACCTGGCGCGCACGCATCCATATGCTTGCAACACAATGTGCGCGCGCGCGCCCAGGCCGCGCACGCGTCCCTCGTCCTGCACCCTCCTCTAGGCCACTTCATAGAGAGTTAGGCCCACCCCAGGCCCATCTCATGCCTGGGGCATAACCACATTGCCGCGCACGCGCACCGTGCGCGCGCTCCAATAGCTCTGCAGCCAACTTCTGGTACTTCATCGAGAGAGTTGTGCCAACTCTAAGCCACCCTTGTGCTACTAGCACAAGCGCATGGACGCGTGCGCGCAACGTGCACGCACGCGCCCCCAATCCACCTCGCTTCTTTGCGCGAGCATGCACCATGCGCGCACGCGTGGGTGCTCGACGCCAACTTAATAGGGAGCACACTTGCCCCCTTTTATTCTTCTTCCCCTTTTCTTCTTCTCACCCCCTCTACTACCCTCTCCCCCTTACCCTTTCTCCTTCCTTCCAACCACCTCCGACCACCTACCTCCGGTGGCCCCTACATTGGCCCTCCATCCCCCATCATTCCACTTTACAACCCCCTCTCCCATACCCATTTCCATCTCTCTCAAGGTACTTTACTAGGCTCCCCTCTTGCTCTACTTCTCTCTTTTTGATTCTTAATCTTCAATTTCAATTTGTTTTAGGTAGTCCCCTTCTTTTCCCCTATATTTTTTTTAGCTACTTCTTTGGGGTGTTTTTCTTTTCCATTTAACTCTTTATAAGCATTTGGGTCTTACATTCTCTTGCATTGATAGATGAGATGTGTTTCTTGATTTTCTTACAACCACTGTGCACTATAGTCATTAATAATGGATTGTGGAATGTCACATTGCTTTCACCTGCATCTAATTACATACTACAAAAAGGATGAACGCCAAGTGTTTGATGAAAGGCCCACTTGAGTTTTGAGCTCATTTTGACTAATTGCCTTTTAACTAATCACTTTTGGGTGCATCCCCACATTCTCCAATCCATCCACTCACCTTTTCATAAATTGACTCCCACTTTGGTATTTGAGGGTGTATGCCTCTCATGCTTCTTACTTGCATGCTTAAACTACCCTTGCACCACATGCAAATGATTCGCCTTGCTCATCATATGTTATATGAGTTACATGTTGCAGCTGTCATGTAATAATGATACCCATCTTCTTATGGCATAACTCTTCATTTGCATCATCAGATTCAATTATGCTTCTTTGGGTTTGATGTTATCCCCTTTCTTTGCTATCACAGGATGGTAATCGAAAAGAACAAAGGGAAAGCCCCGAAGAAGCCAGCTTCCAATAGAGTGCCCCAAGAACTAATGGCCAAGCCACTCCTAAAGAAGGCTAAGGGCCCCGTTGATGTTCTAGAGAAGGACAACCCTCCAAAGGATTCAAATAAGTTCCCTAACCGCTACTGCGAACTTATTTACTCAAGAATGATTGAAAGGAATTATCACCCGGAGCCTCTTCTAGTCCTACCAGCTCACCTCACTCCGATAGTGATGCCACACATTGACCGGCGGCAATGGAGGTTCCTCTTGAGGCAACCAAAGGAGGCCAATCTTTCGTGGGTGGTGGAATTCTACTCCAACTACCACTCCCCCTTCTCACATCAATATTTGTGCGCCGGAAGCAAGTGTTAGTCACAGTGGAAACCATCCGAGAAGTCCTTGGGATTGGGCCGTTGACAGATAGATATGATGCCTACCAAGAAGTCTTGACTGCATGCGATGACCGTGCGTTCGATTGGAACGCAATCCTCCGCATAATTGCTTTACCCGACGCATGTTGGATTCGGGGGACCATAAAGCAACGACCAAAGGGTTTAGATGCCCGCTACCTCACTCAAGAAGCTACGGCATGGGCCCAAATTCTAGCCCACTACGTGCTCCCGAGCACCCATGGGTCATCCATTACCGCCGAGCTTGCATTATTGATATGGTGCATCTTAACCGAGATACCGGTCGACATTTCGCATGCCATTCGCCAATCCATGGGGCGCATTCATGCCAAGGGAAATCTACCTTTCCCTGCCATGGTGACCGAATTAGTTGCAATGGCCGGCGTCCACCGAGAGGCTAAGGATAGGAGAACCTCAATTCCGGTAGAGGGCGACGTTATTCCGACCAAGAGGTGCCTCAAGCCTCCGGAATTCACCAAGGACATTGGACTACCCACACCAACTCGCAACACTACCACATCATCCACACCACAAAAATCAGCCACCCAACGCCTTGAAGACCTGCACAAGAAGTTGGACCGTTATGAGAGGCGTAACCAACGCCGATATGCTCACGTGAAGAAACTTCTAAGCGTAGTCACCCCACCTATGGAGGAACCAGATATCTCCACATCCACCGCAACTTCAAGCGGAGATAGCGATGACATTGGAGATAAGGGACACTCGGGACTCGACCACCCATTGCGCCTAACCTATAGCACGGAGGACCGTGCTAAGTTTTAAGTGTGGGAAAGTCGGCCGACCGATCTCCGTAGGTAACACCCAAATAAATTCTTGTTCTTTGAACTCCTTTGTAATTAGGATATGTTGCATGATTAGGTCTTATTTGACACCATTTGCATGATAAGTTTACTTGGTTGGAACAATAAAACTCTTTCTTAGGAAACCAATACTTTGGGGCAACCGTGGCATTGCCAATTTTAAACAATTTTGATGCCAAATTTGCATGAAGAATTATACTTTGGAACATGGATTTTGAGTTAACAACACAAGCTAGTGAGCTTTGAGCCTTGTTTTGTGGCTACATCTTATAGTCACCTGCTATCCTTCTTGTGTGCAATTGTTCTCTCTCTATGAGTGTGATCCTTGATTTGTTTGATTCTTTATGTCCATTATTTTGTGTATTCATGCATTTATATGATTGAGGCCATCATTTCATTAGCTCACTTACCCAAACGGCCCTGCTTTTATCTTCCTTTGTTAGCCAATTTTGAGCCTACGATTAACCCACTTGGTTCTTTAATTTAGCACATTACAAGCCTTAAAGCGGAAAACAATAAATGTCCTTATTTGGATCTTTGATTAGCTTAGGCTAGTGTGTGTGAGTATCATTCAAGTGTGGGAATCTTGGGACATTGGATGAATAAAAGGGTAGTTTTGTATTGTTATTGAAAATATTTGGAATTAGGTACATACTCATGTATTGATCAAATGTATAGACCTTATGCATTGATGCTCTTGTATATAGAAAGAAAAAAAATGAGAAAAACAAAAGAAAAAAAAAAGAAAAGAAAAAAGAAAAAAATATAGAAAAAAATGAAAGAAAAAGAAGAAAAAGAAAGAAATAAAAAGGGGACAAAATGCCCCAAAGCAAAGTGTAGCTCAATAAAATCAATGCATGAGTGTTGCGAAATGAAAAGGGATACATGAGTATGTGAAAAAGTGAAAAATGGGTAGTTAGGTTAGAACTTAATTGTATAGGATGTCATAGGTTCGGAGGGAAGTCTAAGCCTATCAAAGATTCAAATTTCAAGCTCACTTGACCAAATATGCATCCTACCTTGACCCTAACCCCATTACAACCAAAGAAAAGACCTCATGATATATGTATGCATGCATGAAATATTTGTTGATTGTTAGAAGAAAAACAAATCTTAGAAAGCACGATTAGGAGAAAATTGAGAGAATCAACCCTAAACACTTGAGCGACTAGAGTGCAAAGACTTCCGGTGAGGGTTCGATGCTCAATTCCTTGATTCCCGGCTCTCACGAGCGTTCCTCATGCAAAGTCGCATATATTGCATTTGACGCATAAAATTGGTAAGTCCTATATTTGACCACCATCGGACCCTATATGCTTGCATATATCTTAGGAAGGTCGATTTGTTCCTAACCAAGTAGATAATAGCGCTAGTCATAGTTGCATTCATATAGGTAGGTTGCACTTCATGAGTCTTATACCTTTATGATCCCTCGGTTTTTAGTGTTTCTTTTGCATTTCTCCACGCATGAGGACATGCTAGAATCTAAGTGTGGGGAGGTTGATATACCCCATTTTGAGGGTTTATCTTGTGTTGATTTCAGGGGTTTTATCAATAATTCCACACACTTTTTAGATGAAAATACAAGACTTTGTGTTCCTTTCCTAATTTTGACTCATGGATGAAAACATGCTTATTTTGCACTAAATTAGATACATTTCTAATCTTCTCTTGATGCCATTCGATGTCGTGACCTGTGTGTTAAGTGGTTTCAGAATATAGGGCAGGGATGGACTGGAAGAGAGTAGGAGGACGGGTGCAAAGGAAGGGAGCATGAGAATTGAACTTTGGAAATCCCAGCATGGGCGCGTGCGCGCACTTGATGCGTCCGCGCGGATTGAGTAGTTAGAAGTCGAAGCCAAGAGCCAAGCCACGAGCCGGCTTGCGTAGCGGCTGAGCCATGATCGCCGGTGGCACGCACGCGTACATTACGCTTCCGCGCACGTTACAAGATGCCCCGTGGGCGCGCACGTGTACATGGCGCATGCGCGCCGATGTTCGAATATGATTTTTTAAAGAGCCACGTGACTTGGGCGTGGAGGCAGTTGGGAATCCCATTTTGGGGAAGTGCCCTGGCGGGAAAAGCTTAAGAAAACCAAGGGAACAAGGGTTAAGCACTTTTAGCTCATTTTCTAGATTCTAGAAATTTTGGGAGATAGTTAGTTACACTTGTGGAGAAGGAGAGAGATTCAAAGCTCTCATTAGGGTTCATCTTCATCCAATTTCTGAATTTTCATTCATTCTTTGGTGAGATCCATTGCAATTCTCAATTCATTTTGTTCATGTCATAGATCTTCTTCTCCAATCTCAAGTAGTGTTTGTAATTGCTCAATTCTCATAGATCTTGGATTCAATTTTGTAGTTTTGGATTTAATCAATTCCTTTAGAATCTCATTTCCATTGTTGTTCTTTGTTAATTGTTGTTAGTTCCTTGTGTTGAAATACTTTTAATTCTACTTTCTTCTCAATTTTACCATGGCTTTCACTCTTTCTCACCAAATGTTTGATGAAATGCCAACACTAGTTATGGAGTAAAAGTTTCTTACTTGGCATAGGGTTTGGGCCATTAGAAGAAGTTGAATAGTTGTGTCAATTGTTGATTTAGAATTAGGGATTGCTAATTGACTTGGAGTACACTAATGCTAGATTTCCATAAGGTAAAGCTAGGACTTGTGACTCAAGTTGATTACTCTCATTTGACTTTCCTCTATGCCTAGGGGTTAACTAAATGAAGCAAGGCCTAACTGGTCTCATCATTGAAAGAACTATAAGGATAGAATTTCTAATGCCAACCCTAAGCCAAGTCTTCTTTCTAATGCCAACCCTACGCCAAGTCTTTTAAGGATTGATTGTTTGTTTTCTATTTTGCTAAAACCTTCAAAGAATCACAACAAGGCTTTCTAATCAATAAAATGCACACTCTAGCAATTCCAAGGGAGGACGACTCGGGACACTAATACTCTCGGTTATAGATTGTAGGATTGTTTGGTGCGAAGTTTAAGTGTCGATTAGACTATACTCACGATCATATTCATCATTGAATTCTAAATCAACATGCTAAATTTCGTTTATCAGAGGCAACCCAATTTTATTTTATCTATATTATTTTGTTTTCTTTTAGGTTGATCATCATGTGAAGTCACAAAAATAATTACAAAAAAAATAGCATTGAAAATCGCACACCCTGGAGGAAGGGCGTTTAAACACCAGAACAGGGCAACAAACTGGCGTTTAGACGCCAGAACAAGGAGGAAAACTGGCGTTTAAACGCCAAAATAGGGTAGCAGACTGGCGTTTAAACGCTAGAATTGCACTCTAAGGCGTTGTGAATGCCCAATTGTAGCAGGGATGAAGAATTCCTTGACCCTTCAGGATCTGTGGACCCCACAGAATCCCCACCAACCTCAACTCACTCTCACTTCTCTTCACGCCTTTCTACAATACTCTTCCCCAAATACCCTTCACCAATCACCTCCATATCTCTTCCCCAAATACCCTTCACCAATTACCTCCTTAACTCTTCCCAAAAACCCCACCTACCTTCAAAATTCAAAACCATTTTCACACATCTCAAACACCTTCTTCCCCTCTTGGCCGAACCCTATACACCCTCCATCTCCTCTATTTTCTTCTTCTACTACATCTTTCCTTCTTCTTTTGCTCGAGGATGAGCAAATATTTTCAGTTTGGTGTGGTAAAAGCATTACTTTTTGTTTTTCCATAACCATTTATGGAACCTAAGGCTAGAGAACCCTCTAGAAAGAGGAAAGGGAAGACCATTGCTTCCACCTTTGAGTCGTCGGAGATGGAGAGATTCATCTCAAGGGTCCATAGCTCAGTAATAGAGCATTTGACTGAGCATGAGGAATTCCCTCATCAAGAAATCCCTGGGATGCCTTAAGGGATATATTTTCCTCCACACAACTATTGGGAGCAACTAAGGATAGGAGCACCAAAATCACTAGGGAGGAGCAACAAAGGCAAAGAAGAGACATAGAGGAGCTCAAGAGCACCATTGGTTCTTCAAGAGGAGGAAGATGCCACCCTCACTAAGGTGGACTCGTTCCTTAATCTCATTGTCTATTTATTTTCTGTTTTCGGCTTTATGTTGTATGTTCTATCTATGTTTGTGTCTTCATTACATGATCATTAGAGTGTCTAGTGTCTATGCCTTAAAGCTATGAATAAATGAATCCTTCACCTTTCTTAAATGAAAAATGTGCTTAATTACAAAAGAACAAGAAGTACTTGGATTTCAAATTTTATCTTGAAACTGGTTTAATTATTTTGATGTGGTGGCAATACTTTTTGTTCTCTAAATGAATGCTTGAACAGTGCATGTTTTTGATCTTGTTGTTTAAGAACGTAAAGTTGTTGGCTCTTGAAAGAATGATGAACAAAGAGAAATGTTGTTGATAATCTGAAAAATCATAAAATTGGTTCTTGAAGCAAGAAAAAGCAGTGAAAAAAAAGAGAAGAAAAAAATGGCGAAAAAAAGGAAGAAAAAGCAAGTAGAAAAAGCCAATAGCCCTTTGAACCAAAAGGCAAAGGTAAAAAGGATCCAACTAGGTGGGCCAAGGAAATAATATCCAGGCCTAAGCAGCTAAATCAAGCTATCCCTAACCATGTGCTTGTGGCATGAAGGTCCAAGTGAAAAACTTGAGACTGAGTGGTTAAAGTCGTGATCCAAAGCAAAAAGAGTGTGCTTAAGAACTCTGGACACCTCTAACTGGGGACTTAAGTAAAGCTGAGTCACAATCTGGAAAGGTTCACCCAATTATGTGTCTGTGGCATTTATGTATCCGGTGGTAATATTGGAAAACAAAGTGCTTAGGGCCACGGCCAAGACTCATGAAGTAGTTGTGTTCAAGAATCAACATACTGAACTAGGAGAATCAATAACACTATCTAAAATTCTGAGTTCCTATAGATGCCAATCATTCTAAATTTCAAAGGAAAAAGTGAGATGCTAAAACTGTTCAGAAGCAAAAAGCTACAAGCCCCGCTCATCTAATTAGGACTAAGTTTCATTGATACTATGGGATTCGTTGTATATTCTCTTCTTTTTATCCTATTTTGTTTTCAGTTGCTTGGGGACAAGGAACAATTTAAGTTTGGTATTGTGATGAGCGGATAATTTATACGCTTTTTGGCATTATTTTTAGGTAGTTTTGGTAGGATCTAGCTACTTTTTGGGATGTTTTTATTAAGTTTTTATGCAAAATTCACATTTACATACTTTGCTATGAGTTTGTGTGTTTTATTGTGATTTCATGTATTTGCTGGCTGAAATTGAGGGACCTGAGCAAAAATCTGATTCAGAGGCTGACAAAGGACTACAGATTCTGTTGGATTCTAACCTCCCTGCACTCGAAGTGGATTTTCTGGAGCTACAGAACCCCAAATGGCGCGCACTCAATTGCGTTGGAAATTAGACATCCAGGGATTTCCAGTAATATATAATAGTTTATACATTGCCTGAGTTTTGACGATGTAAACTGGCCTTCAAACGCCCCTTCTTTGTCCTATTCTGAAGTCAAAACGCCAGAGCTATCATAAAAGTTGGAGTTAAACTCCCAAACTGGCACCAAAGCTGGCATTTAACTCCAAGAGAAGTATCTACACGTGTAAAGCTCAATGCTCAGTCGAAGCACACACCAAGTGGGCCCGGAAGTGGATTTCTGCATCATTTACCTATTTCTGTAAACCCTAGTAGCTAGTTTTCTTATAAATAGGACCTTTTACTATTGTATTTTCATCTTTTGATCATCTTTTGATCTCTTGATCATGTTTTGGGGGCTGGCCATTCGGCCATGCCTAGACCTTGTTCTTGTGTATTTTCAACGGTAGAGTTTCTACACACCATTGATTAAGGTGTGGAGCCCTGCTGTTCCTTGAGTATTAATGCAATTACTATTGTTCTTCTATTCAATTCAAGCTTATTCTTGTTTTAAGATATTCACTCGCACTTCAACCTGATGAATGTAATGATCCGTGACACTCATCATCATTCTCAAGTATGAACGCGTGACTGACAACCACTTCTGTTCTACTTAAGATTGAGCGTGTATCTCTTGGACTCCTGGTCCACGACGGATGACTGCCTCACCTGACAACCGAGCTTTACATTCCGTGAGATCAGAGTCTTCGTGGTATAAGCTAGAATCCATTGGCAGCCATTCCTGAGATCCGAAAAGTCTAAACCTTGTCTGTGGTTTTTCGAGAAGGATCTGGAAAGGGATGACTGTGACGAGCTTCAAACTCACGAATGTTGGGCGTAGTGACAGACACAAAAGGATAGTAAATCCTATTCCAACTTGATCCTAAACCGACAGATGATTAGCAATGCGGGAAACCGTAGAGGACCTTTTTCATTGAGAGGATGGGAGGTAGCCATTGACGCCGGTGAAACCCTACATACAGCTTGCCATGGAAAGGAGTATGAAGGATTGGATGAAGGGAGTAGGAAAGCAGAGATTCAAAAGGAGCAAAGCATCTCCATACAGTTATCTGATATTCTCACCAATGAATTACATAAGTATCTCTATCTTTGCTTCATGTTTTATTTATTTTTTAATTATGAAAACTCTATCACCCATTTGAATCCACCTGACTGCGATTTACAAGGTGACCATAGCTTGCTTCAAGCTGACAATCTCCGTGGGATCGACCCTTACTCACGTAAGGTATTACTTGGATGACCCAATGCACTGGCTGGTTAGTTGTGCAAAGTTGTGACAAAGTGTGTTTCATGTTTGAGAGCACCAAGTCTATTGGCACCATTGTGATGATCACAATTTTGTGCACCAATGGACATAAAAAATCAAACAAATCAAAGATTACAATCATAGAAAGAGAACAATGCACACTAGAATGAAAATAAGTGCTTATATGATGTAACCACACAATCAGGCTCAAGATTCACATGCTTGTGTTCTTAGCTTAAAAACCATGTTCTAAAATAAATTCTTCAAGCAAGTTCAACAAAAAAAAAATTTCAAATTGGTAGGGTGCCCTAAAAACGGTTTCTTGGAAAATCAATTATCACCCTAACCAAGTTGTCCTAATAAGAAAGAAGTGGTAAAACATGTACAAATTCTAACTAACATGCAACCTATCATGCGAATGCAACACTAACTAAGAATTGGTGTTGAAAAGGAAATTGTTACCCATGGAGATCAGTTATCGACCGAACCTCCCCACACATGAAGATTACACCGTCTTCGGTGCATGCAAAGAAGAGCAAGGTGGATGGGTTGCCACAACTGATGAGCTTCCTCAAAGGATTGTGCGAGCGGACTTCTTTGTTGCCCTATTTAGAAGCTTTTCCTTTTCCTCTTTTAGTGGCCAACCTAAAAGGAAAGAAAAAGAAAGAAAATTAAGCCTACAATAAAGATATCAAAGCAATAGAACATAGGTGGAGGCTAATGCCAAATAAGAGTAAGGTTCTCATTACATGTTAGCTACGCATGTGAGGGAGAGAGCAGTATAGGCAAATGGCATATCGACTAATACTAGATGCAATAGTAAAATCAGAGCATAAGCAAATGACAGGAAGAGCATCAAGTTCAAGCAAGAATTGGCACAAACAATATTAGTGATAAGAATGATGAAAATGGAAATGGAGTACAAAAATAAAGAATAATGAATTAGGAAGGACTAAAGCACTAATCTTGTGTATGGAACAAATATGACCATTAATACTAAACAAGTCACGAAGCACTAAAACAATGCAAGAAAATTCTCAACAATTGAGTAAAAGAATTCAACACCATTATCAAAATGAGAAACTTAGGAAATAAAATAAGAACAAGCTATAAAAACAAACTTAAAATGCAATGAATGAAAATAAGCAAATGCAATAAAAGAAAATAGAAGAAAAGAAAAAAAATTTTAGTATTTTATTTATTTTTTATTTTTATTTTTAATTTTTTATTTTTTTGAAGAGAGGTGGTGCACGAAATTGCAATCACACTTTTGTAACTCCGCACAACTAACCAGCAAGTGCACTGGGTCGTCCAAGTAATACCTTACGTGAGTAAGGGTCGATCCCACGGAGATTGCCGGCTTGAAGCAAGCTATGGTTATCTTATTATTCTTAGTCAGGATATCAATAACAATTCTTAGTTTTATTTGTAAAAAGTAAAAGAACATGAAATAAATGATACTTGTGATTCAGTGATGAGGAATAGGTTGAGGTTCCGGAGATGCTCTGTCTTCTGAATCGCTGCTCTCCTACTGTCTTCTTCTCCAAACACGCATGGCTCTTTCCATGGCAGGCTTCATGTTGGTAGATCACCGTTGTCAATGGCTACCATTCGTTCTCTCAGTTAAAATGGACCGGCAACGGTTCTCACCGCAGGCCTAATCATCTGTCGGTTCTCACTTGTGTTGGAATAAGATCCATTAATCCTTTTGCATACTATCACTGCGCCCAACAGTCGCGAGTTTGAAGCTTGTCACAGTCATCCCTTTTCAGATCCTACTCGGAATACCACAGACAAGGTTTAGACTTTTCGGATCTCAGGAATGCTGCCAATTGATTCTAGCCTCTACCACGAAGGTTTAGATCTCACGAGTTTGAGTGCTCTGTTGTCAAGAGATGCAGGTCAAACTCGTGGATTAGAAACCCAAGAGATACACACTCAAGCTGTCGCCCAATGACTACGTTGAGCTCAATTGTGCATGAAATTGCAATCACACTTGCGATTCCGCACAACTAACTAGCAAGTGCACTGGGTCGTCCAAGTAATACCTTACGTGAGTAAGGGTCGATCCCACGGAGACTGTCGGCCTAAAGCAAGCTATGGTTACCTTGTAACTCTTAGTCAAGAGATTATCAATGAAAAGGGTTTTGTTTGCAATAAAATAAAAGAGCATGAAATAAAAGGAACTGGTGATTCAATAATGGAGAACAGGTTGGAGTTTTGGAGATGCTCTGTCATCTAAATCTCTGCTTTCCTACTGTCTTCTTCTTTACGCACGCAAGGCTCCTTCCATGGCAAGCTGTGTGTAGGGTGTCACCGTTGTCAATGGCTACTTCCCATCCTCTCAGTGAAAATGGTCCATGTGCGCTATCACCGCACGACTAATCATCTGTCGGTTCTCGATCATGTTGGAATATAATCCAGTGATCCTTTTACGTCTGTCACTACGCCCAACACTCACGAGTTTGAAACTCCTCACAGTCATCCCTTCCTGAATCCTACTCAGAATACCACAGACAAGGTTTAGACTTTCCGGATCCCCGGAATGGCCGCCAATAATCCTAGCTTATACCACGAAGACTCCAATCTTTCGGAATAGATGCTAAGAGATACACATTCAATCTAAGATAGAATGGAGGTGGTTGTCAAGCACGCGTTCATAAGTTGAGAATGGTGATGAGTGTCACGGATCATCACATTCATCATGTTTAAGTGTGAATGAATATATTAGAACGGAAGCAAGCGTGATTGAATAGAAAATAGTGGTAATTGCATTAATCCATCGAGACACAGCAGAGCTCCTCAACCCCAACAATGGAGTTTAGAGACTCATGCCGTAGAGATACAATGTAAAATGTGAAATTATCATGAGGTCCAAAATAAATCTCTAGAAGTAGTTTTTATACTCAACTAGTAACCTAGGTTTTCAGAAAATGAGTAAACTAAGATAGGTAGTGCAGAAATCCACTTCTGGGGCCCACTTGGTGTGTGCTTGGGCTGAACATTGGAGCTTTCATGTGTAGAGGTCTTCCTTGGAGTTTAAGTCTGGTTTATAACGTGTTTCTGGCATTTATCTCCAACTTTTATGCCAGTTCTGGCGTTTTGACTTTGGAATAAGGTAGAGAAGTGGCGTTTTGACGCCATTTTATGTCATGAAAACTCGCGCAAAGTATAGACTATTATATATTGTGGAAAGCTCTGGATGTCTACTTTCTAACGCAATTAAGAGTGCGCCATTTGGAGTTCTGTAGCTCTAGAAAATCCACTTAGAGTGCAGAGTGGTTAGAATCCAACAGCATCTGCAGTCCTTTGTTAGCCTCTGAATCAGATTTTTGCTCAGGTCTCTCAATTTCAGCCAGAAAATACCTGAAATCACAGAAAAATACACAAACTCATAGTAAAGTCCAGAAATGTGAATTTTGCATAAAAACTAATAAAAACATCCCAAAAAGTAGCTAGATCCTACTAAAAACTACCTAAAAACAATGCCAAAAAGCGTATAAATTATCCGCTCATCACTCACGTAGAACGGAAGTGGTTGTCAAGCACGCGTTCATAAGTTGGGGAGTGATGATGAGTGTCACGGATCATCACATTCTCCATGTTAAAATACGATTGAGTATATTAGAATAGAAACAAACGTGATTGAATAGAAAACAGTAGTAATTGTATTAATCCATGGAAAGCCCAGGATGTCTACTTTCCAATGCAATTAAGAGCGCGCCAATTGGGCTTCGGTAGCTCCAGAAAATCCACTTTAAGTGCAGGGAGGTCAGAATCCAACAACATTAGCAGTCTTTTTTTCAGCCTCTGAATCAGATTTTTGCTCAGGTCCCTCAACTTCAGCCAGAAAATACCTGAAATCATAGAAAAACACACAAACTCATAGTAAAGTCCAGAAATGTGATTTTTGCATAAAAACTAATAATAATATACTAAAATGTAACTAAAACCTATTAAAAGCGTATAAATTATCTGCTCATCAAGAGGACAAAGAAGAAAGTAAGAAAGGAAGAAGAGAGAAGAAGAAAGGTGGAAAGAAAGAAGAAGAAAAGAAGAAAGAAGAAGAAAGGAGAAAGGAGAAAAACAGGGTGCAATCCATGCATAAGCGTCACCCACGCTTAAGCATGGATTGCAGCAGGGACAATCCACGCATAAGCGTCGCCCATGCTTACGCATAGATTGCAGCAAGGGCAATCGACGCATAAGCGTCGCCCACGCTTTCGTGTGGGTGGAATGGCACAAAGTAGGCATAAAGTGGGCACAATTCTCTGGTTTTTGTACCAGAGATCCCCATATGGCAATCCATGCATAAGCATGGCCCACGTTTAAGCGTGGATTGACACTTTTTTTTAGTTTTTTTAAGCATAAAACAGAATTTAACACTCTCCTAACCTATAAACATTCTAAACCACCCAAAATTCAAATTTAACAAAAATCTTTTAGTTATTTTGAAAAAATTTTCAAAGACAAAACAAACAAAACTTGCATTATAAGCAAATTGCAATTCAAAAACAACTAACCTACAACTTAAAGCGTAAATCTACTCAAACAGACCATTAACCAAAACACTAAAACAAGAATATGCAAATAAGAAAACTACCTAACATTGGCAACCCAATGCATTCATTGATTATATATACAAGAGAATGGAAAGAGTTTACCATGGTGGGGTGTCTCCCACCTAGCACTTTTATTTAAAGTCCTTAAGTTGGACATTTGGTGAGTTCTTTGTCATGGTGGCTTGTGCTTGTCCTTATCCTTGAACTTCCACCAATGCTTGGACTACCAATAAGCTCCATCATTCAAGATTAATAGCTCCATGCCTTGATGGAGTTCTTCACAAGCTAAGGACTCCCAAAATTGATCTTCATTGAATAAATGTGAGAAAAATTGATAAAATCCCCTAAATTAAGTACAAGATAAACCACAAAATTAGGGTTTATTAGGCATCAATCCCACGAGTCCAACCTTTGACAGACGGTTACTTGAAGCCGATCCATTTCTTCCTTGAGACGATCCTTTGATTCTTGTTCTACTTTGCTAACATAAGCAGGATCATATTGCTCTTGGATTGATGGAGATGGATATTCTTCTATGGAGGATTGTGGTGGAAAGTAGAATTCATCTTGTGGGTGAAAGTTCACATACATTGGAGGTGGTTCATCTTTGTCATAGTATGGAGGAGGTGCTTCTTGGAAGTGTTGATATTGTGATGGTTCCATATATGGTTCATATGACTCAAAAGGTGGTTGGTATGGTGGATATGGATTAGGGTCATGGTGCGCGAAATTGTGAACAATACTTTTCACAACTCTCATAATCCCCGGTCATGAACCCCAAAAACTTGGTGTTCAATACCATGGCATTACACAACTTCGCACAACTAACCAGCAAGTGCACTGGGTCGTCCAAGTAATAAACCTTACGCGAGTAAGGGTCGATCCCACGGAGATTGTTAGTATGAAGCAAGCTATGGTCATCTTGTAAATCTTAGTCAGGCAAACTCAAATGGATATGGTGATGAACGAAAATAAACATAAAGGTAAAGATAGAGGTACTTATGTAATTCATTGGTAGGAACTTCAGATAAGCGCATGAAGATGCCTTCCCTTCCGTCTCTCTGCTTTCCTACTGTCTTCATCCAATCCTTCTTACTCCTTTCCATGGCAAGCTTATGTAGGGTTTCACCGTTGTCAATGGCTACCTCCCATCCTCTCAGTGAAAACGATTGCATATGCTCTGTCACAGCACGCGAAATTCAGCTGTCGGTTCTCGGTCAGGCCAGAATAGAATCCAATGATTCTTTTGCGTCTGTCACTAACGCCC
>NC_029776.3:56129476-56130542 GCF_000817695.3 Arachis duranensis | reverse complement strand
CAGCCAAAAAATACCTGAAATCACAGAAAAACACACAAACTCATAGTAAAGTCCAGAAAAGTGAATTTTAGCTAAAAACTATTAAAAATATACTAAAAACTAACTAGATCATACCAAAAACATACTAAAAACAATGCCAAAAAGCGTACAAATTATCCGCTCATCACAACACCAAACTTAAATTGTTGCTTGTCCTCAAGCAACTGAAAATCAAATAAGATAAAAAGAAGAGAATATGCAATGAATTCCAAAAACATATGTGAAGATCAGTATCAATTAGATGAGCGGGGCTTTTAGCTTTTTGCCTCTGAATAGTTTTGGCATCTCACTCTATCCTTTGAAATTCATAATGATTGGCTTCTATAGGAACGCAGAATCCAGATAGTGTTATTGATTCTCCTAGTTAAGTATGATGATTCTTGAACATAGCTACTTATTGAGTCTTGGCTGTGGCCCAAAGCACTCTGTCTTCTAGTATTACCACCGGATACATACATGCCACAGACACATAATTGGGTGAACCTTTTCAGATTGTGACTCAGCTTTGCTAAAGTCCCCAATTAGAGGTGTCCAGGGTTCTTAAGCACACTCTTTTCGCCTTGGATCACAACTTTTTTTCTGTCTTTTCTCTCTTTTTTTTCGTTTTCTTTTCTTTTTCTATTTTTTTCGATTTTTTTTTTGAATAGAAATGCTTTTTCTTGCTTCAAGAATCATTGTAATGATTTTTCAGATCCTCAGTAACATGTCTCCTTTTTCATCATTCTTTCAAGAGTCAACATTCATGAACCACAAATTCAAGATACATATGCACTGTTTAAGCATACATTCAGAAGGCAAAAGTAATGCCACCACATCACAATAATTAAACTGTTATAAAATTCAAAATTCATGCAATTCTTTTTCTTTTTCAATTAAGCACGTTTTTATTTAAGAGAGGTGATGGATTCATAGGACATTCATAACTTTAAGGCATAGACACTAAGACACTAATGATCACAAGACACAAACATGGACAAACATAAGCATAAAATTCGAAAAATAGAAGAATAAAGAACAAGGAAATCAA
>NC_029776.3:56128802-56129162 GCF_000817695.3 Arachis duranensis | reverse complement strand
CAAATGAGATGAGGGAAGGCTAACCTTGCCAAGGTAGAGGACTTGTCCGCCACCTTATAGAGCTCTTGAGCTATAACCTCATAAACTTCTATTTCTTCTCCAATCATGATGCTATGGATCATGATAGCCCGGTCTATGGTAACTTCGGACCGGTTGCTAGTGGGAATGGTTGAGCGTTGGATGAACTCCAACCATCCTCTAGCCACGGGTTTGAGGTCATGCCTTCTCAATTGAACCGGCTTCCCTCTTGAATCTCTCTTCCATTGGGCGCCCTCTTCACATATGATCGTGAGGACTTGGTCCAACCTTTGATCAAAGTTGACCCTTCTAGTGTAAGGATGTTCATCTCCTTGCATCATG
>NC_029776.3:56112996-56127575 GCF_000817695.3 Arachis duranensis | reverse complement strand
ACCTCAAAGATCCCTAGCTTCTCCATTACAGAGAGAGGCATGAGGTTTACACTTGACCCTAAGTCACACAAGGCCTTCTTGAAGGTCATGGTGCCTATGGTACAAGGTATTGAAAACTTCCCAGGATCCTGTCTCTTTTGAGGCAGTTTCTGCCTAGACAAGTCATCCAGTTCCTTGGTGAGCAAAGGGGATTCATCCTCCCAAGTTTCATTTCCAAATAACTTGTCATTTAGCTTCATGATTGCTCCAAGGTATTTAGCAACTTGCTCCTCAGTGACATACTCATCCTCTTCAGAGGAAGAATACTCATCAGAGCTCATGAATGGCAGAAGTAAGTCCAATGGAATCTCTATGGTCTTAGTTTGAGCCTCAGATTCCCATGATTCCTCATTGGGGAACTCATTGGAGGTCAGTGGACGTCCAGTGAGGCCTTCCTCAGTGGCGTTCACTGCCTCTCCTTCCTCCCAAAATTCGGCCATGTTGATGGCTTTGCACTCTCCTTTTGGATTTTCTTCTGTATTGCTTGGGAGAGTACTAGGAGGGAGTTCAGTAATTTTCTTGCTCAGCTGACCCACTTGTCCTTCCAAGTTTCTAATGGAAGACCTAGTTTCAGTCATGAAACTTTGAGTGGTTTTGATTAGATCAGAGACCATGGTTGCTAAGTCAGAGTTATTCTGCTTAGAACTCTCTGTCTGTTGCTGAGAGGATGATGGAAAAGGCTTGCTATTGCTAAACCTGTTTCTTCCACCATTATTGTTGTTAAAACCTTGTTGAGGTCTCTGTTGATCCTTCCATGAAAAATTTGGATGATTTCTCCATGAAGGATTATAGGTGTTTCCATAGGGTTCTCCCATGTAATTCACCTCTTCCTATCATAGAATGGCTCTTGTTCATAGTGCATTGGTGGATGTTGTTGCCAAGAGGATTGATCATATGCATATGGCTCCTCCCACCCTTGATTGTTCCATCCTTGATGTATCTCTTCATTGTAACTCCCATTTCCTACAGCATAGTTAGAACCAAACTCATAGCCAAAGTGAGAATTCATAATGAAAAGAGAGAATAAAAACAAAAGCCAACCAAGAAATAATGAAACAAAGTCCTAAAACTAGTTAAAACTAGCAAGCAATCCAAAAATCAAGCTATTCACAATATTAACATATGTACAATAACCAATGACAAGGCACACTATTGCAACTCCCCGGCAACGGCGCCATTTTGATGAGCGAGATTTTTGATGGTATAGAATTTCACAAATGAAATCTCGTTGCAAGTATAGTTCTAAACCAACAAACAATTCCTTCAATAAAAAAAAATTTGGTTGTCACAAGTAACAAACCCGAATAAAAATAAACCGAAGTATTTAAACCTCGGGTCGTCTCTCAAGGAATTGCAGGGAAGTGTTATTGTTATTGGTTAGGAAGTATGTTTTAGGATTTTTGGGTTACAGAATAAGAAATGTAAATGGCAAAAGAATTAAACTAACAACTAAGAAAGCTCTTGGCAAGGAATGAGAATTATAAGCCCTATCCTTGATGAGCGGATATTTTATACACTTTTTGGGGGTAATTTCATGTAGATTTTAGTATGTTTTAGTTGGTTTTTAGTAGATTTTTATTAGTTTTTAGGCAAAAATCGTATTTATGGACTTTACTATGAGTTTGTGTGTTTTTATGTGATTTCAGGTATTTTTCTGGCTGAAATTGAGGGAGCTGAGCAAAATCTGATTTAGGCTGAAAAAGGACTGCTGGTGCTATTGGATTCTGACCTCCCTGCACTCGGAATGGAGTTTTTGGAGTTACAGGATTTCAATTGGCGCGCTCTCAACTGGGTTGGAAAGTAGACATCCAGAGCTTTCCAGCAATATATAATAGTCCATACTTTGCGCGAAGATAGATGACGGAAACTGGCGTTCAACGCCAGTTCCATGTTGCAGTCTGGCGTTCAGCGCCAGAAACAGGTTGCAAGTTGGAGTTCAACGCCAGAAACAGGTTACAACCTGGCGTTCAACCCCAAAAACAGCCCAGGCACGTCAGAAGCTTAAGTCTCAGACGCAGCACACACCAAGTGGGCCCCAAAAATGGATTTCTGCACTATCCATCTTAGTTTACTCATTTTCTGTAAACCTAGGTTACTAGTTTAGTATTTAAACAACTTTTAGAGACTTATTTTGTATCTCATGATATTTTAGATCTGAATTATATTCCTTGTGACGGCATGAGTCTCTAAACTCCATTGTTGGGGGTGAGGAGCTCTGCAGCCTCTTGATGAATTAATGCAATTATTTCTGTTTCCCATTCAAACATGCTTGTTCCTATCTAAGATGTTCATTTGCGCTTCACTATGAAGAAGGTGATGATCCATGACACTCATCACCTTCCTCAATCCATGAACGTGTGCCTGACAACCACCTCCGTTCTACATCAGATTGAATGAGTATCTCTTAGATTTCTTAATCAGAATCTTCGTGGTATAAGGTAGAATTTATGGCGGCATTCATCAGAATCCGGAAAGTCTAAACTTTGTCTGTGGTATTCCGAGTAGGATTCAATGATTGAATGGCTGTGACGAGCTTCAAACTCGCGATTGTTAGGCGTAGTAACAGACACAAAAGGATCAATGGATCATATTCTGACATGATCGAGAACCAACAGATGATTAGCCGTGCTGTGACAGAGCATTTGGACCATTTTCACTGAGAGGATGGGAAGTAGCCATTGATAACGGTGACGCCCTACATACAACTTGCCATGGAAGGAGCCTTGCGTGTGTGAAGAGGAGGACAAGAGAAAAGCTGAAATTCAGAGGACAAAGCATTTCCAAAACTCCAACATATTCTCCATTATTGAGTAACAATTACTTATTCCAAACACTTTCACTTTTTACAATTAAATTCAAAGAACCTTATTGGCATCTTGACTAAGATTAATAAGATAACCATAGCTTGCTTCATACCAACAATCTCCATGGAATCGACCCTTACTCACGTAAGGTATTACTTGGACGACCCAGTGCACTTGCTGGTTAGTTGTGCGGATTGCAAAGGTGTGATTGCAATTTTGTGCACCAAGTTTTTGGTGCCGTTGCCGGGGATTGTTCGAGTTTGAACAACTAAAGGTTTATTTTGTTGCTTAGATTAGGAATAAATTATTTTTGTTGCTATATAGTCATTAAATCTGAGTCCTTTATTTTCTTTTAAAAAAATTTTCAAAAATATTATTTTTCCTTATTAATTTTTAATTTTTATGTGAGTTTAGTTTTATATTTTAAGTTTGGTGTCAATTGTATATTTTATATTTTCCTTTAAATTTTTGAATTGCATGTTCTTTATTTTTCCTTGATCTTCAAATTGTTCTTGTCAAATTTTCTTCTTTGATCTTTGGTTTTTCATATTTTGTGTATTTTTCGTGTTTTCCTTGTGCTTTTTAAAAATATTAGTTTTCAAAAATATATTTTTTTATATACAATATTAAAATACGTTACATTTATAGCTCAGTTGGCTAGAGCGTTGGCTTATGTTCTTAGCAATTGGGTATCTTCCTTTTAAAACTTTTTTTCAAAAATAATTTCTTTGATTAAATCTTGTGCCAAACTTTAAGTTTGGTGTTCTTTCTTTTGTTCTTGGTGTTCTTGTGAATCTTCAAGGTGTTCTTGAGTGTTTCTTGTGTTTTGATCCTAAAATTTTTAAGTTTGGTGTTCCTTGGTGTTTTCCCTCCAAAATTTTCGAAAACAAGGAGCATTAGATCTAAAAAAATTTTAGTCTTGTGTCTTTTGTGTGTTTTTCTCTTTCATCATAAAATTCAAAATTCAAAAAATATCTTTTCTAACTAATTTTAAGCCATATTTTCGAATTTTTTTTATATATAAAAATTCAGATTTTAATTTTAAAATTTTTCAAATCTTATCCTTTTAAGATTTAAAAAAATAATATTATTATATCTTTTTCGAAAATATCCTAACCATTTTCTCTCTCCTCACTTTTTCGAAAATCTTCATAAAATATTTTTAAATTTTTTTATTTTATTTTTATTTTTATTTATTTTTAATTTTATTGTTATTTTATTTTATTATTATTATTTCAAAATTTTTATATATAATAAAATAAATAAAATAAATTCACATCATCTCCCTTTTTTCATTATGGACTTAAGTGAAAATGAACAGTCCAGAAGGACTCTGGGGTCATATGCTAACCCCACTACTGCTTCATACGGGAGTAGTATCTATATACCCTCCATCGGAGTCAGTAGCTTTGAGTTGAACCCTCAGCTCATTATCATGGTGCAGCAAAGTTGCCAGTATTCTGGTCTTCCACAAGAAGAACCTACAGAGTTTCTGGCACAGTTTTTACAAATTGCTGACACAGTACATGATAAGGAAGTAGATCAGGATATCTACAGATTGTTACTATTTCCATTTGCTGTAAAAGACCAAGCTAAGAGGTGGTTAAATAACTAACCTAAGGACAGCATAAAGACATGGAAACAGTTGTCAGAAAAATTCAAGGCTTTAAACAAGGAGATAATGAATCCCTTTATGATGCCTGGGAGAGATACAGAGAGATGCTAAGAAAATGCCCTTCTGAAATGTTTTCAGAGTGGGTGCAGTTAGACATCTTCTATTATGGGCTTACAGTGAGAGCTCAGATTTTTCTAGACCACTCAACTGGTGGATCTATACACATGAGAAAGACAATAGAAGAAGCTCAAGAGCTTATTGATACAGTTGCCAGAAATCAGCATCTGTACCTAAGCAGTGAACCTTTCATCAATGAAGAGGCTAAAACGGTAACTGCTGAACTCAGTCCTGCAGAACAAGTTACTAAATTCAATCAGCAACTGGATTTTGTAACAAAACAGCTAGCCGAATTCAAGGAGATACTACAAGAAACAAAAATGGCTAATATGAATATGGAAGTACAGTTGAAGCAAACAGAATAGCAGTTATCAAAACAAATAACAGAAGAGTGCCAAGCAGTTCAATTAAGAAGTGGCAAAACATTAAATACCTCACTTGAAGGTAGCAGGAAGCCAAGAAATGAGCAAACTACCCAAAATCCATCTGAGGACAGTAAGAGCCCAGAGAGGAATAATTCTGGCGCTCAAACGCCAGAAAATGGGTGGAAAACTGGCGTTGAACGCCTAAACCATGCTCAGTCCTGGCGTTCAACGCCAGAAACAAGCAAGGAATTGGCGTTGAACACCCAAAGGAAGCACAGTTCTGGCGTTCAGACGCCAGAAACCGGTGAGGATTTGGCATCTAACACCACTCCAGCTTCTACCCCTAGCATTCAAACACCAGTGGGAGATCAGACACATACAAGTGCTGATAGCGACCCCTCTAAAAAGGCTTCTCAACCCACATCTATAGGCAATAAACCTACAGCAACTAAGGTTGATGAATACAAAGCCAAAATGCCTTATCCTCAGAAACTTTGCCAAGCGAAACAGGATAAGCAATTTGCCCACTTTGCAGACTATCTCAGGACACTTGAAATAAAGATTCCATTTGAAGAAGCACTTGAGCAAATACCCTCTTATGCTAAGTTCATGAAAGAGATCTTAAGTCATAATAAGGATTGGAGGGAAACTGAAAAAGTTTACCTCACTGAAGAATGCAGTGCAGTCATTCTGAAAAGCTTAACTGAGAAGCTTAAAGATCCTGGAAGCTTTATGATACCGTGCACATTACAAGGTACTTGTACCAAGCAAGCTCTATGTGATCTTGGCGCAAGTATCAACCTAATACCTGCATCTACTATCAAAAAGCTTGGATTGACTGATGAAGTCAAACCAACCCCGATATGTCTCCAACTTGCTTATGGTTCTATTAAACACCCATCAGGCGTGATTGAAGACGTGATTGTCAAGGTTGGGCCATTTGTCTTTCCCACTGACTTTGTGGTGCTGGAAATGGAGGAGCACAAGAGTGCAACTCTCATTCTAGGAAGACCGTTCCTAGCAACTGGCCGAACCTTTATTGACGTCCAAAAAGGGGAAGTGACCCTGAGAGTCCATGAGGACAAGTTTAAGTTGAATGTTGTCAAAGCTATGCAGCATCCAGACACCCAAAATGACTGCATGAGCATTGATATTATTGACTCTCTAGTAAAAGAGGTCAATATGACTGAGAGTCTCGAATCAGAGCTAGAGGATATCTTTAAAGATACTCAGCCTGATCTGGAAGAACCAAAGAGAATAATAAAACCTCTGAAAATCCCTCAGGAAGAGGAGAAACTTCCCAAACCCGAGCTCAAACCACTACCACCATCCCTGAAATATGCATTTCTAGGAGAAGGTGATACCTTTCCTGTAATCATAAGCTCTATCTTAGAGCCACCAGAAGAGGAAGCACTAATTCAAGTGCTAACAGCTCTTGGGTGGTCCATCAGCGATCATAAGGGCATTAGCCCAGCCAGATGCATGCACAAGATCCTATTGGAGGGTGACGCTAAGCCAGTGGTTCAACCACAGAGGCGGCTGAATCCAGCCATGAAGGAGGTGGTGCAGAAGGAGGTCACTAAATTACTAGAGGCTGGGATTATTTATCCTATTTCTGCTAGCCCCTGGGTAAGCCCTGTCCAAGTCGTCCCTAAGAAGGGTGGCATGACAGTGGTTCATAATGAAAAAATGAACTGGTTCCTACAAGAACAGTTACAGGGTGGCATATGTGTATTGATTATAGAAGGCTCAATACAACTACCAGAAAGGATCATTTTCCTTTACCCTTCATACACCAGATGCTAGAAAGACTAGCAGGTCATGAATACTACTACTTCCTGGATGGATATTCAAGTTATAATTAAATTGCAGTAGATCCCCAGGATCAAGAGAAAACATCATTCACATGTCTATTTTGAGTATTTGCATACAGAAGGATGCCATTTGGTCTGTGCAATGCACCTGCAACCTTTCAAAGGTGCATGCTCTCAATTTTCTCTGATATGGTGGAAAAATTTCTGGAAGTCTTCATGGATCACTTTTCAGTATTTGGAGACTCATTCAGCTCCTGTCTTCACCATCTAGCACTTGTTCTAAAGAGGTGCCAAGAGACTAACCTGGTTTTAAACTGGGAGAAATGTCACTTTATGGTGACTGAAGGAATTGTATTACCACCACCTGCCAATGTTAAGGCAATCAGAAGCTTTCTGAGGCATGCAGGATTCTATAGAAGGTTTATAAAGGATTTTTCAAAAATTGCCAAACCTCTGAGTAATCTGCTAGCTGCTGACACGCCATTTATCTTTGATAAAGAGTGTCCGCAGGCATTTGAAACTCTGAAAGCTAAGCTGGTCATAGCACCAGTCATCTCTGCACCAGACTGGACATTACCATTTGAATTAATGTGTGATGCTAGTGACCATGCCATTGGTGCAGTGTTGGGACAAAGGCATGACAAGCTTCTGCACGTCATTTATTATGCCAATCGTGTTCTAAATGACGCACAGAAAAATTACACAACCACAGAAAAAGACTTACTTGCAGTGGTTTACGCCATTGACAAGTTCATATCTTATTTAGTAGGATCAAAAGTGATTGTGTACACTGACCATGCTGCTCTTAAATATCTACTCATAAAGAAGGATTCAAAACCCAGACTCATAAGATGGGTGTTGCTTCTGCAAGAGTTTGATATAGAAATAAGAGATAGAAAAGGGACAGAGAATCAAGTAGCAGATCACCTGTCCCGAATAGAACCAGTAGAAGGGCGTCCCTCCCTCTTACTGAGATCTCTGAAAACTTTTCGAATGAGCAACTCTTTGCCATCCAGGAAGTGCCATGGTTTGCAGACATTACAAACTACAAGGTAGTGAGGTTCATACCCAAAGAATACAGTAGGCAGCAATTAAAGAAGTTGATCACGAATGCAAAATACTATCTTCGGGATGAACCATATCTCTTCAAGAGATGTGCAGACGGAGTAATCCATAGATGTGTACCTAAAGAAGAAGCACAGAAGATCCTCTGGCACTGCAGTGGATCACAGTATGGAGGACATTTTGGAAGTGAGCGAACAGCCACAAGAGTCCTCCAATGTGGCTTCTACTGGCCTACTCTCTATAAAGACTCCCGAGTGTTTGTACTTAATTGTGACAGTTGCCAAAGATCTGGAAATCTACGTCACATTTATGCCATGCCTCAACAAGGGATCTTAGAGATTGAGTTGTTTGATGTATGGGGTATTGACTTCATGGGACTTTTTCCACCATCATACTCAAACACTTATATTCTGGTGGCAGCGGATTATGTATCCAAATGGGTGGAAGCTATTGCAACACCCACTAATGATAATAAGACAGTGTTGAAATTCCTCCAGAAACACATCTTCAGTAGATTTGGTATCCCTAGAGTACTAATCAGTGATGGGGGCACTCATTTCTGCAATAAGCAGCTTTACTCTATTTTGGTTCGATATGGAGTTAGCCACAGGGTGGCCACTCCATATCATCCACAGACAAATGGGCAAGCTGAAGTCTCTAATAGAGAACTTAAAAGAATCCTGGAATGAACTGTGATTAACCGTAGAAAGGATTGGGCAAGAAGCTTGGATGATGCTCTATGGGCATACAGAACAGCATTCAAGACTCCTATAGGAACTTCTCCATACCAGCTCGTGTATGGAAAAGCCTGTCACTTGCCAGTGGAATTGGAACATAAGGCCTAATGGGCAACCAGATTCCTAAACCTTGATGCCAAGTTAGCTGGAGAAAAATGATTGCTCCAGTTAAATGAGCTAGAGGAATCTAGACTCAATGCTTTCGAGAATGCAAAAATTTACAAAGAGAAAGCAAAAAGATGGCATGACAAGAAGCTATCATCCAGAGTCTTTGAGCCAGGGCTGAAAGTTCTGCTGTTTAATTCTAGGCTCAGATTATTCCCCAGAAAGTTGAAGTCCCGGTGGAGAGGTCCATATGTGATTACAAGTGTGTCACTATATTGATACGTGGAGCTTTAGGATAATGATTCTAATAAAAAATCATTGTTAATGGACAGAGAGTCAAACATTATCTTGAAGGAAATTTTGAGCAAGAATGCTCAAAACTGAGACTTGATTAAAGCTCAGTAATAGTCCAGCTAAAGACAATAAAGAAGCGCTTGTTGGGAGGCAACCCAGCCATTTACAAAGTTTATTTGTTAATTAATTGATTTTTACAGGTATATGTCAATTATCTTCAAGGTAAAATAGCAATTGCTTGAGTTCACAGAGTTACAGAAGGATTCAGAGAATAAAAACAGCAAAAAGAAGCTCACTGGTGCGAAAAAGCCAATAAGAGCTGCTTTGGGCGCTGAACGCCCAAAAAAAGCACTCACTGGGTGTTCAACGCCAGTATGGATAGCCATCTGGGCGTTGAACGCCAGAAAAAGTATCTTCTGGGCGTTGAACGCCAGAAAAAAACACCTTCTGGGCGTTCAACGCCAGGTTTATAGCATCCTGGGCGTTCAACGCCCAGTGACAAAGGAGTTCCTGGTGTTCAACGCCAGCTAGAAGCAACAGCTGGGCGTTGAACGCCCAGGAGAAGCTACAAATGGGCGTTAAATGCCCAAAACATGCAGTGTTTGGGCATTTAATGCCAGGATTGCGAGGAGGAGGTAAATTCGTTTTCACTTCAAATTTTTTCCAATTTTCATGTTTCAATTCATGATTTCTTGCATAAACATATTACAAACTCTCATCTTTCATCTTCAATTCCAAAAAAATTTTTTCCCTAAACATGTTTCTTAATTTTTCTTCAATATCTTTTCAAACCTTTTTCAAAACTCAATTATCTTTTTGAATTCTTTTCAAATCTTTTTAATTTCTTCTGAATTTTTTTCAAACTCATCATATTATCTTTTTGAATTCAAAGTTATCCTTTTTAAAATCTCATCATATCTTTTGAATTTTCAAAATTGCCCCTCCTTCTATTCCCCTCTTTTCCTTTCTTTTGTTTGAGGACAAGCAAACCTCTAAGTTTGGTGTGTTTTTTCGTGATCACTGAGCTAAAACTCATCAATATCATTGCACTTGAGGGAAAACAAACTATTTCAAGAGGCAAGAATGAGAATATTCCAAAACCAGTATGGAATTAAGAGAAGTTCTTAACCAAAGAACATGAAGACCATTACCACAAAATAATAGGTCTGAGATCAGTGATCCCGGAAGTTAAATTTGATATGAAAGAAGACGAATATCCGGAGATACAGGAGCTGAAGCGCCAGAAGCTGTCTCTTGAAGGACCATACACCCCACAAGTTGAAGGAGCACCCATCATCTCCCAAACCAAAGGTTGTTGAGTCCTAATCTTAAACTTAACTCTGTGATAATTGTTCTTATTAGGAATTTACCTTAGAAGTTATATATTAGTAGTAGTAATTAGTATCTCTATTTTGATTTTATCTCCAATTAAGCTATAATTTATTTTTTTCTCATCATCATCAAACATGAATAAAATAGTAGATTTGTAGAATAAAGAGGCAATATTTTTCGAGTTTTTAATAAGGAAAATTCTAATTATTTAGATGCGGTGGCAATACTTTTTATCTTCTGAATGAATGCTTGAACAGTGCATATTTTTTATATTGAATTTCATGAATGTTAAAATTGTTGGCTCTTGAAAGAATGATGAACAAGAGAAATATTATTGATGATCTGAAAAATCATGAAATTGATTCTTGAAGCAAGAAAAAGCAGTGAAAAAAATGGCAAAAAAAAGGGAATCATTGGATAAAGAAAAAGAAAAGCCAATAACCCTTAAAACCAAAAGGCAAGGGTGAAAAGGATCCAAGGCTTTGAGCATTAATGGATAGGAGGGCCCAAGGAAATAAATCCAGGCCTAAGCGTCCCTAACCATGTGCTTGTGGCATGCAGGTCCAAGTGAAAAGCTTGAGACTGAGTGGTTAAAGTCGTGATCCAAAGCAAAAGAGTATGCTTAAGAACTCTGGACACCACTAATTGGGGACTTTAGCAAAGCTAAGTCACAATCTAAAAAGGTTCACCCAGTTATGTGTCTGTGGCATTTATGTATCCGGTGGTAATACTGGAAAACAAAGTGCTTAGGGCCACGGCCAAGACTCATCAAGTAACTGTGTTCAAGAATCAACATACTAAACTAGGAGAATCAATAATACTATCTGAATTCTAAGTTCTTATGGATGCCAATCATTCTGGATTTCAAAGGATAAAATGAGATACCAAAACTGTTCAGAAGCAAAAAGCTACTAGTCCCGCTCATCTAATTAGAATCTGAGCTTCACTTGAAACTCTGAAATATTATTGCTTCTTAATTTCTTTTTATCCTACTTTATTTATCTAGTTGCTTGAGGACAAGCAACAGTTTAAGTTTGGTGTTGGGATGAGCAAATATTTTATACGCTTTTTGGGGGTAATTTCAAGTAGATTTTAGTATGTTTTAGTTGGTTTTTAGTATATTTTTATTAGTTTTTAGGCAAAAATCATATTTCTGGACTTTACTATGAATTTGTGTGTTTTTCTGTGATTTTAGGTATTTTTCTGGCTGAAATTGAGAGAGCTGAGCAAAAATCTGATTTAGGCTGAAAAAGGACTGCAAATGTTGTTGGATTCTGACCTCCCTGCACTCGGAATGGATTTTTTGGAGCTACAGGGTTCCAAATGGCGCGCTCTCAACAGGGTTGGAAATTAGACATCCAGGGCTTTCTAGCAATATATAATAGTCTATTCTTTGCGCGAAGATAGATGACGTAAACTGGCATTCAATGCCAGTTCCATGTTGCAGTCTGGCGTTCAGCACCAGAAACAGGTTGCAAGTTGGAGTTCAATGCGAGAAACAGGTTACAACCTGGCGTTCAACTCCAGAAACAGCCCAGGCACGTGAGAAGCTTAAGTCTCAGCCCCAGCACACACCAAGTGGGCCCCATAAGTGGATTTCTGCACTATCCATCTTAGTTTACTCATTTTCTATAAACCTAGGTTACCAGTTTAGTATTTAAACAACTTTTAGAGACTTCTTTTGTATCTCATGGCATTTTAGATCTGAATTATATACCTTGTGACGACATGAGTCTCTAAACTCCATTGTTGTGGGTGAGGAGCTCTGCAGCGTCTCGATGAATTAATGCAATTATTTCTATTTTCCATTCAGACATGCTTGTTCCTATCTAAGATGTTCATTCGTGCTTCACTATGAAGAAGGTGATGATCCGTGACACTCATCACCTTCCTCAATCTATGAACGTGTGCCTGACAACCACCTCCATTCTACATCAGATTGAATGAGTATCTCTTAGATTTCTTAATCAGAAACTTCGTGGTATAAGTTAGAATTTATGGCGGCATTCATCAGAATCTGGAAAGTCTCAACCTTGTTTGTGGTATTCCGAGTAGGATTCAATGATTGAATGGCTGTGACGAGCTTCAAACTCGTGATTGTTGGGCGTAGTGACAGACGCAAAAGGATCAATGGATCATATTCTGACATGATCAAGAACCAACAGATGATTAGCCGTGCTGTGAGAGAGCATTTGGACCATTTTCACTGAGAGGATGGGAAGTAGTCATTGACAACGGTGACGCCCTACATACAGCTTGCCATGGAAGGAGCCTTGCGTGTGTGAAGAGGACGAGAAGAGAAAAGCTAAAATTTAGAGGACAAAGCATCTCCAAAACTCTAACATATTCTCCATTATTGAGTAACAATTACTTATTCCAAACACTTTCACTTTTTACAATTAAATTCAAAAAACCTTATTGGCATCCTGACTAAGATTAATAAGATAACCATAGCTTGCTTCATACCAACAATCTTCGTGGGATCAACCCTTACTCACGTAAGGTATTACTTGGACGACCCAGTGCACTTGCTGGTTAGTTGTGCGGATTGCAAAGGTGTGATTGCAATTCCGTGCACCAATCCTCATTATCCTTATCAATTGTGACAAGAATTGTTCATTGCTCCACTTAGTTAACCTCTAACTATGAAGGAAAGTCAAGTGGATGTCAACTTGAGACCACAAGTTCTAGTCTAATCATAGTGAAAGACTAGCTTTAGTGGCATTCAAATTGACTAGCAACTTCTAATTATTAATCAACAAAGGAGTTTGAGAACTCAAGCATCACTAATTACTCAACTCAAGCCAAGAAGAGAAAAATCTACACTAAAATCCAACCAAGCATTTTATCAAACACTTGGAAGGCATAAGAAGAAAGCATAATAAAATGACAAGAGATATAAAATCTAACAACTACCAAAGCAAGAAAACAACAATAGCAAAGCAATTAAACAATGAAGGAACATAAAACATGAAATTGCATTAAAGAAAATTAAAATCAACAAGAGTGCTCATAAACATGAAAAGTGGCAAAATAAAGGAAATAGCAAGAGGAAATAGGAGAATCAAAGTACTAGAACAAGAAATTGAAAGGAAATGTATATGAAAACAAGAATTAAAAACTAGATCTAAGAAGAGATTTAAATCTCATCTAATCCTAATTCTAGAGAGAGGAGAGAGCTTATCTCTCTAGAATTCTATCCTAAAACATGATGAAAACTAAACTATGACTACTTGGTTCATTCCCCTTCAATCCTTGGGTTCAATAGCATTAGAAATGAGTTGGATTGGACCCAAAATACTTCAGAAATTGCTGGCCACTAATTGCTAAAATTGACCAACGCTGATCCCGTGACATGTGCGTGTGGAATGACACGTACACATCCTTAAACGCCAAGAAACTATGATAAATTTTCTTTCTTGCTCGAGGACGAGCAAACTTTTAAGTTTGGTGTGGTAAAAGCATAAGCTTTTTGTTTTTCCATTACCATCAATGGCACCTAAGGCCGGAGTATCCTCTAAAAAAGGGAAAGGGAAGATAAAAGCTTCCACCTCCGAGTCATGGGAGAAGAAGATGTCTCCATTGAAGAAGACAAGCCCATCACCAAGAAAAGGATGGACCAAGCAAGAGAAGCTCCTCACGGCCCTCAAGAAGTGCATGAGGAAGCTCATCATCAACAAATTCCTGAGATGCCTCAAGGAATGCACTTTCCTCCCAACAACTATTGGGAGCAACTCAATACCTCCTTAGAAGATTTGAGCCATAATGTTGAACAATTAAGGGTGGAACATCATGAGCATTCCATCATTCTCCAAGAAATAAGAGAAGACCAAAGAGCAATGAGGGAGGAGCAACAAAGGCAAGGAAGGGACATAGAAGAGCTGAAGAACATCATTGGTCCTTCAAGAAGAAGACGCCACTAAAGGTGGATTCATTCCTTGTTCTTTATTTCTTTCTGTTTTCGGTTTTTAGTATTGTGTTTATCTATGTTTTGTGTCTCCACTTCATGATCATTAGTATGTAACCATGCCTTAAAGCTATGAATAAAATCCATTAATCCTTCACCTCTCTTAAATAAAAAATGTTTTAATTCAAAAGAACAAGAAGTACATGAATTTCGAATTTATCCTTGAATTTAATTTAGATTATATTGATGTGGTGGCAATACTTTTAGTTTTTTGAATGAATGCTTGAACAGTGCATATTTTTGATCTTGTTGTTTATGAGTGTTAAAATTGTTGGCTCTTGAAAGAATGATGAACAAAGAGAAATGTTATTGATGATCTGAAAAA
>NC_029776.3:56111342-56112539 GCF_000817695.3 Arachis duranensis | reverse complement strand
TTTATAGTATATTCTCTTCTTTTTATCCTATTTGATTTTCAGTTGCTTGGGGACAAGCAACAATTTAAGTTTGGTGTTGTGATGAGCGGATAATTTATACGCTTTTTGGCATTGTTTTTAGGTAGTTTTTAGTAAGTTTGAGCTACTTTTAGGGATGTTTTCATTAGTTTTTATGTTAAATTCACATTTCTGGACTTTACTATGAGTTTGTGTGTTTTTCTGTGATTTCAGGTAAATTCTGGCTGAAATTGAGGGATTTGAGCAAAACTCTGAAGAAGGCTGACAAAAGGACTGCTGATGGTGTTGGAATCTGACCTCCCTGCACTCGAAATGGATTTTCTGGAGCTACAGAACTCCAATTGGCGCGCTCTCAACAGCGTTGGAAAGTAGACATTCAGGGCTTTCCAGCAATATATAATAGTCCATGCTTTATGATGAGCGGATAATTTATACGCTTTTTGGCATTGTTTTTATATAGTTTTTAGTAAGTTCAAGCTACTTTTAGGGATGTTTTCATTAGTTTTTATGATAAATTCACATTTCTGGACTTTACTATGAGTTTGTCTGTTTTTCTGTGATTTCAGGTAAATTCTGACTGAAATTGAGGGACTTGAGCAAAACTCTGAAAAAGGTTGACAAAAGGACTGCTGATGCTGTTGGAATCTGACCTCCCTGCACTCGAAATGGATTTTCTGGAGCTACAGAACTCTAAATCGCGCGCTCTCAACGGCGTTGGAAATTAGACATCCAGAGCTTTCCAGCAATATATAATAGTCCATACTTTATTCGGAGATTGACGACGTAACTTGGCGTTGAACGCCAAGTACTTGCTGCTGTCTGGAGTTAAACGCCAGAAAAACGTCATGATCCGGAGTTGAACGCCCAAAACACGTCATAACTCGGAGTTCAACTCCAAGAGAAGCCTCAGCTCGTGGATTAATCAAGCTCAGCCCAAGCATACACCAAGTGGGCCCCGGAAGCGGATTTATGCATCAATTACTTACTCGTGTAAACCCTAGGAGCTAGTTTATTATAAATAGAACATTTATCTATTGTATTAGACATCTTTTGATCGCTTTAGATCTTAGGATCAGATCTTTGAATGCATAGTTCTTAGAACATGGGGGCTGGCCATTCGGCCATGCCTGAACCTTTTGCTTATGTATTTTCAACGGTGGAGTTTCTGCACACCATAGA
>NC_029776.3:56110360-56110760 GCF_000817695.3 Arachis duranensis | reverse complement strand
CAGAGTGCGTGAGCGTAGTTTTCACTGCGAGGATGGGATGTAGCCATCAACCATGGGTGATGCCTCCAGACGATTAGCCATGTGAGTGACAGCCGCATAGGATCATTTTCCCGAGAGGATTGAAAGTAGCCACCGCTGATGGTGAACCCCTATACACAGCTTGCCATGGAAAGGAGTAAGAAGGATTGAGTTGAAGTAGTAGGAGAGCAGGCGTCCTTGAGCCATACAGTATCTCCATTCGCTTATCTAAAATTCCCACCAATGAATCTGCATAAGTATTCTATCCCTTTTATTATTTCTAGTTTCTTATTTCTATTTTCAAAAACCCATAAACCAATTTAATCTGCCTAACTGAGATTTACAAGGTGACCATAGCTTGCTTCATACCAACAATCTCTGT
>NC_029776.3:56101946-56109898 GCF_000817695.3 Arachis duranensis | reverse complement strand
AGAATCTTCGTGGTATAAGCTAGATAGATGGCGGCATTTATGAGGATCAGGAAAGTCTCACCTTGTCTGTGGTATTCCGAGTAGGATCCTGGGAATCCGGAAGGTCTCACCTTGTCTGTGGTATTCCGAGTAGGATCCTGGGAATCCGGAAGGTCTCACCTTGTCTGTGGTATTCCGAGTAGGATTCCGGTAATGAATGACTGTCACGTGCTTCAAACTTGCAAGTGCTGGGCGTTAGTGACAGACGCAAAAGGATCAAGGGATTCTATTCCAGTAGGAGCGGGAACCAACCAGTGATTAGCCGTGCTGTGACAGAGCGCGTGAGCGTAGTTTTCACTGCGAGGATGGGATGTAGCCTTCGGCCAGTGTGATGCCTCCAGACGATTAGCCATACGAGTGACAGCTGCATAGGATCATTTTCTCGAGAGGATTGAAAGTAGCCACCGCTGATGGTGAACCCCTATACACAGCTTGCCATGGAAAGGAGTAAGAAGGATTGGGTTGAAGCAGTAGGAGAGCAGACGTCCTTGAGCCATGCAGTATCTCCATCCGCTTATCTGAAATTCCCACCAATGAGTCTGCATAAGTATTCTATCCCTTTTATTATTTATTTTCTTATTTCTATTTTCGAAACCCATAAACCAATTTAATCTGCCTAACTGAGATTTACAAGGTGACCATAGCTTGCTTCATACCAACAATCTCTGTGGGATCGACCCTTACTCACGTAAGGTTTATTACTTGGACGACCCAGTACACTTGCTGGTTAGTTGAACGGAGTTGTGAGCTTCTCTAACAGTGCCTGAAACTCTTTTATCATAATTTTGTCCACCAGCTACTCATGCCTTTGCCAGCATGCCAATAAATATCTTGCATTTAATTGTCATTACATGCACTTGTTATATTTCCATTGATGACTTTTCACATGTAGTCACGACCATGTGTTAATGTCATTCTTCTTTACTGTGCATTGATTACCACCTTTCCCGTTCTCTTCCTTGCTCTAACCCTTAGCTTTAAAAGTTACTTTCTTTTTTCTTTTTCAGGATGGCCACTAAGAAGGGTACAGAGAAAGCTACTCCCAAACCACCGGCAAGGAAAGGAACAAAGAGAGCACCAGCTGAGGAACAACAACCCCCGTCCACTGGTACATCTTAGCATGCACCGAGAACGGTGCAATCTTTAAGTGTGGGGAGGTCGATACCGATCTCCACGGGTTAGTTATTCTCTTCTCAACACCAATATTCTATTCTCTTTGTTTGTTTATTGTTTCATTGCATAATAGATTGCATATGCAGTTGATTGTTTGCATTTAAGTACTACTTGGTTGAAAAATAATAAGTTTCTTTTTAATACCCTATTTTTGAAAATTTTCACTAATTTAAATTATAAAAAAAGTTAATTAAAATTTTTTATGTGTTAAATCTGTTTGAAGTTGTATTTGGAACATAGTTTAAAAAGCTAAGAACACACAACCTGTGAGATTTTGAGCTTATTTACATAGTTACATTATTTAACCATAAATTTTTATTCTTGTGTGTTTTCTTCTCTATGATTGCAATCTTTGCTTTGCTCCATTCTATATGTCCATTACTTAGTATATTTACATGCTTGCATATGATTGAGGCCATATTTGATTATTAACTCACTTATCCCAAATAAAGCCTACCCTTTTATGTCACCATTGTTAGCCACCTTGAGCTTTTTAATCCCCATTTGTTTTATAACCACATTACTAGCCTTAAGCAGAAAAACAAATTAAAAATCCCAAGTTGAATCCTTGGTTAGCTTAAGATAGATATTGTGTATAATTTAAGTGTGGGAAATTTCATGGGAACATGGGATGATAAAAAAAAGTAGGGAATTGAATTGAATATGTTATTTGAAAATTTGGGAAGCATGCTCATGTGGAATCAAAATAATTAAATTACCATGTGCATTGAAAAAAATAAAAAATAAAAAAATAGAAAAAAATTTATTAAGTAATTAAATAAGGGGATACAAAAAAATATATATTACCCCAAATGCAAAATAAAAAAAATCAATGCACATGGGACAAAATTCAAAAATAAGTTTGATACATGAGCATGCAATACAAAAGTGGAAAAAATTTGGGTAGCTAGGTAAAGCATTTTAAATTGTATAAAGTATGTATATGTTAGGTGAGATCTTAGACTAATCAAGGGTTCAATTATTTAGCTCACTTAACCTTATATATATACCCTTACCCTTACCTTAGCCCCATTACAACCTTGAAAAAGACCTCATGATGTTTGTATGTATACATTAAATATTTGTTGATTGGTTAGATGAAGAACGAAGTTTAGAAAGCATTATCAGAGAAGAATAGAGTGATTGACCCAAGACACTTGAGAGATTAGAGAGATATACACTACCAGTGAGTGTTCAATGCTTGATTCTATGTTCCCTGCTTTCATGAGCTATCTTCTTACAAGTTTACTTGCTTTTTATTGTATAATTTGAATTAGTGGAATTTGGTTCATATTTGTCTTGAAGAACTTATTTACTTTTAACCAAGTAGGTAGAAACATTTTGCATGTAGTTGCATCCACATAGATAGGTTGCATTGTATACTCTCTATCATTCCTCTTCACTCCTTTATTGCTTCTCTTGAGCTTAGCATGAGGACAGGCTAATGTTTAAGTGTGGGAAGGTTGATAAACCACTATTTTATGGTTTATCTTGTGCTCAATTGAGTGGTTTTTATCAAGCCTTTGCCCACTTATTCATACTATTTGCATGGTTTTACAATTCCTTCCTGATTTCGTGCTATGATTAAAAACATGCTTCTTTGGCTTTTATTTTCTCTTATTTAAATCCTCTCTTGTTATCATTCGATGCCTTGATATGTGTGTTAAGTGATTTCAGAGATTACAGGGTAGGAATGGCTTAGAGGATGGAAAGGAAGCATGCAAAAGTGGAAGGTATACAAGAAGTTGAAGAAATTGTAAAGCTGTCAGCCTGACCCTCTCGCACTAAAACGACCATAACATTAGCTACAGAAGTCCAAATGATGCGATTTCAGTTGTGCTGGAAAGCTAACATCCGGGGCTTTGTAACGATATATAATTTGCCATAGCTGCCTCGAAGTTAAGTGACGCAAACGCGTGGATGACGCGTCCGAATCGCATCTGCGAACTTCAATCCACGCAAATGCGTGGACGACGCCTCCGCGTCACTTTGCCGCGACCTGTACGGACCACAAAGTGCTGGGAGTGACTTCTAGGCTATTTTTGACCCAATTCTTGGCCCAGAAAACACAGTTTAGAGGCTGGGAGTCGAGCAGTATCAGATATTCATTCATAATACACTTTTTCATAATTTTAGATATAGTTTTTAGAGAGAGAGGCTCTCTCCTCTCTCTTAGGATTAGGATTAGGATTTTTAAAAATTAGGAATATTTTTTTCTTCATCTCAGGTTCAATGTTCTTTTATTTATTGTCTCTTTTATTTGTTTATGAACCTTTCCATGTTAGATTTGACTGCTTTTATTAATGCAATTGAGGTATTTCAAACTTATGCTTGCTTTACTTTATTTATGATGTCTTCAATTTAATTTAGAATCTTCCCTTTTGGCTCTGGTTAAGTAATTGGTGACGCTTGAGTTATCAAAAAAGCAGTGGTTGAAATTGGCAGATCTCTCTAAAACTAGTCTTCCCACAGGGATTGACTAGGACTTGAGGATCAAACTAATCATTCCACTTGACTTTCCTTTGCTTTAGTAAAGGTTAACTAAGTGGGATTAAAATCCAATTCTCATCACAATTGATAAGGATAGGACTTCCAGTTCTAATACCATGCCAAAAGTTTATTTTATTATTACTATTTTAATTTTCTTATCATTTAACATACTTCTTCCTTATTTTCAAAACCCCCAATTTACAAGACTCATAACTAATAATAAGAACACCTCCCTGCAATTCCTTGAGAAGACGACCCGAGGTTTAAATACTCGGTTATCAATTTAAAAGGGGTTTGTTACTTGTGACAACCAAAATATTTGTAAGAAAGGACTTTTGTTGGTTTAGAAGCTATACTTGCAACGGGAGTTTATTCTAATTCTAGACCACGCAATAGTTCTTCTCTTCAGTACGCACAACAAGCAGAATATTGGTGGCCCCGTTAGTGAGCTAACGCCGGTGGCAACGTTCTGGTGAACTTTAAAAGCAACGTTCGTGCCACGGTTAGTGCACTAGACTAATGCCAGTGCCAACTTTCATTTCAATGGCACCCATGCAAGTTTGAGAACGTTAGTAAGCTAATGCCAGTGTTAACCTCCGAGAAAGCCATTTCTAACTTGCTTCAACTAAGGCCAAAGCCCACATCCAAAGACTTGAAGATTGATCTGGAAAGTGTATATATAGGAAGAGTTTTGAAGTTAAAAGAAAGGCTGTGAAGCAGGGACCCTAATTGGGAACCCTGAATCATTTTTTGAGCAATAATGAACTAAACCCCACATCATTATGGGGAGGAGCTCTATTGAAATTCTAATGACTGAATGAGATTCTTCTTCTTCTCAATCCGCTTGTTGTAGCTAAGAGATAACTTCCGTGCTTATTTGATTTATTCACTCCAGAAGGGGGTTTAGATCCATTGAATTTATATCTGAGCCTCGGAAGGGGAATTATAGAAATTAGTTTGGAACTCTATCTATCACAACTCTCTTGATCAACAAATTTGGGATGAATTGAGATCTTGAGAACTTATGTGGCTCATGGATAAGAAAATTGCACTTAACCTCTTCTCATGAAAATTAGTTCAAGAAATTGGCAAATTGACTGTGTTAAGAGAAATTGGGTTGCCAAGGAATTGGGACTCAATTAATTACAATCCACCATAGATCTACTTCATATGATTGAGAATGAAGTTGAGACCCATTAATTCATAATGTATTATGATATCTCCAATCCCTAATGAATCTTTCTCTTTGTTATTCTTCACTTTAATTGCTTTGAGTTTCCTTTAACTGCCTTGAATTTAATGCTTTCTTTAATTCCCAGCACCCAAAGCCCATTTACATTTCATACAATCTACTTTTCATCGCTATTCACATTCTTGCCTTTGCTTTCTTGTCATTTAAGTTTCAGCTCATTTAAGTTTCTTGCCATTTAAGTTTCAGTACTTTAGTTTCTTGCCATTTAAGTTTCCGCTATTTACGTTTTGCAATTTACTTTCAACACTTTAATTTCCAGCAATTTTACTTTCTGTTGATTCAATTTTACCAAAACCATCAAATATTAGCTTGACTAGATAAATCACCTCACTAAAGTTGCTTAAATCATCAATCCCTGTGGGATCGACCTCACTCAAAGTGAGTTATTACTTGACAATTCGATATACTTGCCGAAGAGGATTTATGCTGTGCAAATTTTCGTGCATCACTCAACTTCTAGACCCCCAAATTATTTCAAACTTATTTCATATGAAAATTGGGTTCGTGAAGTTTATGCAGTTTGAAAAATGGATGAAAAATTTTTTAAAACTAAAAAATTATGGCCATCGGAAGTTCGGAGTACAAAACTAAAATTTTGTAGCATTAAGCAATTTTGCCACTTTGCATATCTTGCGTACGCAACCAATGCACGCGACGCGACTAACTCCTTTGGGTTTGGAATTTCGCGTATGAGAGTAGTGATTTTTGAGGGGTTGCGTACTTGACCACCTGCACGTGACGCAACCAGCCCTTTTGGGTTGGGCATCTTGCATACGCGAGCAAGGTACATGCGTACGCGAGCAAGGATAAATGCTCACTCACGCGTAAGCATGGGCTACGCATACACGAGACCCCTGTTTTCAGAAATGTTAATTTTGTATTTTAAAACCTAATTTTGAACATTTAAACCTCTACTTTTACTCTTTTAGCCCCTAAATTTTAGTAGTATGCTTAGTAATCACATGAAGCTAGGAAAAGGTGGTAACATGGGGATGAAGTAAAGTTAAAAAATGATGAGTTATGTATGAAAAGTGTAAAGAAGTAAAGTATATGTGATGTCATGGTTATCATGAATGATTGTGCAACGATTATGAATGAATATGAATGTTTTTTAGGCTTATGCTCTATATTTATCTGAGATGCGAGTTTCCCTGAGTAAAGTATCGTGGCTTGCCACCACATGTTCTAGGTCGATTCTCGATACTCTGTTGACCCTATGTCATAAAGGTGACCGGGCACGTATAAATTTCCAGGAAGATACCCCTAATGAGAAAAATTTTAAATATGAGAAAAAGCTATATATAGACTCTTGGGGATGCACGACGGGGGATAGTCCATGGTTTAACAACCAGACTCATCAGCCATAGGACGGGCTATCTGATGAGCGGATAATTTATACTCTTTTTGGCATTGTTTTTAGGTAGTTTTTAGTAGGATCTAGCTAGTTTTTGGGATGTTTTTATTAGTTTTTATGCAAAATTTACATTTCTAGACTTAACTATGATTTTGTGTGTTTTTCTGTGATTTCAGGTATTTTCTAGCTGAAATTTAGGGAACTGAGCGAAAATCTGATTCAGAGGCTGACAAAGGACTGCAGATGTTGTTGGATTCTGACCTCCCTGCACTCGAAGTGGATTTTCAAGAGCTACAGAACCCCAAATGGCACTCTCACAATTGTGTTGGAAAGTAGACATCCAGGGCTTTCCAGCAATATATAATAGTCTATACTTTGTCCGAGTTTTGACGATGCAAACTGGCGTTCAAACACCCCTTCTCTGCCCTATTCTGAAGTCAAAACGCCAGAGCTGGCATAAAAGTTGGAGTTAAATGCCCAAACTGGCACTAAAGCTAGCATTTAACTCCAAGAGAAGTCTCTACACGTGTAAAGCTCAATGCTCAGCCCAAGCACACACCAGGTGGGCCCGGAAGTGGATTTCTGCATCATTTACCTATTTCTGTAAACCCTAGTAGCTAGTTTCATTATAAATAGGACATCTTACTATTGTATTTTTATCTTTTGATCATCTTTTGATCTCTTGATCACGTTTTGGGGGCTGGCCATTCGGCCATGCCTAGACCTTGTTCTTATGTATTTTTAATGGTGGAGTTTCTACACACCATAAATTAAGGTGTGGAGCTCGGCTGTTCCTCGAGTATTAATGCAATTACTATTGTTTTTCTATTCAATTCATGCTTATTCTTGTTCTAAGATATTCACTCGCACTTCAACCTAATGAATGTGATGATCCGTGACACTCATCATCATTCTCACCTATGAACGCATGTCTGACAACCACTTCCGTTCTACTTAAGATTGAGCATGTATCTCTTAGCCTCTATTCCGAAAGATCAGAGTCTTCGTGGCATAAGCTAGAATTATTGGCAGTCATTCCTGAGATCTGAAAAATCTAAACCTTGTCTGTGGTATTCCGAGTAGGATCTGGAAAGGGATGACTGTGATGAGCTTCAAACTCGCGAGTGTTGGGCGTAGTGACAAACGTAAAAAGATCACTGGATTCTATTCCAACATGATCGAGAACCGACAGATGATTTGTTGTGCAGTGACAGCGCATTTTGGACCATTTTCACTGAGAGGACGGAAGGTAGCCATTGACGCCGGTGAAACCCGAACATAATACTTGCCATAGAAAGGAGTATGAAGGATTGGATGAAGGTAGTTAGTGCACGAAATTGCAATCACACTTTTTGCAACCCCGCACAACTAACCAGCAAGTGCACTGGGTCGTCCAAGTAATACCTTACGTGAGTAAGGGTCGATCCCACGGAGATTGTGGCTTGAAGCAAGCTATGGTTATCTTGTAAATCTTAGTCAGGATATCAATAATTATCAAGGTTGATTGTGAAAAGTAAAAGGACATGAAATAAGTACTTTGCAGTAATGGGGAACAGGTTGAGGTTTTGGAGATGCTCTATCTTCTGAATCTCTGCTTTCCTACTGTCTTCTTCTTCAAGCACGCAAGGCTCCTTCCATGGCAAT
>NC_029776.3:56099192-56099733 GCF_000817695.3 Arachis duranensis | reverse complement strand
TCCCATCTTTACCCCAGCCTCTTTACAGAGCAAGGATATCAAGCTTGGGTAAGCCAGTTTGGCTTCAGTGGAATTCTTATTTGCAATTGTAGATCTCACAAGCAATCAGATGATGAACCTTCACTTCTTTTCCAAGCATAATGCAATGAATCATCACTGCTCTCTTGATAGTGACCTCAGAACGGTTGCTAGTGGGCAATATGGAATGCCTAATAAAGTCTAGCCAACCTCTTGCAATTGGTTTGAGGTCTCCCCTCTTGAGTTGGTTTGGGACACCCTTTGAATTGGTTATCCACTTAGTTCCAGGGAGGCATATGTCCTCTAGAACTTGATCCAACCCTTTATCTGCTCTCACCATTCTCCTATTAAAGGATTCAGGATCATCTTGCAGTTGAGGCAACTTGAAGATTTCTCTTATTTTGTCCAGATGGAAGTAGATAACTTTCCCTCTGACCATGGTTCTGTAAGTATGGAAAGCAGTTCTAGTCATTCTCTGCTTATTTGTCAGCCATAGATTTGAGTAGAATTCCTGAACCATATT
>NC_029776.3:56098452-56098899 GCF_000817695.3 Arachis duranensis | reverse complement strand
ATGAATCTTGGCTTAGTGATCACGGAAAAGCACACCAAACTTAGAGGTTTGCTTGTCCTCAAGCAAAAGAAAGGAAAGAAGAGAGAGAGGAGAAGATCAAATTCGAATGGTGTGGGGGAATGAGGAGGCCAAACATGTTTTTATAAGGGGGGAAGGAGATTTCGAAAAAATTGGAGGGAGATTTGAGAAGATATGGAGAGAATTTGAGAGAAGGGTGAGTTTTTGAACAAGATTTGGGATTGATTTGAGAGAGATTTGAAGAATGATTTTGACTTTTGAAGATTTGAAGGTGAATGATGAAAGGTTGAAATGTGTTTATGTAGAAAAGTATGGGTCAAAAAAGGAAAGTTTGAAAAAAATTTGATCGGAAAGCAAAATCTTGGTCCCCCACCTTTCTGGCGTTAAACGCCCAGAATGGCATCCATTCTGGTGTTTAACGCCCATTTG
>NC_029776.3:56098063-56098261 GCF_000817695.3 Arachis duranensis | reverse complement strand
TGGCGTTTAACGCCCAAAATGGCACCTTTACTGGCGTTAAACGCCCAGAATGGTGCCCATTCTGGCGTTTAACGCCCAAAGCACCCCTTACTGGCATTTTTTCGCCAGTAAGCTCTTTTTCTCTGCTTTTTGCACCGAATCCTTCTGTAACTCTGTGAATTCCTTCATTTTTGATACTTGCCCTTGTAGAAACAAAAT
>NC_029776.3:56096086-56097662 GCF_000817695.3 Arachis duranensis | reverse complement strand
TTTAAATCAAGCAACCACCATGAAATTAATGTTAATCCATGAGGTTTAAGCTAATTTTAATTGAATTTTAATTGATTTATAAGCCTCTTGAATTTAGTGATACTTGGAGTGGTTGTTTTGGTTTATTTTAGGTGAAGAAAAGAATAAAAGAGAAAAGCGTGGCCTAAAGAAAGCGTGACCCAAGGAGAAGGAAGCGTGGTCAAAGGAAGGAAAAGTGTGCCGCATACAATGGGGGAGGCAAGCATTGCCCTCCACAAGGGCACACTGCCCTCTAGGAGGGCAACATAAGGGAACTAAGCAGAGAAGGCAACTCTGCCCTGCCCACTACAAGGGCAGAGCATAATTTTGTGCCTTGGAATCAAGAGGAATAAAATGTTGCTCTGCCCTCCACAAGGGCAGTATCGGGCTCACCAAGGGAGAAATTCAAAGGAAATTGTCTCCAAATGCTTGCCACAAGAGTTGAACACGGGACCATGAGGAAGCAAGGAACTAAGGGGCATTACCGTGCCAAGAAACCAAGGAAAATGAATGAGCGTGTGTTTCTGCCCAGATTCGAACTCGGGACTTCATTTTGGAAACAGGAGGGCAGGGCAGCATTTTGTTGGTGCATGAATCTGGCGCACCAAGGACATTTCTGGCGCACCAAATCACTACCCTGGCAGCACCAGCGCGCACCACAGCACGATCCTGGTAGCACCATGTTTTTCTGCCCTGCCCTCCGCGAGGACAGGGCAGCGTTCTGCGCACCAAGGCACGATCCTGGCAGCACCAGTGCGCATCACAGCTTGAATCTGGCAGCACCAAGCACGCACCGTGGCACATTTCTGGCGCACCAATTTTTCCTGCCCTGCCCTTGATGAGCGGATAATTTATACGCTTTTTGGCATTGTTTTTAGTATGTTTTTGGTATAATCTAGTTAGTTTTTAGTATATTTTTATTAGTTTTTAGCTAAAATTAATTTGTATACTTTTTGGCATTGTTTTTAGTATGATCTAGTTAGTTTTTAGTTAAAATTCACTTTTCTGGATTTTACTATGAGTTTGTGTGTTTTTCTGTGATTTCGGGTATTTTCTGGCTGAAATTGAGGGTTCTGAGCAAAAATCTGATTCTGAGACTGAAAAGGACTGCATATGCTGTTGGATTCTGACCTCTCTGCACTCGAAGTGGATTTTCTGGAGCTACAGAAGCCCAATTGGCGCGCTCTCAACGGCGTTGAAAAGTAGACATCCTGGGCTTTCCAGCAATATATGATAGTCCATACTTTGCCCAAGATATGATGGCCCAAACCGGCGTGGCAAATCAGCCTCAGAAATTCCAGCGTTTAACGCTGGAACTGGCATAAAACTTGGAGTTAAACGCCCAAACTGGCATGAAAGCTGGCGTTTAACTCCAGAAAAGGTCTCTACACGAAAATGCTTCATTGCTCAACCCAAGAACACACCAAGTGGGCCCGGAAGTGGATTTTTAAGTCATTTACTCATCTCTGTACACCCTAGGCTACTAGTCTACTATTAATAGGATCTTTTGACATTGTATCTGTACCTCATGACACTTTACACGTTTTCTTTGTGTACT
>NC_029776.3:56093310-56095309 GCF_000817695.3 Arachis duranensis | reverse complement strand
TTTTGTTGGTTTAGAGTCTTTTAGTTGAGTCTAGTTTCATATTTTAAGTTTGGTGTCAATTGCATGCTTTTGTTTTTCTTTTAATTTTCGAATTTGCATGTTCTTAGTCCCTTTTTGATTCATAAAAATTCTAAGTTTGGTGTCCTCTTTGTGTTTTTCCCTTAAAAATTTTCGAAAATTAGTGTTTGATTTTCTAAAAATTTTAAGTTTGGTGTCTTTTTGTTGTTTTTCTCTTTCTTCCTTTCAAAAATCAAATCTTTTTCATAAAAATTTTTCAATCATATCTTTTTAATTGCTGTTTTCAAAATCTTTTTGATCAACTAATTGATTCAGTTCTCAATTTGCTTTGATCTTATTTTCTTTTTGATTTTCAAATTTTCACTTTAATTTTCTTTTGTTTTATTTTATTTTTTTCATTTAATTCTCAAAAAAAAAATATAATAAAAATATTTTATCCATCATGGACCTAAGTGGAATTGATCAGTCCAAAAGGACTCTGGGGTCATATGCTAACCCCATTACAGCTGCACATGGGAGTAGCATCTGTACACCTCCCATCAAAGCATGCAGCTTTGAGCTAAATCCTCAACCCATTCTCATAGTGCAGCAAAATTGCCAGTATTCCGGTCTTCCACAGGAAGAACCTACTGAGTTTCTGGCACAGTTTTTACAAATTGCTGACACAGTACATGATAAAGAGGTAGATCAGGATGTCTACAGACTATTACTGTTTCCATTTGCTGTAAAAGATCAAGCTAAAAGGTGGTTGAATAACCAACCTACAGCAAGCATAAAGACATGGAAACAGTTATCAGACAAATTCCTGAATCACTTTTACCCTCCAAAGAGGATGACACAGCTAAGGCTGGACATCCAAGGCTTTAAACAAGAGGATAATGAATCCCTTTACAATGCCTGGGAGAGGTATAGAGGTATGCTAAGGAAATGTCCCTCTGAAATGTTTTCAGAGTGGGTACAGTTAGACATTTTCTATTATGGGCTTACAGAAAAAGCTCAGATGTCTTTAGACCACTCAGCTGGTGGATCTATACACATGAGGAAGACAATTGAAGAAGCTCAAGAGCTTATAGACACTGTTGCTAGAAACCAATATTTGTACTCTAGCAATGAGTTCTCTCCAAAAGAGGAAATCATGGCAGTAGTCACTGACCCTAATCCTCAAGAACAGATAATTGAGCTTAATCAACAATTGCTCCTGATGACAGAACAGTTAGCAGACTTTAAAGAGATGCTCCATGAAACTAAAGTTGCTAACAAGAGCATAGAACTGCAGTTGAATCAAGCAAAACAGCAAATATCTAAACAGATAACAGAGGAATGTCAAGCAGTTCAATTAAGGAGTGGGAAGACCCTGAATAACACTGCTCAAAAGAGTAAAAAGCCAAACAAGGAACAATTGACAGAGGACAACCAAACCACTGTTCAAAATCCCTCTGAGGACAGTAAGAGCCCAGGGAGGAATATTATTGGCGTTCAAACGCCAGAAAGGGAAGGAAAGCTGGCGTTAAACGCCCATTCCTTGCCCAGTTCTGGCATTCAAACGCCAGAAAAGGGGGAAAAGTTGGCGTTAAACGCCCAATTTCCACCCAATCCTGGCGTTCAGACGCCTAGGGAAAATCAGACACCTGAAAGTGCTGACAGTAATTACAAAAAGGGGAAGTAACCTTGAGAGTCAATGAAGATGAGTTCAAGTTGAATGCTGTAAAAGCTATGCAGCATCCAGACACCCCAAATGACTGCATGGGCACTGACATCATTGACTCTCTGGTAGAAGAGATCAATATGACTAAGAGCCTAGAATCAGAGCTTGAGGACATCTTCAAAGATGCTCAACCTGATCAAGGAGAACCAGAGGAAGCAAAGGAATTTTCGAAAATTCCTCAGGAGAAGGATAAACCTCCCAAGCCTGAACTCAAACCACTACCACCATCCCTGAAGTATGTATTTCTGGGAGAGGGTGACACTTTTCCAGTGATTA
>NC_029776.3:56092516-56093210 GCF_000817695.3 Arachis duranensis | reverse complement strand
TCTTCTTCAGATGAAGAGATCCTCCAGAAGAGCTATCCAAAGACATTTTGGATAGTTCAGAGAGACCATCATAGAAAATACATATGATGCTCCATTCAGAAAGCATGTCTGAGGGACACTTTCTGATTAATTGTTTGTATCTTTCCTAAGCTTCATAGAGGGATTCTCCATCCTTCTGTCTGAAGGTTTGGACTTCCACTCTAAGCTTACTCAATCTTTGAGGTGGAAAGAACTTTGCCAAGAAGGCATTGACTAGCTTTTCCTAAGAGTCCAGGCTTTCTTTAGGTTGAGAATCCAACCATATTTTAGCTCTGTCTTTTACAGCAAAAGGGAATAGCATAAGTCTGTAGACCTCAGGGTCAACCCCATTAGTCTTGACAGTGTCACAGGTTTGCAAGAATTCAGTTAAAAACTTATGAGGATCTTCCAATGGAAGTCCATGGAACTTGCAATTCTGTTGCATTAGAGAAACTACTTGAGGCTTAAGCTCAAAGTTGTTTGCTCCAATGGCAGGGATAGAGATGCTTCTCCCATAGAAGTCGGGAGTAGGTGCAGTAAAGTCACCCAGCACCTTCCTTGCATTGTTGGCATTGTTGTTGTTTTCGGCTGCCATGGGTTCTTCTTGTTTAAAGATTTCTGTTAGGTCCTCTACAGAGAGTTGTGCCTTAGCTTCTCTTAGCTTTCGCTTCAAGGT
>NC_029776.3:56091591-56092436 GCF_000817695.3 Arachis duranensis | reverse complement strand
ATAGTGTTAGTCCATAAATAGAAGGATGTGAGAGGAGGGAAGGTAATTTTCGAAAATTAAGTAAAAGATTTTGAAAATATTTTTGAAAAACTTTAATTGATTTTCGAAAATTAAAAGTGGGAAAGAAATCAAGTGATTTTTGAAAAAGATTTTGAAATTAGAAGTAAAAAAGATTTGATTGAAAACTATTTCGAAAAAGATGTCATTAAAAAGATTTGATTGAAAAGTTATGGTTTTAAAAAGATATGATTGAAAAGATATGATTTGAAAACAATTTTAAAAGATTTGATTTTGAAGATTAATAACTTGGCTATCAAGAAGAAGATATGATCCAAACATTAAACCTTTCTCAACAGAAAAGGCAACATACTTGATTTGTTGAATCAAATCATTAATTGATAGCAAGTATCTTTGAAAAAGGAAAGAAATTGATTTTGAAAACATTTGATTGAAAAGATATGATTTGAAAAAGATTTAATTTTGAAAAACTTTGAAAACTTGAAAAAAATTGATTTGAAAACAAAATCTTCCCCCTTGTGCCATCCTGGCGTTAAACGCCCAGAATGGTGCACATTCTGGCGTTTAACGCCCAAACTACTACCCTTTTGGGCGTTAAACGCCCATCTGGTGTTTAACGCCCAAACTACTACCCTTTTGGGCGTTAAACGCCCAGCCAGGCACCCTGGCTAGCGTTTAAACGCCAGTCTGTCTTCTTCACTGGGCATTTTTGAATGCCTAGCTTTTTCTGTGTGATTCCTCTGCAGTATGTTCTGAATCTTCAATTCTCTGTATTATTGACTTGAAAAGACACAAATTAAAAATATTTTTGGATTTTTAATAATAAG
>NC_029776.3:56091060-56091349 GCF_000817695.3 Arachis duranensis | reverse complement strand
ATGAATGAATGCATGCAATTGACACCAAACTTAACATGAGACACTAGACTCAAACAAGAAATATTTTTGGATTTTATGACTTTGTAATTTTTTTTTGTGTGCTTTTTCGAAAATTAAGTGGAAAAAGGTATCAAAATTCTTAATGAGAATTCCAGGAATCATGCAATGTTAGTCTAAAGCTTTAGTCTAAGGAAATTAGACATGGCCGGCCAAGCTTTAGCAGGACATTGCATTCAAGAGCTAAATTGATGAAGATCAATCAGCTTTGGTGATGATAAGAACATCACCT
>NC_029776.3:56089789-56089925 GCF_000817695.3 Arachis duranensis | reverse complement strand
TCTATCATATATTGCTGGAAAGCCCAGGATGTCTACTTTCCAACGCCGTTGAGAACGCGCCAATTGAGCTTCTGTAGCTCCAGAAAATCCACTTTGAGTGCAGGGAGGTCAGAATCCAACAGCATCTGCAGTCCTT
>NC_029776.3:56088043-56088735 GCF_000817695.3 Arachis duranensis | reverse complement strand
GCGAATGGCCCAACCTTGACAATCATGTCCTTTATTATGCCTGATGGATATTTAATGGATCCATCAGCAAGTTGGAGGCATATCCGGGTTGGTTTGACTTCTTCAGTCAACCCAAGCTTTCTGATAGTGGATGCAGGTATTAGGTTGATACTTGCTCCAATGTCACAAAGGGCTGTCTTGGTATATGCACCTTCTAATGTGCATGGTATCATAAAGCTTCCTGGATCTTGAAGCTTTTCTGGTAAGCTTTTCAAAATGACTGCACTGCATTCTTCAGTGAGAAATAGTTTTTCAGTTTCTCTCCAATCCTTCTTATGACTTAAGATTTCTTTCATGAACTTAGCATAAGAAGGTATTTGCTCAAGTGCCTCTGCAAACGGAATCTTTATTTCAAGAGTCCTTAGATAGTCTGCAAAGCGGGCAAATTGCTTATCCTGTTTCGCTTGGCGGAGTTTCTGAGGATAAGGCATCTTGGCTTGATATTCTTCAACCTTAGATGCTGCAGGTTTATTCCTTACAGAAGTGGTTGAAGAAGCCTTGTTAGAGGGATTACTGTCAGCACTCTCAGGTGTCTGATCATCCCTTAGCGTCTGAACGCCAGGATTGGGTGAAGATTGGGCGTTTAACGCCAACTTCTCTCCCTTCTCTGGCATTTGAACGCCAAAACTGGGCAGGGAATGGGCGTTTAACGC
>NC_029776.3:56087598-56087955 GCF_000817695.3 Arachis duranensis | reverse complement strand
CCAAAAGTGCTCCTCTCTGGGCTCTTACTGTCCTCAGAGGGATTTTGAACAGTGGTTTGGTTATCCTCTGTCAATTGTTCCTTATTTGGCTTCTTGCTACCTTGAGCAGTGTTATTCAATGTCTTCCCGCTCCTTAGTTGAACTGCTTGACATTCTTCTGTTATCTGTTTAGATATCTGCTGTTTTGCTTGACTCAACTGCAGTTCTATGTTCTTGTTAGCAATTTTAGTTTCATGGAGCATCTCTTTAAATTCTGCTAACTGTTTTGTCATCAGATGTAATTGTTGATTAAGCTCAATCATCTGTTCTTGAGGATTAGGATCAGTGGCTACTGCCATGACTTCCTCTTTTGGAGAG
>NC_029776.3:56087091-56087402 GCF_000817695.3 Arachis duranensis | reverse complement strand
CCACTCTGAAAATATTTCAGAGGGGCATTTTCTTAGCATACCTCTATACCTCTCCCAGGCATTATAAAGGGATTCATTATCCTCTTGTTTAAAGCCTTGGATGTCCAGCCTTAGCTGGGTCATTCTCTTTGGAGGGTAAAAGTGATTCAGGAATTTGTCTGATAACTGTTTTCATGTCTTTATGCTTGCTGTAGGTTGGTTATTCAACCACCTCTTAGCTTGACCTTTTACAGCAAATGGAAACAGTAATAGTCTGTAGACATCCTGATCCACCTCTTTATCACGTACTGTGTCAGCAATTTGTAAGAACT
>NC_029776.3:56086622-56086957 GCF_000817695.3 Arachis duranensis | reverse complement strand
AGCTGCTTGCTTTGATGGGAGGTGTACAGATGCTACTCCCATATGCAGCTGTAATGGGGTTAGCATATGACCCCAGAGTCCTTCTGGACTGTTCAATCCTACTTAGGTCCATGATGGATAAATGGAAATGATATGGATTGCAAGTAGATAAATTTTTTTTGAATTAACCGAAAAAAAATAAAATAAAACAAAAGGAAAATAAAATAAAAATTCGAAAATTAAAAGAAAATAAGATCAAAGCAAATTGAAAACTTAATCAATTAGTTAATTAAAAAGGATTTTGAGATTAGCAATTAAAAAGATATGATTGAAAAATTTTATGAAAAAGATTTGAT
>NC_029776.3:56085898-56086481 GCF_000817695.3 Arachis duranensis | reverse complement strand
TTAAGGGAAAAACACAAAGAGGACACCAAACTAAGAATTTTTACGGATCAAAAGGGACTAAAGACATGCAAATTCGAAAATTAAAAGAAAAACAAAAGCATGCAATTGACACCAAACATAAAATATGAAACTAGACTCAACTAAAAGACTCTAAACCAACAAAAAATAAAACAGTCCTAATCTAAGCAACAAGATAAGCCGTCAGTTGTCCAAACTCGAACAATCCCCGGCAACGGCGCCAAAAACTTGGTGCACAAAATTGCAATCACACTTTTTGCAACCCCGCACAACTAACCAGCAAGTGCACTGGGTCGTCCAAGTAATACCTTACGTGAGTAAGGGTCGATCCCACGGAGACTGTCGGCTTGAAGCAAGCTATGGTTATCTTGTAAATCTTAGTTAGGATATCAATAATTATCAAGGTTGATTGTGAAAAGTAAAAGGACATGAAATAAGTACTTGTTTTGCAGTAATGGGGAACAGGTTGAGGTTTTGGAGATGCTCCATCTTCTGAATCTCTGCTTTCCTACTGTCTCCTTCTTCAAGCACGCAAGACTCCTTCCATGGCAAGCTGTATGCAAGG
>NC_029776.3:56075254-56085250 GCF_000817695.3 Arachis duranensis | reverse complement strand
GTTGAGAGCGCGCCAATTGGGCTTCTGTAGCTCCAGAAAATCCACTTCGAGTGCAGGAAGGTCAGAATCCAACAGTATCTGCAGTCCTTTTCAGCCTCTGAATCAGATTTTTGCTCAGGACCCTCAATTTTAGTCAGAAAATACCTGAAATCACAGAAAAACACACAAACTCATAGTAAAGTCTAGAAAAGTGAATTTTAACTAAAAACTAATAAAAATATAATAAAAACTAATTAAAATATACTAAAAACATACTAAAAACAATGCCAAAAAGCGTATAAATTATCCGCTCATCAGTAGTAGGAAAGCAGAAATTCAAAAGAAGTAAAGCATCTCCATACACTTATCTGAAATTCTCACCAATGAATTACATATGTATCTCTATCTTTACTTTATGTTTTATTTATCTTTTAATTATGAAAACTCTATCACCCATTTGAATCCGCCTGACTGAGATTTACAAGGTGACCATAGCTTGCTTCAAGCCGACAATCTCCGTGAGATCGACCCTTACTCACGTAAGGTATTACTTGGACGACCCAGTGCACTTGCTGGTTAGTTGTGCGGAGTTATGACGAAGTGTGATTCAGGTTTGAGAGCACCAGGTCTATTGGCACCATTGTGATGATCATAATTTCGTGCACCAAGTTTTTAGCGCCATTGCCGGGGATTGTTCGAGTTTGGACAACTGACGGTTCATCTTGTTGCTCTGATTAGATAATTTTCTTTTCAAAAAGTTTTCAAAAATCTTTCAAAAGTTTTCTTCTTTTTCGTTTTTCTAAAATAATTTTCGGAAAAAAACCCAAAAAAATTCATAAAATCATAAAAACTCAAAAATATTTCATAGTTCTTGTTTGAATCTAGGGCCAAATTTTAAGTTTGGTGTCAATTGAATGATTTTAATTGTCTTGCAATTTTTGAAATACATGCATTGTGTTCTTGATGATCTTCAAGTCGTTCTTGATGAATTGCCTTGTTTGATCTTCATGATTTATTGATTTGCACTGCATGATGTTCTAAAATATGCATTATTGTATTCATATGGCCCAAACATGAGAAAGTTCTAAGTTTGGTGTCCTCCATGTTTTCTTTCATTAAGAAAACTGAGTTCTTGATGTTCATCTTGATCTTCAAGATTGTTCTTGGTGTTTATCTTGACGATCATAATGTTCTTGCATATATCTTGTGTTTTGATCCAAGAATTATATGTTTCGACTCATTTGTTGTTTTTCAAAATTGAAAACATATCTTCTTGAATAAAGGATTTAGCAAAATGAAGATCCAAGAACATAAAGCAGAGGAATTACAGAGAAAAAGGTGGGTGTTCAAAACGCCCAGTGAAGAAGGAAAACTGGCGTTTAAACGCCAGCCAGGCTACCTGGCTGGGCGTTTAAACGCCCAAACCATGCAGCAATTGGGCATTAAACACCCAAAACATGCAGCTCCTTGGCGTTTAACACCAGGATGACACTAGGGGAGGAATTTTGTTTTCAAATCAAATCTTTTTCAAATCAAATATTTTCAATCATATCTTTTTCAAAATCATATCTTTTCAAACATATCTTTTTCAAAAATCAAATCTTTTTAATTTCCTTTTCAAATCTTTTTCAAAATAAATTTCAATCATATCTTTTCAAACATATCTTTTTCAAATCATATCTTTTTCAAAATCAATTTCAAAATCTTTTCTAACTTCTTATCTTCTCAAAATTGATTTTCAAATTTTTTCAACTAACTAATTGACTTTTTGTTTGTTTTACTATTTCTTATCTTTTTCAAAACCACAACCACTTTTTCAAAAATTTATTTTAAATTTTACTCTTTTTATTTTTGAAAATTCTTCCCCCTCTCTTATCTTTTTCTATTTAAACACTAACATTCCTCCTCCATTGTAAATTCGAACTCCATCTCTCTTTGTGTGTTGAATTCTTCCTTACCTATCTCATCCTTCCATTCTTGTTTTCCTCTGACACCTAAAATAATCTCTATACTGTGACATAGAGGATTCCATATTTTCTTTGTCTTTTTCTCTTTCATATGAGCAGGAACAAAGATAAAGGCATACTTGTTGAAGCTGATCCTGAACCTGAAAGGACTCTGAAAAAGAAGCTAAGAGCAGCTAAAGCACAAAATTCTGAAGAGGACCTCATTGAAATTTTCGAAAAGGAAACAGCAAAAGAAACAATTATGGCCGAACCAAACATCAATGCAAGGAAGATGCTTGGTGATTTTACTACACCAGCTTCCAACTTTTATGGAAGAAGCATCTCAATCCCAGCCATAGGAGCAAACAATTTTGAGCTAAAGCCTCAATTGGTTTCTCTACTGCAACAGAATTATAAGTTTCATGGACTTCCATCAGAAGATCCTTATCAATTTCTAACTGAGTTCTTGCAGATCTGTGATACTGTTAAGACCAATGGAGTTGATCCTGAAGTCTACAAGCTTATGCTTTTCCCTTTTGCTGTAAGAGACAGAGCTAGAACATGGTTAAACTCACAACCTAGTGATAGCCTGGACTCTTGGGATAAGCTGGTCACGGCTTTTTTAGCCAAGTTCTTTCCTCATCAAAAGTTGAGCAAGTTTAGACTAGATGTTCAAACCTTCAGATAGAAAGAAGGTGAATCCCTCTATGAAGCTTGGGAAAGGTACAAGCAACTGACCAAAAAGTGTCCTTCTGACATGCTTTCAGAATGGACCACATTAGATATATTATATGATGGTCTGTCTGAATTTTCCAAGATGTCACTGGACCACTCTGCAGGTGGATCCATTCACCTAAAGAAAACACCTGCAGAAGCTCAGGAACTTATTGAAATGGTTACAAATAACCAGTTCATGTATACCTCTGAGAGGAATCCTATGAGTAATGGGACACCTCAAAAGAGAAGAGTTCTTGAAATTGATGCTCTGAATGCCATACTGGCTCAGAACAAAATATTGACCCAACAAGTCAATATGATCTCTCAGAGTCTGAATGGATTGCAAAATTCATCCAACAGTACTAAAGAAACATCTTCTGAAGAAGAAGCTTATGATCCTGAGAACCCTGCAATGGCAGAGGTGAATTACATGGGTGAAGCCTTTGGCAACACCTATAATCTTTCATGAAAAAATCATCCAAATTTTTCATGGAAGGATCAACAGAAGCAAGGCTTCAATAATAACAATGGTGGAAGAAACAGGTTTAGCAATAGCAAACCTTTCCCATCATCATCTCAGCAACAGACAAAGCATTATGAGCAGAATCCTTCTAGCTTAGCAAACATAGTCTCTGATTTATCTAAGGCCACTTTTAGTTTCATGACGGAAACAAGATCCTCCATTAGAAATTTGGAGGCACAAGTGGGCCAGCTGATTAAAAGGGTTACTGAAACTCCTCCTAGCAGTGCTAGGAGAAGTTTTAGTAGCACTCTCCCAAGCAATACAGAAGAAAATACCAAAGGAGAGTGCAAGGCCATTGACGTAATCAAAATGGCCGAACCTGGAAAGGAGGAGGAGGATGTGAATCCCAATGAGGGAGACCTCAGGGAACGTCCAGTGGTCAATAAGGAGTACCCTAATGAGGAACCAAAGGAATCTGAGGCTCATATAGAGACCATAGAGATTCCATTGGACTTTCTTTTACCATTCATGAGCTCTGATGATTATTCATCTTCAGAAGAGGATGAAGACATTGTTGAAGGGCAAGTTGCCCGGTACTTAGGAGCAATCATGAAGCTGAATGCCAAATTATTTGGTAATGAGACTTGGGAAGGTAAACCTCCCTTGCTCACCAATGAATTGAATACATTGGTTCAGCAAAATTTACCTCAAAAGAAATAGGATCCTGGTAAATTCTTAATACCGTGTACCATAGGCACCATGACCTTTGAAAAAGCTCTGTGTGACCTGGGGTCAGGGATTAACATGATGCCACTCTCTGTGATGGAAAAACTGAGAATCTATAAGGTACAGGCTACCAAATTCTCATTGGAGATGGAAGATAAATCTATGACAAAGGCTTATGGACTAGTAGAGGACGTGCTAGTGAAAGTTGAAGGCCTTTACTTCCCTGCTGATTTCATAATCCTAGACATTAGGAGGGGTGAGGATGAATCCATCATCCTTGGAAGACCCTTCCTAGCCACAGCAAGAGCTGTAATTGATGTTGACATAGGAGAGTTGATCCTTCATGCAAATGAAGAATGTCTTGTAGTAAAGACTGAAGGTTCTCCATCTGTAACCATGGAGAGTAAGCATGAAGAGCTTCTCCCAATACAAAGTCAAACAGAGCCCCCACATTCAAACTCTAAGTTTGGTGTTGGGAGGCCACAGCCAAACTCTAAGTTTGGTGTTGAGAGATTGATGCGCGTGCATCATTGCCTACTTTTAGTAGTCATTTCAGTAGATTTCTGTTTAGTTTTCATACAAATATTTCCAATATATGAGTAATAGCATGAAAAATCTCTGCATGAAACAAAATCTCAAGCATAGGTGAATTTTAGCTAATATATAGGGTAAATATGATAAAATAGATCACACTAAGTGAAGTTTTGATTTTGAGTATTATTAGCACACTTAGTATCTAAAGATCATCTTGTATGTTACCTTGATGCACTTTGTTTGTTTGATTTCAGGCCAAAAGAAGCAGAGAAGAGCCACGTTAGTGGCTACGTTAGTGCTACTAACGTGGGCACTAACGTGGAAGGAAGGAAAGTTGGAACGTTAGTGGGAACGTTAATGGCATCAACTTTGAAGAAGGAGCAGACCCACGTTAACTAAGTTAACGTGCTAGTTAATGTGGAAGGAAAGGGAGATGCCAACGTTAGTGGAAAAAGTGAGTGCCACTAACGTTGGCGAGGCAAAAAGACCCACGTTAACAGCCACGTTAACTAAGTTAACGTGATAGTTAACGTGGAAGGAAAGGGAGATGCCAACGTTAGTGGAAAAAGTGAGTGCCACTAATGTTGGCGAAGCAAAAAAGACCCACGTTAACTTCCACGTTAACTAAGTTAACGTGGTAGTTAACGTGGGCAAAAGTCCCACCTGGCAGCCTGACCATGCCTTCTTCAAACACGCATAACTTGAGCCACAAAGCTTCAAATGAGATGATTCTAGTGGCATTGGAAAGTAGGATTCTAGAGATTTCCAAGCATATATGGCACTACATGATTGACACTAAATTTGAGGGAGAAAAGCTGCCCCGAAAGTGCAAAGATGAACATGGTATCAACCTGTAGTAAGGCCAACTGACCTCTTCACCTTCCAAGAATTGTAACTCGAGTTGTAGAGCTTCAAATGATGCTCTTCTAAAGGCGTTGGAAAGTATACATCCAGAGCTTTCCAAAAATATATAATAGTATGGGGTGGACATTGATTTTGAGCTCCAGAACTTGGAAATATTAAGCCCCTGGTCGCTAGCGTTATCGGGACTCACGTTTTCCATTAACGCTAGCGACTATGCCAGCGACCATGTCGACTTCAAAGGAGCATAACTTGAGTTACCGAGATCCAATTGAGATGATTCCAGTTGTGTTAGAAAGCTGACATTCAGAGATTTCCAACGATATATAATACTCTATAGTGCACATGCAATTGGAGCACAAACAAGAGGCATCTTTTAAGCCCCAAAAACACCAATTGGTAACAAGTGCAACGTTAGCCACAATAACTTTGGCACTAACGCCACACTTGTAATGTTAGTGTGACTAACGACAGTACTAACATTGCACCTGGACCTCAACTTGATTCACTTCTCTCCCAAGTCCACTTCAAAGCTCAAGCAAGCAAGCCCACAATTGTCAACCAATCAAGACCACAAAAAGCATCTAGAATAGGAATTTTCATTTAATTGTAATTTACTTTTAATTTCATTTTATAATTTAGGAGAGCCTATATAAAGGCCTTAGTCTTTACATTCAAGGGGGACGGAAACATAGAATTGAAGGAAGGGGGAGAGAGTGAAGACCAATTCGAATTTCTGTGAATTGGCACACTCCAAGGGGAGTGGGTCTTCGGACCCCTCCCCTCAACCACTCTTCTTCCTTTAATCTTCTTTTCTTCCTTAGGAGTAGTTTCTTTTCTTTGTACCTTCCATTTATGAATTTTGAAGTTTCAATTTCAGTTTAAACTTTATCTTTATTTTTCTGCACTTTCTTTCTTTTCTATTTTGGTAGAGCAATGATCAACTAACTCTTTTCATTGAGTTAGAGAGCTCTATTGTGATTCAATGGATCAATTGTAGTTCTTATTCTTCTTCTTCTTTCTTTTCTCTTGATTTTACTAGATAGCTTTCGATCTTCATCCAATTGGGTAATTGTCTTGGAAGAGAAATTGCTCATACTTGGATTTTCTCTGAACCTTGGAAGAGGAATGAGGAAATCATGCTAGAAATGCTCTCTCACATTAGATTAGGTTGGGGGTTGGATGGATATTGTGACATGTAATCTGATGAGCGGATAATTTATACGCTTTTTGGCATTGTTTTTAGTATGTTTTTAGTATGTTTTAGTTAGTTTTTATTATGTTTTTATTAGTTTTTAGTTAAAATTCACTTTTCTGGACTTCACTATGAGTTTGTGTGTTTTTCTGTGATTTCAAGTATTTTTTGGCTGAAATTGAGGGACCTGAGCAAAAATCTGATTCAGAGGCTGAAAAGGACTGCAGATGCTGTTGGATTATGACCTCCCTGCACTTGAAGTAGATTTTCTGGAGCTACAGAAGCCCAATTGGCGCGCTCTCAACTGCGTTAGAAAGTTGACATCCTGGGCTTTCCAGCAATGTATAATAGTCTATACTTTGCCCGAGATTTGATGGCCCAAATAGGCGTTCCAAGTCAGCTCAAGAATTCTGGCGTAAAACGCCGGAACTGGTACAAGAATGGGAGTTAAACGCCCAAACTGGCATAAGAGCTGGCGTTTAACTCCAAGAAGAGTCTCTACACGAAAATGCTTCAATGCTCAGCCCAAGCACACACCAAGTGGGCCCGGAAGTGGATTTTTATGTCAATTACTCATCCTTGTAAACCATAGGCTACTAGTTCTCTACAAATAGGACCTTTTGCTATTGTATTTTCAATCTTTCAATCTTAGAATCTTTTGATCATGTTTTTATGATTGAACCCTCTTTGGGAGGCTGGCCATTCGGCCATGCCTAGACCTTGTTCTTATGTATTTTCAACGGTGGAGTTTCTACACACCATAGATTAAGGTGTGGAGCTCTGCTGTACCTCGAGTATTAATGCAATTACTATTGTTCTTCTATTCAATTCAGCTTATTCTTGTTCTAAGATATTCATTCGCACCCAAGAACATGATGAATGTGATGATTATGTGACGCTCATCATCATTCTCACTTATGAACGCATGCCTGACAACCACTCCTGTTCTACAAGCAAACAAGGCTTGAATGTTTATCTCTTGGATTTCTTAATCGGAATCTTCGTGGTATAAGCTAGAATTGATGGCGGCATTCAAGAGAATCCGGAAGGTCTCAACCTTGTCTGTGGTATTCTGAGTAGGATTCAATGATTGAATGACTGTGACGAGCTTCAAACTCCTGAAGGCTGGGCGTTAGTGACAGACGCAAAAGAATCACTGGATTCTATTCCAACCTGATTGAGAACCGAAAGATGATTAGCCGTGCTGTGACAGAGCGCATTGAATATTTTCACTGAGAGGATGGGAGGTAGCCACTGACAACGGTGAGACCCTACATACAACTTGCCATGGAAAGGAGTAAGAAGGATTGGATGAAGACAGTAGGAAAGCAGAGAGACGGAAGGGACAAAGCATCTTCATACGCTTATCTGAAATTCTCACCAATGAATTACATAAGTATCTCTATCTTTATTTTATGCTTTATTCATAAATCATATATAACCATTTGAATCTGCCTAACTGGGATTTACAAGATAACCGTAGCTTGCTTCATACCAACAATCTCCGTGGGATCGACCCTTACTCACATAAGGTTTATTACTTGGACGACCCAGTGCACTTGCTGGTTAGTTGTGCGAAGTTGTAATAAAGAGTTGAGATTACAATTGTGCGTGCCATGTTGATGGAGCCATTGATGATCACAATTTCGTGCACCAAGTTTTTGGCGCCGTTACTGGGGATTGTTCGAGTTTGGACAACTGACGGTTCATCTTGTTGCTTAGATTAGGTATTTTTCAGAATTTTTAAGAATGAATTCTAGTGTTTCAAGGTGATGTTTTCATCATCACCAAAGCTGATTGATCTTCATCAATTTAGCTCTTGAATGCAATGTCCTGCTGAAGCTTGGCTAGCCATGTCTAATTCCTTTAGACTGAAGCTTTAGACTAACATTGCATGATTCCTGGAATTCTCATTAAGAATTTTGATATCTTTTATTTTCTTCTCCATATAATTTTCAAAAAAGAAAAAACAAAAAAAATTACAAAATCATAAAAAACCAAAAATATTCTATGTTTCTTGTTTGAGTCTAGTTTCTCATTTTAAGTTTGGTGTCAATTGCATGTTTCTGTTCTTCTTGCATTTTTCATGTGTCTTCAGTGATCTTCAAGTTGTTCTTGATGATTTACTTGCTCTGATCTTTAAATTCTCTTGTCTTGAGTGTTTTGTTGTTTCTCATATGCATTCTCATTTTGTTAGTGTCAATGGTATACAAACTGCTAAGTTTGGTGTCCTGCATGCATTGTTATTTGATTTTAGTTGCATTTTGATTATTCCTCATCATTAAAAATTCAAAAAAAATTTTCTTTGTGTCTTTTCAAGTCAATAATACAGAGAATTGAAGATTCAGAACATACTGTAGAGAAATTACACAGAAAAAGCTAGGCGTTCAAAACGTCCAGTGAAGAAGGAAAACTGGCGTTTAAACGCCAGCCAGGGTGCCTGGCTGGGCGTTTAACGCCCAAAAGGGGTGAGTTTTGGGGTTAAACGCCAGAATGTGCACCATTCTGGGCGTTTAACGCCAGGATGGCACAAGAGGGAAGATTTTGTTTTTAATGCCAATTTTTTTCAAGTTTTCAAAATTTTTCAAAATCAAATCTTTTTCAAATCATATCTTTTCAATCATATATTTTCAAAATCAATTTCTTTCCATTTTGAAAAATACTTGCTAACAATTAATGAATTGATTCAACATTTCAAGTATGTTGCCTTTTCTGTTGAGAAAGGTTTAATGTTTGAATCATATCTTTTCTTGTTAGCCAAGTCATTAATTTTCAAAATCAAATCTTTTTAAATTATTTTTCAAATCATATCTTCTCAATCATATCTTTTTAAAACTATATCCTTTTCAATCATATCTTCTTAAATCACATCTTTTTCAAAATAGTTTTCAATCATATCTTTTTAATTTCATATGTCAAAATCTTTTTCAATAATCACTTGATTTCTTTTCCACTCTTAGTTTTCGAAAATCAATTAGTATTTTTCAAAATGTTTTTAAAATCTTTTTAATTTATTTTCAAAAATTCTTCCCCTCTTCTCACATCCTTCTATTTATGGACTAACACTCCTCCTCAATGCACAATTCGAACTCTATCTTTCTAAGTTCGAATTCTTCTACCTCTTCCTTCTATTTTTCTTTTTCTCTGACACCTCAAGGAATCTCTATACTGTGACATAGATGATTCTATATTTTCTTATTCTTTTCTCTTTCATATGAGCAGGAGCAAAGACAAAAGCATTCTTGTTGAGGCTGACCCTGAACCTGAAAGGACCTTGAAGCGAAAGCTAAGAGAAGCTAAAGCACAATTCTCTGTAGAGGACCTAACAGAAATCTTCAAAGAAGAAGACATGGCAGCCGAAAACAACAACAATGCCAACAATGCAAGGAAGGTGCTGGGTGACTTTACTACACCCACTCCCGACTTCTATTGGAGAAGCATCTCTATCCCTGCCATTGGAGCAAACAACTTTGAGCTTAAGCCTCAATTAGTTTCTCTAATGCAACAGAATTGCAAGTTCCATGGACTTCCATTGGAAGATCCTCATCAGTTTTTAGCTGAATTCTTGCAAATCT
>NC_029776.3:56071933-56075196 GCF_000817695.3 Arachis duranensis | reverse complement strand
AGTGGAGCATCATAGGTATCTTCTATGATGGTTTGTCTGAACTGTCCAAGATGTCATTGGACATCTCTACTGGAGGATCTCTTCATTTGAAGAAGACACCTGCAGAAGCTCAAGAACTGATTGAAATGGTTGCAAATAACCAATTCATGTACACTTCTGAAAGGAATCCCGTGAACAATGGGATGAATCAGAAGAAAGAAGTTCTTGAGATTGATACTCTGAATGCCATATTGGCTCAAAACAAAATATTGACTCAGCAAGTCAATATGATTTCTCAAAGTCTGTCTGGAATGCAAGCTCCACCAGGCAGTACTAAGGACGCTTCATCTGAAGAAGAAGCTTATGATCCTGAGAACCCTTCAATGGAAGAGGTGAATTACATGGGAGAACCCTATGGAAACACTTATAATTCTTCATGGAGAAATCATCCAAATCTCTCATGGAAGGATCAACAGAGACCTCAACAAGGTTTCAACAACAATAATGGTTGAAGAAACAGGTTTAGCAATGGCAAGCCTTTTCCATCATCTTCTCAGCAACAGACAGAGAATTCTAAGCAGAGCCACTCTGACTTAGCAATCATGGTCTCTGATCTAATCAAAATCAGTCAAAGTTTCATGACTGAAACAAGGTCCTCCTTGAGAAACTTGGAGGCACAAGTGGGTCAGCTGAGTAAGAAAATTACTGAACTCCCTCCTAGCACTCTTCCAAGCAATACAGAAGAGAATCCAAAAAGAGAGTGCAAGGCCATTAAAATGACCTACATGTCCGAATTTGGAGAGGAGGAAGAGGCAGTGAGCACTACTGAGGAAGGCCTCAATGGACGTTCACTGGCCTTCAATGAGTTCCCTAATGAGGAACCATGGGAATCTGAGGCTCACACTGAGACCATAGAGATTCCATTGGATTTACTTCTACCATTCATGAGCTCTGATGAGTATTCTTCCTCTGACGAGGATGAAGATGTCACTGAAGAGCAAGTTGCCAAGTACCTTGGAGCAATCATGAAGCTAAATGACAAGTTATTTGGTAATGATACTTGGGAGGATGAACCCCCTTTGCTCACCAGAGAACTGGATAACTTGACTAAGCAGAGATTACCTCAAAAGAGACAGGACCCTGGGAAGTTCTCAATACCTTGTACAGTAGGCACCATGACCTTCAAGAAGGCTCTGTGTGACCTAGGGTCAAGCATAAACCTCATGCCTCTCTCTGTAATGGAGAAGCTAGGGATCTTTGAGGTGTAAGCTGCAAAAATCTCACTAGAGATGGTAGACAATTCAAGAAAACAAGCTTATGGACTTGTAGAGGATGTTCTGGTAAAGATTGAAGACCATTACATCCCTGCTGATTTCATAGTCCTATAGACTGGGAAGTGCATGGATGAATCCATCATCCTTGGCAGACCCTTCCTAGCCACAGTAAAGGCTGTGATTGATGTTGACAGAGGAGAATTGATCATTCAAGTGAATGAAGAATCCCTTGTTTTTAAGGCTCAAGGATATCCTTCTGTAACCATGGAGAGGAAGCATGAAGAGCTTCTCTCAAAACAGAGCCAAACAGAGCCCCCACAGTTAAACTCTAAGTTTGGTGTTGGGAGGCCACAACCAAATTCTAAGTTTGGTGTTGAACCCCCACATTCAAACTCTAAGTTTGGTGTTGGGAGGTTCCAACATTGCTCTGAGCATTTGTGAGGCTCCATAAGAGCCCACTGTCAAGCTACTGACATTAAAGAAGCGCTTGTTGGGAGGCAACCCAATGTTATATTTATCTATTTTTCCTTTGTTATTTTATGTTTCCTGTAGGTTGATGATCATGGGAAGTCACAAAATCAATTGAAAAAGCAAAAACAGAATGAAAAATAGAAAGAAAAAATAGCACACCCTGGAGGAAAACCTTGCTGGCATTTAAACGCAGTAAAGGGCAGCAATTGGGTGTTTAATGCCCAGTCTGGCACCATTCTGGGCGTTTAACGCCAGAAAGGGGCACCAGACTGGCGTTAAACGCCAGGAAAGGGAAAGAAGTTGGCGTTAAACGCCAGAAATGGGCACCAGCCCGGCGTTTAACGCCAGAATTGGCATAAAGAGCATTTTTGCTCGCCACTTGGTGCAGGGATGTATTTTCCTTGACACCTCAAGATCTGTGGACCCCACAGGATCCCCACCTAACCCACCACTCTCTCTCTTCTTCACCCATTCACCAATCACCTCAACTCCTCTTCCCCAAAAACCCCTTACCTATCAAATCCCATCATTCTCTTTACCACTCACATCCATCCTTCATAAAACCCCACCTACCTCACCATTCAAATTCAAACTACTTTCCCTCCCAAACCCACCCATTATGGCCGAACCATACACCCCCTCTCCACTCCTATATAAACCCATCTTCACCCCTTCATTTTCACACAACCTAAACACTACTTCTCCCCCTTTGGCCGAACCACAAAGTCACCTCCATCTCCTCTATTTCTTCTTTTTCTACTCTCTTCTTTCTTCTTTTGCTCGAGGACGAGCAAACCTTCTAAATTTGGTGTGGTAAAAGCATTGCTTTTTGTTTTTCCATAACCATTTATGGCATCTAAGGCCTGAGAAACCTCTAGAAAGAGGAAAGGGAAGGCAAAAGCTTCCACCTCTGAGTCATGGGAGATGGAGAGATTCATCTCAAGGGTACATCAAGACTACTTCTATGAAGTTGTGGCCATGAAAAAGGTGATCCCCGAGGTCCCTTTCAAACTCAAAAAGAGTGAATATCCGAAAATCCGACATGAGATCCGAAGGAGAGGTTGGGAAGTCCTTACCAACCCCATTCAACAAGTCGGAATCTTAATGGTTCAAGAGTTCTATGCTAATGCATGGATCACCAAGAACCATGATCAAAGTGTGAACCCGGACCCAAAGAATTGGCTTACAATGGTTCGGGGGAAATACTTGGATTTTAGTTCGGATAATGTAAGGTTGGCATTCAACTTGCCCATGATGCAAGGAGATGAACACCCTTACACTAGAAGGGTCAACTTTGATCAAAGATTGGACCAAGTCCTCATAGACATTTGTGAAGAGGGCGCTCAATGGAAGAGAGATTCAAGAGGAAAGCCGGTTCAACTGAGAAGGCATGACCTCAAGCCCGTGGCTAGAGGATGGTTGGAGTTTATCCAACGCTCAATTATTCCGACTAGCAACCGGTTCGAAGTTACTATAGACCGGGCTATCATGATTCATAGCATCATGATTGGAGAGGAAGTAGAAGTTCATGAGGTTATA
>NC_029776.3:56064174-56071899 GCF_000817695.3 Arachis duranensis | reverse complement strand
TACTACTATACGTACTAAATTTTTATTTTAGAGGTCATAATACCTTGCCATCTCTGAATTATGATTTAAGCATATATCCCTGAGATGCCTCAAGGGATGCACTTTCCTCCACAAAACTATTGGGAGCAAATCAATACCTCCCTAGGAGAATTGAGTTCCAACATGGGACAACTAAGGGTGGAGCACCAAGAACATTCCATCCTCCTCCATGAAATTAGGGAAGATCAAAGAATCATGAGAGAGGAGCAACAAAGGCAAGGAAGATACATTGAGGAGCTCAAGCACTCCATAAGATCTTTAAGAGGAAGAATAAGCCACCATCACTAAGGTGGACCCATTCTTTAATCTCCTTGTTCTTTATTTTTCTGTTTTTCGAAAAATCATGCTTATGTTTATCTATGTTTGTGTCTTATGATCATTAGTGTCTTAGTGTCTATGCCTTAAAGTTATGAATGTCCTATGAATCCATCACCTTTCCTAATTGAAAAATGTTCTTAATTGAAAAAGAGAAGAATTGCATGAATTTTAAATTTTATAACAGATTAATTATTTTGATGTGGTGGCAATATTTTGGTTTCTGAATGTATGCTTGAATAGTGAATATGTCTTTTGAATTTGTTGTTCATGAATGTTGGCTCTTGAAAGAATGATGAAAAAGGAGACATGTTACTGAGGATCTGAAAAATCATAAAAATGATTCTTGAAGCAAGAAAAAGCAGTGAATACAAAAAAAAGAAGAAAAAATGAAAAAAATGAAAAAAATAAAAATAAAATAAAAATAAAAATAAAGTTATGATCCAAAGCAAAAAGAGTGTGCTTAAGAACCCTGGACACCTCTAATTGGGGACTCTAGCAAAGCTGAGTCACAATCTGAAAAAGGTTCACCCAGTTATGTGTCTGTAGCATGTATGTATCCGGTGGTAATACTGGAAGACAGAGTGCTTTGGGCCACGGCCAAGACTCATAAAGTAGCTGTGTTCAAGAATCATCATACTTAACTAGGAGAATCAATAACACTATCTGGATTCTGAGTTCCTATAGAAGCCAATCATTCTGAGTTTCAAAGGATAGAGTGAGATGCCAAAACTGTTCAGAGGCAAAAAGCTAAAGCCCCGCTCATCTAATTAATACTAATCTTCATAGATGTTTTTGGAATTCATTGCATATTCTCTACTTTTTATCTTATTTGATTTTCAGTTGCTTGAGGACAAGCAACAATTTAAGTTTGGTGTTGTGATGAGCAGATAATTTATACGCTTTTTGGCATTGTTTTTAGTATATTTTTAGTATGTTTTAGTTAGTTTTTATTATGTTTTTAATATTTTTTAGTTAAAATTCACTTTTCTGGACTTCACTATGAGTTTGTGTGTTTTTCTGTGATTTCAGGTATTTTCTGGCTAAAATTGAGGGACCTGAGCAAAAATCTGATTCAGAGGCTGAAAAGGACTGCAGATGCTGTTGGATTCTGACCTCCCTGCACGCGAGGTAGATTTTCTGGAGCTACAGAAGCCCAATTCGCGCGATCTCAATTGCGTTGGAAAGTAGACATCCTGGGCTTTCCAGAAATGTATAATAGTCCATACTTTGCCCGAGATTTGATGGCCCAAACAGGCGTTCCAAGTCAGCTCAAGAATTCTAGCGTAAAATGCCAGAACTGGCACAAGAATGGGAGTTAAACGCCCAAACTGGCATAAGAGCTGGCGTTTAACTCCAAGAAGAGTCTCTACACGAAAATTCTTCAATGCTCAGCCCAAGCACACACCAAGTGGGCCCGGAAGTGGATTTTTATGTCATTTACTCATCCATGTAAACCCTAGGCTACTAGTTCTCTACAAATAGGACCTTTTGCTATTGTATTTTCAATCTTTCAATCCTAGAATCTTTTGATCATTTTTTTATGATTGAACCCTCTTTGGGAGGTTGGCCATTCGGCCATGCCTAGACCTTGTTCTTATGTATTTTCAACGGTGGAGTTTCTACACACCATAGATTAAGGTGTGGAGCTCTGCTGTACCTCGAGTATTAATGCAATTACTATTGTTCTTCTATTCAATTCCGGGGCGTTAGTGACAGACGCAAAAGAATCACTGGATTCTATTCCGACATGATCGAGAACCGATAGCTGAATAGCCGTGCTGTGACAGAGCGCATTGAACATTTTCACTGAGAGGATGGGAGGTAGCCACTGACAACGGTGAGACCCTACATACAGCTTGCCATGGAAAGGAGTAAGAAGGATTGGATGAATGTAATAAGAAAGTAGAGATTCAAGAGGAGCACAGCATCCCCATACGCCTATCTGAAATTACCACTATTAATTTACATAAGTATTTATATCCTTTTTATTTTCTATTTATTATTAATTTTCGAACTCATCATAAACCAATTTAATCTGCCTAACTGAGATTTACAAGGTGACCATAGCTTGCTTCATACCAACAATCTCCGTGGGATCGACCCTTACTCGCGTAAGGTTTATTACTTGGATGACCCAGTGCACTTGCTGGTTAGTTGTGCAAAGTTGTGATAAAGAGTTGAGATTACAATTGTGCGTGCCATGTTGATGGAGCCATTGATGATCACAATTTCGTGCACCATAATCCTACCAATAGTTTGATCTATGAAGGTGTGTGGTATAATCAGTGACCAAACTTCATCTCTTCCCATGAGCAATTAAATCAAGCAATTGGGAAATTGTTCAAGCTTAGAGAGATTGGATTGCCAAGGAATTGGGATCCAATCACTTAAGATTGCCAAGGAGATCAATGAATGCATTGATTGAGGAAGAGATGAGAATGAACTTGATCCGGAGGATTGCAATATCTCTTGATCCTAATGTTCATTTTATTTTTAGTTCTTACATTTACTTTTCTTGCCATTTTACTTTTCTGCACTTTATTGTTTTTTTTTTTACTTTTTTTGCTATTTACATTTTCTTGTTACTTATCACTCCAATATGATTCGTCTAACTAGGATAATCAATTACCCATTGATTGCTTAATCCGTTAATCTCTGTGGGATTCGACCTCACTCTATTGTGAGTTATTACTTGACGACAATTCCGTATACTTGCCAAAGGGAAATTTGTTAAGAGACAAGTTTTCACGCATCAGAGATCTCAACCATACTCTGATCATCTGTGAGGCTCTATGAGAGCTCACTGTCAAGCTATTGACATTAAAGAAGTGCTTATTGGGAGCCAACCCAATTTTATTTTAATTTTATATATGTTATTTCATGTTTTCTTTTAGGTTGATGATCATGTAAAGTCACAAAGACACTCATAAAAATAAAGCAGAAGTCAAAAGTAGCACACCCTGGAGGAAGGACTTACTGGCGTTTAAACGCCAGTAAGGGCAGCAAAATGAGCAGTTAAACGCCCAATCTGGCACCTTTCTGGGCATTTAAATGCCAGAACAGAGCACCAGACTGGCGTGTAAATGCCAAAATAGAGCAGAAAGTTGGCGTTTAAATGCCAAAGTAGGTTAGCAAACTGGCATTTAGACGCCAGAATAGGAAGAAAAGCTGGCGTTTAAACACCAGAACAGGGCAGCAAACTGGCGTTTAAACGCCAAAATTGCACTCTAAGGTGTTGTGAACGCCAAATTAGTGCAGGGATGAAAAATCCTTGGCCCCTCAGGATATGTGGACCCCACAGGATCCTCACCAAACTTAACTCTCTCTCTCTCTCTCTCTCTCCTCTACACACCTTTCTACAACACTCTTCCCCAAACACCCTTCATCAATCACCTCCATATCTCTTCCCCAAACACCCTTCACCAATTACCTCCTGAACTATTCCCCAAAAAACCCCCACCCACCTTCAAAATTTAAAACCATTTCCCTCCCAAACCTACCCAAACCATTCGGCCACTCTCCCTACAAATACCCCCTTCACACCTTCATTTTCACACATCACAAACACCTTCTTCCCCTCTTGGCCGAACCCCATACACACTCCATCTCATCTATTTTCTTCTTCTTCTACATCTTTCCTTCTTCTTTTGCTCGAGGACGAGGAAATATTTTAAGTTTGGTGTGGTAAAAGCATTGCTTTTTGTTTTTCCCTAACCATTTGTGGCACCTAAGGCCAAAGAAACCTCTAGAATAGAGGAAAGGAAAGGCAACTGCCTCCACCTCTGAGTCATGGAAGATGGAGAGATTCATCTCAAGGGTCCATAGCTCAGTAATAGAACATTTGACTGCACAACAAGAGAGCCCACTCATGGGCCTCAACAAGAGCATGAGGAATTCCCTCATCAAGAAATCCCTGAGATACCTCAGGGGATACATTTTCCTCCACACAACTATTGGGAGCAACTAAGGATAGGAGCACCAAAAGCACTAAGGATGAAGCAACAGAGGCAAGGAAGAGACATAGAAGAGCTCAAGCACTCCATAGGATTTTCCAAGAGGAAGACGTCACCCTCACTAAGGTGGACTCATTGCTTAATCTCCTTGTCAATTTATTTTTTTGTTTTCGATTTTAGGCTGTATGTTCTATCTATGTTTGTGTCTTCACTACATGATCATTAGTGTCTAGTGTCTATGCCTTAAAGCCATGAATAAATGAATCCTTCACCTATCTTAAATGAAAAATGTGCTTAATTACAAAAGAACAAGAAGTACTTAAATTTCAAATTTTATCTTGAAACCAGTTTAATTATTTTGGTGTGGTGGCAATACTTTTTGTTCTCTGAATGAATGCTTGAGCAGTGCATATTTTTGATCTTGTTGTTTAAGAATGTTAAAGTTGTTGGCTCTTGAAAGAATGATGAACAAAGAGAAATGTTGTTGATAATCTGAAAAATCATGAAATTGGTTCTTAGAGCAAGAAAAAGCAGTGAAAAAAAATGGCAAAAAAAAAGAAAAGAAAGAAAAAATACAGAAAAAGCAAGCAGAAAAAACCAATAGCCCTTAAAACCAAAAGGCAAGGGTAAAAAGGATCCAAGGCTTTGAGCATTAATGGATTGGAGGGCCAAGGAAATAATATCTAGGCATAAGCGGCTAAATCAAGCTGTCCCTAACCATGTGCTTGTGTCATGAAGGTCCAAATGAAAAACTTGAGACTGAGTGGTTAAAGTCGTGATCCAAAGCAAAAAGAGTGTGCTTAAGAACTCTGGACACCTCTAACTGGGGACTTTAGCAAAGCTGAGTCATAATCTGAAAAGGTTCACCCAGTTATGTGTTTGTGGCATTAATGTATCCGGTGGTAATATTGGAAGACAAAGTGCTTAGGGCCACGGCCAAGACTCATAAAGTAGCCGTGTTCAAGAATCAATGTACTGAACTAGGAGAATTAATAACACTATCTGAAATTCTGAGTTCCTATAGATGCCAATTGTTCTGAATTTCAAAGGAAAAAGTGAGATGCCAAAACTGTTCAGAAGCAAAAAGCTACAAGCCACGCTCATCTAATTAGGACTAAGTTTCATTGATACTGTGGGATTCATTGTATATTCTCTTCTGTTTATCCTATTTGATTTTCAGTTGCTTGGGGACAAGCAACAATTTAAGTTTGGTGTTGTGATGAGCGGATAATTTATACGCTTTTTGGCATTATTTTTAGGTAGTTTTTAGTAGGATCTAGCTACTTTTTGGGATGTTTGAATTAGTTTTTATGCAAAATTCACATTTCTGGACTTTACTATGAGTTTGTGTATTTTTCTATGATTTCAGGTATTTTTTTGCTGAAATTGAGGGACCTGAGCAAAAATCTGATTCAGAGGCTGACAAAGGACTGCAGATGTTGTTGGATTCTGACCTCCCTGCACTCGAAGTGAATTTTCTGAAACTACAATATGCCAAATGGCGCGCTTACAATTGCGTTGAAAAGTAGACATCCAGGGCTTTCCAGCAATATATAATAGTCCATACTTTGCCGGAGTTTTGATGCAAAATGGCGTTCAAACGCCCCTTCTCTGCCCTATTCTGAAGTCAAAACGCCAGAGCTGGCATAAAAATTGGAGTTAAACGCCCACACTGGCTCCAAAGCTGGTGTTTAACTCCAAGAGAAGTCTCTACACGTGTAAAGCTCAATGCTCAGCCTAAGCACGCACCAAGTGGGCCCGGAAGTGGATTTCTGCATCATTTACCTATTTCTGTAAATCCTAGTAGCTAGTTTCGTTATAAATAGGACCTCTTTCTATTGTATTTTTATCTTTTGATCATCTTTTGATATCTTGATCACGTTTTGGGGGCTGGCCATTCGGCCATGCCTAGACCTTGTTCTTATGTATTCTCAACGGTGGAGCTTCTACACACCATAGATTAAGGTGTAGAGCTCTGCTGTTCCTCGAGTATTAATGCAATTACTATTGTTCTTCTATTCAATTCATGCTTATTCTTGTTCTAAGATATTCACTCGTACTTCAACCTAATGAATGTGATGATCTGTGACACTCATCATCATTCTCACCTATGAACGCGTACCTGACAACCACTTCCGTTCTACTTAAAATTGAGCGTGTATCTCTTAGCCTCCATTCTGAAAGATTGGAGTCTTCGTGGTATAAGCTAGAATTATTGACGGTCATTCCTGAGATCCAGAAAGTCTAAACCTTGTCTGTGGTATTCCGAGTAGGATCTGGGAAGGGATGACTGTGTCTTGCTTCAAACTCGCGAGTGTTGGGCGTAGTGACAGACGCAAAAGGATCACTAAATTCTATTCCAACATGATCGAGAACCGACAGATGATTAGCCGTGCGGTGACAGTACATTTTGGACCATTTTCACTGAGAGGACGGGAGGTAGCCATTGACGCCAGTGAAACTCGAACATACAGCTTACCATAGAAAGGAGTTTGAAGGATTGGATGAAGGCAGTAGGAAAGCAGAGATTCAAAAGGAGCAAAGCATCTCCATACACTTATCTGAAATTCTCACCAATGAATTACATAAGTATCTCCATCTTTACTTTATGTTTTATTGATCTTTTAATTATGAAAACTCTATCACCCATTTGAATCCGCCTGACTGATATTTACAAGGTGACCATAGCTTGCTTCAAGCCGACAATCTCCGTGGAATCGACCCTTACTCACATAAGGTATTACTTGGATGACCCAGTGCACTTACTGGTTAGTTGTGCGGAGTTGTGACGAAGTGTGATTCACGTTTGAGAGCACCAAGTCTATTGGCGCCATTGTGATGATCACAATTTTGTGCACCACTATTATATGCATATTATTTGAATTATTTGCTTGTGCATTAATTGGGAATGCTTAAATAAATTTAATGTGCTATTTGTTATACTTGTTATCTGCGTTACTTGTATTCTACCTGTGTTTGCCATTGTCTTCTTGTTTGTCTGTGTGATTTCACTAGAGTGGAGGATCGGAGAAAAGGCGAAGAAGTTAAGGATTTTAGTTAGGTTAAGATTTGGTCATGTTAGTAATCCTTAGAGAACCACCTTGATTTATGGTTTGAGCTTTAGTTCTTTAAGCTTTATAATCTGAGTGTCGGTGTTCTAGGATTGCCTCTGGCTTTTCATGCGGCACCTCTACCATGCTGAGAACCCCTGGTTCTCATTCCATATGGATATTTGTGTTTTTCAGATGCAGGTCAAGAGGCACCTCGCTAGGCATCTGGAGTTCTGCAGCTAAGTGGATCTTTGGGACATTATTTTGTGTACTGCTTATATATGACCATATATATAGAACTCTCCTAATGACTTGTTTTATTTTGTACCTCTTTGAGCAGTATGGAGAACTAGGGTGTCGTTTGT
>NC_029776.3:56057610-56064076 GCF_000817695.3 Arachis duranensis | reverse complement strand
CGACCAGCCTCAACTTCACAGGCTGGGTTAAGAGCTTCTTATTTTGTACTCTTGACCCTCTGATGAGTGGATAATTTATACACTTTTTGGCATTGTTTATAGGTAGTTTCTAGTATGTTTTAGTTACTTTTTAGTATATTTTTATTAGTTTTTATGCAAAATTTACATTTCTGGACTTTACTATGAGTTTTTGTGTTTTTTTGTGATTTCAGGTATTTTCTGGCTGAAATTGAGGGACCTGAGCAAAAATCTGATTCAGAGGCTGAGAAAGGACTGCAGATGCTGTTGGATTCTGACCTCCCTGCACTCGAAATGGATTTCCTGGAGCTTTCGAAACCCAATTGGTGCGCTCTCATTTGCGTTGGAAAGTATACATCTTGGGCTTTCCAGCAATGTATAATAGTCTATACTTTTCCTGAGATTTGATGGCCCAAACTGGCGTTCAAACGCCCACCAGAGACTCTTTTCTAGCGTAAAACGCCAGAACTAGCACCAAAGCTGGAGTTAAACGCCCAAACTGGCACCAAAACTGGCGTTTATACTCCAAGAAGAGCCTATGCACGTGAAAGCTTCAATGCTCAGCCCAAACACACACCAAGTCGGCCTCGGAAGTGGATTTCTCCACTATCTACTCATTTTCTGTAAACCTAGTTTACTAGTTTAGTATAAATAGCACTTTTTACTATTGTATTCATATCTTTGGACCACTTTTCGATCCTTTGATCAGGTCTTTGAACCCTATTTCGAATGTATTATGCTATTTGGGGAGGCTGGCCACTCGGCCATGCATAGACCTTGTTCTTATGTATTTTCCAACGGTGGAGTTTCTACACCTCACAGATTAAGGTGAGGAGCTCTGCTGTTCCTCGAGTATTAATGCAAGTACTATTGTTTTTCCTTGAATTCACACCTACTTCTCCTCCAAGATATACTCTTGTACTTAATTCAGTTAAGTCAGAATGAAGGGTGGCCCGTGACAATCACCCAATCTTTGTTACTCGCTTAGCGAAGATCCGCGTGCCTGACAACCACAAAGCGGTCTACATGATGTTCAACGTAGTCATTGGACGACAACTGGGGTATACTCTCTTTGGTCTCTGACCCACGGATCTGAATCACCTCTCCTGACAACAGAGCATTCGAATCTGTGATGGGATAAGCTAGAATCAATTGGCAGCATTCTTGAGATCCAAAAAGTCTAAATCTTGTTTGTGGTATTTCGAGTAGGATCTGGAATGGGATGACTGTGACGAGTTTCAAACTCGTGACTGTTGGGCACATTGACAGTGTGCAAAAGAATAAATGTATTCTATTTCAACACGATCGAGAACCATCAGCTGATTAGCCATGCAGGAAACCATAGAGGACATGTTTTCACTGAGAGGACGGATGGTAGCCATTGACAACAGTGATCTACCAACATACAGCTTGTCATGGAAGGGAATACGCATGATTAGATGAGGACAATAGGAAAGTAGAGGTTCAGAGGCAACAAAGTATCTCTAAACGCTTATCTGAAATTCCCACCAAGGAACTACATAAGTAACTTTATTTTATTTTCCACCTTATTTATCTTTTAACTATTAAAATCTCATAATCATTTGAATCCTCCTGACTGAGATTTACAAGATGACCATAGCTTGCTTCAAGCCGTTAATCTCCGTGGGATCGACCCTTACTCACGTAAGGTATTACTTTGACGACCCAGTGCACTTGCTGGTCAGCTATGCGGAGTTGTGAAAAGTGTGATTTATGATTTCGCGTACCAAGTTTTTGGCGCCGTTGCCGGGGATTGTTCGAGTTTGGGCAACTGACAGTTCATCTTGTTGTTTAGATTAGGTAATTTTCTTCTTGTTCTATTTTCAAAAAAATTTTCTAATTTTCGAAAATTTTTCAAAAAAAATTATTTTGTGTTTCTTGTTTGAGTCTAATGTCAATTTTTAAGTTTGGTGTCAATTGCATATTTTTATTTTTCTAGCATTTTTCGAAAATTCATGCATTATGTTCTTCATGATCTTCATGTTGTTTTTGGTGATTTTCTTGTTTTGTTTCTTTTCTTGTTTTTCATATGCATTTTCGAATTTTTTAGAGTCAAAAGTTTGAAAATTTTTAAGTTTGGTGTCTTGCATATGTTTCTGTTCATACCCTGACCGAGCTCCCCAACTCGGCAAGTTCATAGAAGGTCCGACCTCGCCCTAAGGCCCACACCTAAAGGTCGGACCTCGGACCATAAAGCAAGGAAGGCCCATCAAAAGGAACGCAGCCCAAAACCTAAAGGCCGAAAAGGCCTAGAAAGGGCGGTTCCACAAAAGATAGAGATAAAACTCCCAAAAGATAAGATAAGATAAGAATATCTTATCCAGGGAAGATCACGGCCAACTACTATAAATACACTGGAACACCCAGGTATGGCATTCATTCCACATTCTACACATATCTGCTTGGACCCATGCTAACTTAAGCATCGGAGTGTCATTGCAGGTACAACCACCAACCACTCTACATATCAAGCTCGGGTCATCAGTTCCCCCACCTCGGGACTTCTCCAAGACGACCGAGCTACACGTTTCAGGTAACCCTCGGAACAATAAAAAATGCATTTTCAGGATGTTTGCGGCATTGATGTGGATTATTAGTGATTTTTTAGGATTGGAAAACTTATCTTGGTAGAATACGCAGAGTGGGTTAGCATGTCCTACCTGTAATTTGGATGCTAAGGAACAGCGACTCACGTTTAGTCAAAAATGGTGTTTTATGGGTCATCGTCAGTTTCTAAGGCAGGGACATTAATTTTGACTATACTAGTTAAGATTTGACAGCCAAGTAGAGAACAAAGATCTCCCAAAGATGTTGTCTGGAATAGATATCTTGAGGCAATAATCAAATGTTCACGTGTCATTTGGAAAGATGAAAAACGTGATAGGACAAAAAAGACACAACAGTGAGGATGCTAACTAGGGTGACTCAAATTGGAAGAAGATGAGTGTTTTCTTTGACCTCCCATATTGGAAAGATAATATGCTGCGTCATAACCTTGATGTAATATTGATAAATCGCTATTTTATGGTTTATCTTGTACTAAATTGAGTGGATTTTATCCCTTATTCTGACACTTATTCATAGAATTCGCATGTTTTACATTTTCCTTCCTAATTTTGTGCTATGATTGAAAGTATGCTTCTTTGGCCTTAAATTTGCTAATTTTTATCCTCTCTTATTACCATTTGATGCCGTGATATGTTTGTTGAGTGATTTTAGGGTTTATAGGGCAGGAATGGCTTAGAGGATGGAAAGGAAGCATGCAAAAGTGGAAGGAATACAAAAAATTGAAGGAAATGCTAAGCTGTCAATCCTGACCTCTTCGTACTAAATCGATCATAACTTGAGCTACAGAGGTCGGAATGAGGTGGTTTTAGTTGCATTGGAGAGCTAACATCCAACACTTCAAAACGATATGTAATTTAACAAAGTTGCCTCACAGTTAGGTGAAGCGCACGAGCAGTATCACGCGTGCGCGTGACTGGTACGACAGACAAGTGACGCGTACGCGTGACTGGTGCATTAGACAAGCGACGCGTACACATGGGCGACGCGTACGCGTAACATGGTGTCACGTACTACAGATATAAAAAAATGCTGGGGGCAATTTCTGGGCTGATTTTGGCCCAGTTCCAAGCTCAAAAACACAGATTAGAGGCTGCAGAGTGGGGGAATCATTCATACACACATTCATTCACATTAGTTAGGTTTAGATGTAGTTTTCACTGTGTTAGATGTAGTTTTCACATTAGTTAGGCTGCATCATAACCTTGATGTAATACACATAGAAAAAAATATCTGCAATAATGTAATGTTCACTGTATAAATGATAGTGGGAAGTTAAAAGAGAACGTGAAAGCTCGAAAGGATTTATAATGCAAGGGCATAAAGCCAGAGTTGTGGCCATGCAATAGTGGGAAATATCCTTCTGCAATATTTACCATGTCAAATTCACAGAAGGGTATATTTCTGAAGACTCTTCAAAAAGTTGTCATTCCAGATGGTTATAGCAATATTACGTGTTGTGTTGACTTGCCATAGTGTAAGTTGAATGGGTTGAAAAGTCATGATTGTCAGATTTGATGGAACATTTTCTTCTAATTCTGGTAAAAAGAAGCAGTACCTGCCCCGGTGGCAACCGTAATTGCCGATCTTTCATAATTTTTTCGAGCACTCTGTGCGAAAGCCATTAACCCTTTACAGTTTGATGAACTTCAATAGCATGTTGTTCATACCTTATGTCGTATCGAAACGATTTTTCCTCGATCCTTCTTCACAATTATGGTACACCTCATCGTGTATCTTCTTGAAAAAAGTAAAACTTGGTAGGCTAGTACATTATCGGTGGATGTATCCAATAGAGAGGTTAGTTCCTATATTACCTCATTTATGATAGTTGGTTCGATCAAATTTTTATACTATTCGTATCATTGTTATTTTATTTTAAAGGTATCTAAGTCGTTTGAAACAATAGGTGCACAACATAGCATGAGCAGAAGGCTCAATTGTGGAGGGCTACTTATCGAAACAAATTCTAACTTTTTCCTCTAGATATTTGGATAATATTGAGACTAGTATGAATCAACCGGTGGGAGTTGATGATCAACTTAGTGGAGTGAATCCTAATGCAGAGGAAACTCTATTCCCAACAGTTGGAAAGACGTTAAGGGCTACAACACATTTTAAGCTAAGTCCAATAGAACAACATCAAGCACATCGTCATGTGCTAGTCAACTGCGATGTTGTTTCTGAATTTATTAAGTAAGTAATCTTACGTTATATTTCAAAACATGGATACAAAACTTCTCATCCATTCACTATTTGTGAGTAATGTTCTTATGTTCATGTAGTTCATTTGGAGAAAAAAAAAAGTAGAAGGCTACGAGATCAAACAAGGTCACAATCTAAAATAGACCACATTGTGCACAAGGAATTTGCTCAGTGGTTCAAGCAAGAGGTTAGCAAAGAGTATGTGTTATGCCATTTACCTTGTTAGCATGAAATCTGTATTTAGTATACTACCTTTAATTATATTAAGTATGGTTGATATATGGTAACAGGTTCCAATGGGAAGCACTCAGTATTCAAATAAAATTAAATGGGTTGCATGTGAACCCATACTTCAAGTAAGATGTTTTGGAGCGTACAATGTCAACGAGTATAAGTTTAGAACTATGACAAAGAAAGAAGGGATGAAAACCCAAAATAGTGGAGTATTTGTCTCATCTAACACATGAAGTTATGCAAGAATGCGTGGCAATAAAGTGGTTGTTGGTAATCTTTCATATTACGGCAAAGTAGTAGACATAATTGAATTGAATTACAGCCATCAGTTCACAGTCGTGTTGTTCAAGTGTGTTTGGGCGAATACGGCTATCAGTAGAAGTTGAAGTTGATTTTTCTCCATAGCCAGCATTGAAAATGTCAGCGGCAAGTGACATTGGAGTTTTGCAGTTGACAAGGGATGATGATATAGAAGACCATAGAGAATGCTTCTGAAAATATTGATGAGATTGCATAATGAAAATAGGAAAAAGGTCAGCACAATTTAAAAAGGGTCTTTGTGTAATTAACGAGTTTTTTAATCATAACGGTGTATGTAGTTTGCTGGTTATATCACGATTGGTATTTTCTTAATTCAATTAAGTCTTTACTTATTTGTTGGTTTTAATGAATAAAAGTTGTTTCCCATTTCTTTATATGATGTTTTAAGAAAAGGTTAAATTACATTAAAGTATTAATTTCGTTATTAATTAGAAAGCGGAGCCGGGGTTATACTCGAAAGCGACCAAGGAACACGGATAGAACTATCCCTAAAATTCGAGTTCCAGGCTTCGAACAACCAAGCCGAATACGAGGCCCTACTAGCAGGTCTAAAGCTAGCCGAAGAGGTCGGAGCCCAGAGAATCACGATCTTCAGCGACTCCCAGGTCGTCACATTACAAGTAAATGGAAGCTACCAGGCCAAAGACCCAACTATGAAAAAATACCTGGACCAAACACAGGCGCAATTACGCCACTTTTCAGAAATACAAATCCAGCACATACCTCGGGAACAAAACGCCCGGGCAGACGCTCTCTCAAAGCTCGCCAGCACCAAGCCCGGAGGCAACAACAGAAGTCTCCTCCAAGAAACCTTACAATCTCCCTCCATGCTAAGAGAGGAAGAAATGCTAAATATATCCAACCAAAAGCAAGGATGGATGACCCCATACTCAACTACCTGAAGTCGGGAACTCTCCCCGCCGAAAGAAAGGAAGCTAAAAGACTCACGAAAGACGCCCAGAATTATACACTAATTCACGACATATTATACAGAAGAGGATTCTCAAACCCCCTCCTCAGGTGCGTCCCAACCTCAGAAACAAAAAGCGTCCTCGAGGAAGTCCACGGAGGCATGTGTGGGAACCATCTCGGAGCTCGGGCA
>NC_029776.3:56042195-56056585 GCF_000817695.3 Arachis duranensis | reverse complement strand
AGCGAAGCTTCTCCATTCACGACCTGATTCTAATCCGAAATGACATCGGAACACAAAGGTCGGGAGAAGGAAAGCTAGCCGCAAATTGGAAAGGGCCCTACAAGGTAACAGAAGTCTTAGGGACGGGCTATTACAAAGTATCCGACCTAGAAGGCAATGAGCTGCCCAGGGCCTGGCACGCCTGTAATCTAAGACGGTACTACAGCTAGAAAAATTTAACCCGAGGTGTACTCTTTTTCCCCTGCAAGGGTTTTTTAATGAGACACCCGGTTAAAGTAAAGACACCCGACCTATTCAAGGGTAAACACTATGTAAATATTCTTTCTTTTTTAATACTAATCAAATTTTTCTATTTTCTTTTCTTCTTCCTCATGATGAAACAAATCCTAGAAAGTACCCCGCCAAGGCGCATTAATTTATGCTCGGCAAAACGCAAAAAATCATTTGCCAAGAGACCACACAAGGTCGGCAAAGATAAAGCGACGAGGTTCAAATTAATGTGAGAAGTTATAAAGTAACTCTGAAAAGGCTCAAAAAAGCCAAATAAAAAGAGATTACAAAAATAACTTAAAAAGGCCGACCAACAACAAAGGTCGGACCCAACAAAAGGAGGTACTCGAAACGTCCGAGGTCCGAGAAAAAACCCGGATCCAAAGAAAGAAGCCTTAAAACGGCGAAAACAAAGATTTCGGAAGCGCTTACTAGAAAGTTGCTATACAACTAAAAAGTACAAGCGACAAAAAAAACGAAATCAAAAAGGATGCAGCAAAAGTTCCAAGCGCTAGCTAAAAAGTTGTTATCCAAAAACAACTAAAAAGCATAAAAGCGGAGCAAAAAGTCAAAACGCGAACAAAAACACCGCATAAATAAGCCAAAAAGTTACTACAAGTAGCTAATAAGCGAAAAGGTGTCCAAAGCGTTCACAGAAACCATCCAAAAAAAAAAGAGCCCACAGGTCGGGCAAAACACCAAAAATAAAAGGTTACAGAGGATCAAGGTCCTTTCCGGACTCCACATCAAGAGAAGGCTGTGTTGGAAACATAGAAATCGGGACTGCATCGACGGCAACGTCATCCCGGTTTGAAACCTCCACACCAGAGCCATCCCCGACCAAGGGTAAGGTCGGGTTCACAAACGGAACTTTGGGGTCGGACACCGGAACCTCATCCTCGTTGGGAGCAGGAACAATCTTTCCCTCCACGACAACATTTTCCATACTGAATAAACTCAGATCCAGGTCAGGAGCAAGAACCCGGACCTGAGCTTTCAAATTTTCAAACATAGCATCCATACCCTTAGCCACATGACCTTCTAGCTCGTAAAAATCATCCTGAGCGGATTGCAACCTCTCCTTTGTCTCCACAAGCTCAGATTGCAACTTCTCCTTTGTCTCCACAAGCTCGGCATATAACCGAGTATAATTCTCCGTCGCCGCCTTCGCCATCTCCTCCGATGTCTTCGCTGCCGCCACAGCCGCGGTAGCGTTAGCTTTCTCTTTCTCCAAAGATGCCTCCAGCTCAGTAATCCTGGCAGCCTTCAGTTGACTAATCCTCTCAAACTCAGACTGAGCCTTCTCAAGTCGGGAGCTGGTCGCACCAATAGGGGACTTCTTGAACTCCCGGGCAATAGCAGCATGAAGACTGGCCATCCGGACACAGCTCCGCGCCATATACTGAAAATGGTGCTCCATAGATACATCATCAGTAGAAATGAAAGTCTGAGGGAGAATATGCTGTTCAATCCAACCAAGAGCATCAAAATCCTTATCATTAAAACCCGCAAGCTCTTGAGAGGTCTTCTGCTTCTTGGGAGGAGGACCCGAAGACGAAGGAGGTGAAGAAGCAACAGGCCCAGAGGTCGGAGGATCTTGACTTATAGCTCGGAACTGGGGAGTCGGAATAGTCTTCGACCGAGTCTGAACACCCACAGTAGTCTTCTGCGGAGAAGATCGGCCAGAAGCCTCCCCGGCCTCGATATTCCGAGCAGCCACAGACTTCTTCGTCCGACGAAGAAACTTCATGGAATCCGCCTGAGAAGACATCTCTACAAGAAATAAAGAAAAGGATTACCACAACAGAAATTCCACCAAAACAAGCAAAGCCAAAATACTAAAAAAAGATGAATCTCGGAGAGGTTGGGAACTACCTAACTCGGAACGGAGAAGGCTTGGATCTCCCAACATTTTCTTCGTGTCCAAGTGAGGTGCCCGACCCCATAAACTGCTCACCACACCCACAAAAGCCTGCTCCACCTCATCTAGACTCTCAAAGGTATACTTAGCAGACACTACATTCTCCTGCCAACAAAGAGGAAAAGAAGGCTCCCCACTCTCATCTAAAAAGAAGGGTCAGACATCTCCAGTAGCCCGGACTTTGAAATAGAAGTTCTTAAAATCGTGAAAGGACTCATCATACAGGGTACAAAACTTTCTTCCCTGGTTAGCCCTAAAAGAGACCCAAGATACCTTCCCTCCACCTGACCCCGGCTTCGTCAACACAAACAAGTAGGAAAAAAGAGAAATAGAGGGAGAAACTCCCATAAACTGACACAAAAGTTGAAACAGCTTTAAAAATGCCCAAGAATTTGGATGGAGCTGCGTAGGGGCAAGGTTACAAGACCATAACACCTCGGACTCCAGGTCGGTAAAAGGAAGTCGGACACCCAGCTTAGAGAAAAAACAGTCATAAGCGTAAAAGAAGAGCTTCTCGGAACTATCTAGGGGCGGGAAGCACACTCTCTCCTCGGAATCCGGGGCTACTAGTTCATAATCCCTCTCAGACTCTCTATCTTCACATATGCTACATTGCCTACGAAACCTAGCTAAATACTCAGAATCTACCACAGAAGGGACTCTTAGAGGAACAGGATCTACCCAACCAAGACCACTTGGAATCTTGGTCGACATCGCTTGAAGAACCTTTCGAGACATAAAAATTCTTGCCTACAAAGAAGAATGCAACAGCAAGCAAAAATCACATAAAAGCAGATAGCGAAAACCCATTCAGCAAAACAAAGAAACAAAGATCTTTTAGAAGAAAATGCAGCAACCCGGAACAAAACAAACAAAGCAATGGCGGCGCCTCTTTTCGGGGCAACCCAGGCATAGGGAAAAGAAACAAACAAAGAGCCACACAAAAGAAACAGAAGCATATGTGCACAAGAAAAGAGAGGGGAACAAACCTGGAAGAAAGAAACGAGGACAACGAGCTCCGAAGCAAGGAGAACGGAACGACGGCGCAGAGGAAACCCCGGAAAGACACACGGAAAGATTCGGGGAAGAAGAACAAAGAAAAAAGAAGCGGTACTCGAAAAAGGAGATGGCAAAACTTAGAAAAACAGGAAGGGAACAGAATAAACGAAGAAAAAGGAAGGGAGCAAATAAATAATGCCTTCACAGAGCCCGAACGGAAATCGAGGAGAAACGGTAAAATGCAATAAATGCAGGAACGGCCAGCATTCATTCCACATTCTACACATATCTGCTTGGACCCATGCTAACTTAAGCATCGGAGTGTCATTGCAGGTACAACCACCAACCACTCTACATATCAAGCTCGGGTCATCAGTTCCCCCACCTCGGGACTTCTCCAAGACGACCGAGCTACACGTTTCAGGTAACCCTCGGAACAGTTTCTTTTCTTAAAATTTTTTCAAAAATATGTTCTTGATGTTCATCATGATCTTCAAAGTGTTCTTGGTGTTCATCTTAACATTCAAAGTGTTCTTTCATGTTTTCTTTGTTTTGATCTTAATTTTTCTTGTCTTGAGTCAATTTGTTGTTTTACTCTTTCCTCATTAAAATTCAAAAAATAAAAAAATATCTTTTCCTTATTTCACTCATAAATTTCAAAATTTTAGGTTGACTTAGTCAAAGATTTTTAAAATTTAGTTGTTTCTTATTAGTCAAGTCAAAATTTCAATTTAAAAATTCTATCTTTTCAAATCTTTTTCAAAACTCAAATCTTTTTCATTTTTCTTCTTAATATTTTCGAAAAATTTTAAAAATTGATTTTCAAAATCTTTTTCTTAGTTTTATTTCATATTTTCGAAAACCTTGCTAACAATTAAGGATTTGATTCAAAAAATTTCAAGTTTGTTACTTTCTTGTTAAGAAAGGTTCAATCATTAAATTCTAGAATCATATCTTTTAGTTTCCTATTAGTCAAGTCATCAATTTTCATTTTAAAAATAAAATCTTTTTAATCTCTTTTTCAATCATATCTTTTCAAACATATCTTTTTCAATCAAATCTTTTTCAAATCATATCTTTTTCAAACTTAATTTAAAAATCTTTTTCTAACTTCTTATATTTTCAAAAGTTATTTTCAAACCTTTTTCAATTAACTACTTTTCTCTCTCTAATTTTCAAAAACCACTAACAACTTTTTCAAAAAAATCTTTAATTAACTAATTATTTTAAACTCTTATTTTATTTTATTCCTTTCTTAATTTTCGAATACTAACTAATATTTAAAATAAAAACAAAAATATTTTTCCTTTTCTTTTATTTAATATTCGAATTTCTCTTCTCTCTCATCTCTTTCTATTTATTTATTTATTTACTAACTGTTCTGAGGGTTACCTGAAACTGTAGGTCGATCTCGGATGAGATCTTCTGTGCTGGCCGGAACTGTGGTATCCGATTTGTGGGACTTGATGGTGGTGCTGATTCCTTCATCCCCGGAGGGTGGGGGTACCTGCAAGGGACTCCGATGCTTAAGTTAGCAAGGGTATTAAGCAGGTATTGAGTAGAATCAGATTATGAGTTATACCTGGGTGCTCCAGTGTATTTATAATGGCGTAGGGTGACCTTCTTAGATAAGATAAGTTAGTTATCTTATCTTATCTTTAAGTGAGGTCATCTTATCTTTAAGGAAACCACCTTTATCTCTACGAACTTTGGGCTGCCCTTGGATTTCGGGACGTGTTCCTCTGTTTGGGCCCTTTTATTGGGCTTTTCTATGACTTGGCCGAGCTCTTTGAGAAGAGGTCGGGTCATCCTGACCTGAAGAGGTCGGTTGCTTTGTCTGTGGAACATCCCGGGTTGGACAGCTTTGACCCAAGGTATGAATAGTGCCCCTGCTTGAGCTCAGTCTTCCTTTTGAGGTTGAATCTTTTGATCTTTTCGGGTGAAGCCGAACTCGAGCATTTCGTCGATTTTGTCTTTTCTAGGGTTCCCTTTTTGAATGTAGAACGTTTCGCTTCCTTTAAAAACGCGCGCTTTTGGATTAGCGTCCTGGCCTTGGGAACATGCGAGGGTTTTTAATGCCCCATTAATTGGTTTTTGATGCTTTGTTTCTTTGATCTTTTTTGAACTTTTCACCAAATGGTTTCTCTTCTTTATTTCGTAACCCCCCTTTTCTTTCTCACCTTCTATTTTCCCTTGAAAGCTTACGTTTCTTGGTGTCTCAAGGTGGTTTTGGCGATCGTGAGTGCTTGCGACAACAACTTCTGGCCTCTTCGTCTTCGACCTTCTTCCGCATTCTTCTCCTTTTTTCAGGTTGGTTTTTCTTTTTCTTCCGTCGTCTATTTTTCTACTCTGTATTTATTTTTTGAAGTTCTGACTGAGTGCATATTGGAAAGCTTGAATCTTTGTATATTATTATGCTCGGTTTATCACTGTGATGCACGCCTTCTGGTATTCTTTTTGTCCTTATGTATGCTTTTGGGTGTTTTCTCCTAATTTGATTTTTTAGGGCTTCGTATGCTACTCCTGTTTTGCTTTCCTTTGTTGTTTTGAGGAAGTTTGCTCCTTTTTATGACTTTTTTGATCTTCTTCGCATTTGTTTTTCTTGGAAAGGGTTTCTGCTGAGACATTAGTCTTGTGGATTTTCTTGAATCTTTATTCCCTGATTGCCTCCAAAGGATGCCCCTGGACCTTGGGTTGTGTCATGGGATTTTCCTTTTTATCTGCTGTACCACGCTGGATTGTGTTGTTTGAGTTGTTTTGATTTCGTCTGGGATGTCTTTACCTTTTTAGTAATCCAATCTTTTTCTTGTTTGTAGGACTAGTTGTCCATGTCTTCCCGAAAAAATATTATCGAGGCATCTCCTTTGGTTCCTGAAGGGATGTCTGATTGGCTGGACTCTCTTGTCTTGCTGTGTGTTTCTTTAGCCGATTCTGAATTTTGTGTGACGCTTAGAAGGCATCATCATGTCTGTAGCAGTGAGGATCAGGAAAGCAATTACGAGTTAGTAGCACCTGATTCTGGTGATAGAGTTTGCTTCCCGGTCCTGACCCAGAGGGAGCGTCCTTTCTTCTATGCTTATGATTACTTTTTTGGCCCAATGAACATCACCTTTCCTTTCACCTCTTTTGAAACTGACCTACTATGGTCTTGTAATGTGGCCCCTTCACAGCTCTATCCGAATTCGTGGGGTTTCATCAAGATTTTTCAGCTTGTTTGTCAAGAATTTGGTGTTACACCTTCTTAAACTCTTTTTCTATATCGTTTTGTGTTGACCAAGCCTGGGACTACCAAGAAGAAGGCTTCTTAGATTTCTTTTAGGTCTGTCCAGGGGCATAAGGTTTTTTCCATGTATGACGAATCTTTCCGGGATTTTAAGAATTACTTCTTTAAGGTCCGGGCTGTTGAAGGAGCCCGACCTTTCTTTCTGGATGAAAATAACGAGCCCTGCTTTCCCTTAGAGTGGCAGAGGAACGTAGCGGTATCCCGATATACTTGGGAGATGTTGAGCGAGGTCGAGAAGGCCTTTGTGAATATTTTGGAGGAAATTTAGGGGGAACCTCCTCATTTGGATACTAAAAAATCTTTGGGAGACCCGTCCATCATTTGAACTGCTTTGGGTACTACCTTGATATATTTTGTTTCTTGTTTTCTTCCTACTTTTCTCCCAGTGTGATAAATTATTTTTTTTTCATTTTTCAGAGATGGCCAAGAATAATGATGCGATGAAGGATTTCAAGAAGGCGAGGAAAGCTACTGCAGCTCAAAACATCTCGGCCCGGGCTGATGGGGAAGGAACTTCCCAAGCTCCTTTGAAGCCATCTGTGCCGAGCTCTCCTGGCCTGAGGAGAATGATCCCTACACCTTGGGTCCATTTAGTGGATCCCCCTCAATCTTCTACTGCTGCTGTGGTTTCTTCTTCGGCCGCCCCTCCTCCAAAAAGACCTCGAACTGTTGAACCTTTCAATCTAGATGCCCCGGATTTTGAACCTTTCAATGGATGATGTATCTCTCCTTCATCACTTGGATTTTATAACTCGGAGTAGTGTTAAGATGGCTCATATGGGAGCTGCTTTGTATTGCACTGCCCAAAATATGCCTCTACATGCTACCAAAGCTTTTATGGAGGAAGCTAAGCAAGAATTTGATCGAATGAAGGATCTAAAGGAGGAGTTTGAAGCGGAGGTGACTAAACTGAAGAAGGAGCTAGAGGGGGAGAAGGCCAGCTCTCTTGCCCTGGCGGCCTCTGTGCGATTAGCTGAGGATGTGACTTTGAAGCACAAAGAAAGCTACGTCACGTCCTACCGAGAAGTGATGCGTCTTCGGGAGGAGCTAGAGTCAGTCCGGGTTGATTATTCCGAGCTCCAGGGTCATCTTGTGGTTAGTGTAACTGCTGCTTATGAGAACCCGAAGGAGTAAGTTCAGGTTATCGCCTCGGGAGCTGATCTTGCTTTGTTTAGTTTGGATAATATTGTGAAGGATGGCAAGATCATTCCCGAGGACCCTGATGATGATGATGTTGAACCCCCTTCTGAGCCTATTGCTAAAGCTTTTGTCATGTTGGCTTCTTCAACTCCTACTTGTTCTGTGGCCGATCCTGAATGCCAGATTTTGAACTGGGATGACGGGATAGTGGACGCAGTGCCTCTCCAGACTCGCCCTCCTTCACCATGTGCTGATGCTGCCGAAAAGCCCTCGTGTGCCTGATTTGACTTCTGTAACTATCTAGTGTAGATAGCCCGGTTTGTGGGCGTTTAAACTCTTTATCTTTGTAAATGGTGTTTTAGCTGACCGTTGATACTTTTTGGGTTGCTTGTTTAGCAACTTTTATTTTGCAAAAAACAAAGTAGTTTCCGAGCTTCCAGGGCTGATTTTGGTGGCCTCTAAAGCTTGCTAGTTATCATAACTTAGTAGTTTTTATATCATGTCTGCTTGTGCTCGTTTTGGTACCCTCGTAGGCTGGGACTTTGTTTGTAATCCTCCTTTTGGACCTTATTTAGGTCTCTTTTGGGGATTACTTTTTCTAGCTTTATATCCTTCTGGGCTGACTTTGTCATGTCTGGCCTTGTCGAGTTACTTGGTAATCCTCTTTTCTTGAACCTTGTTCAGGTCTCTTTCGAGGATTACTTTTTGTAGCTTTACCTCTTTCTAGGCCGACTTCGTCATGTCGGGCCCTGTCGAGTTACTTGATAATCCTCTTTCTTAGACCTTGTTCAGGTCTCTTTCAGGGATTTATCTTTTGTAAATTATCTTTCTGGGCCGACTTCGTCGTGTCGGGCCCTGTCGAGTTACTTGATAATCCTTTTTCTTGGACCTTGTTTAGGTCTCTTTCAGGGATTATTCTTTGTAACTTTGTCTTTCTGGGCCGACTTCGTCACGTCGGGCCCTGTCGAGTTACTTGATATTCCTCTTTTTTGGACCTTTGTTAGGTCTCTTTTAGGGATTATCTTTGTAACTTCTTGTAGGAGTCTGACTTCATCATGTCGGGCTCTTCGAAGTTATAGTAATCCTCTTTTATAGGGTTGGCCAGACCTCTTTCCAGGGCTTTACTTATAACTTGGGTTGTTGTGGCTGGTCCGACTTTTCGTGCCGGCCAGTCTTTAAGTTATTTTATAGCAATCCATTTTTTTAGGACCTCGTCAGATCCTTTCTATGGATCACTTTCTATAACTTCTTGCATTATTCTATTTTCATCTCTGCCGATTTTGTAGAATTTGGGTTTTAACCCTCGTTTTTATCATGATCACACAGTGAATTTGGTTTTCACTTTCTGTCGATCTGTAGCTTTATAATCGGACGATGAATGTTTTCAGAATAACACGACTTGAGCATTTGTAGAGAATCTGAACAAATTTTATTAAAAAAGAATGAAAATATACATGAGGAGTTAATTTCCTAAGTCAGGTGATTTGTAGGTCTTGGCTTGGCGCCTCGTTAAAAAACCTTTTTCAGGAAAAAGAGTGTGCCTTGTCCAAGATCTTTTATCATCCCTAGCTATAGTACCTTCTTAGGTTGCAGGGGTGCCATGACCTAGGAAGCTCTCGCCCGTCGAGTTCGGAAAGCCTATAGTAGCCCTTTCCAAGTACTTCTATGACTCGGAAGGGTCCTTTCCAGTTCGCTGCCAGCTTTCCTTCTCCAGGTCGAGTTGTTCCTATGTCGTTTCAGATTAGGATGAGGTCATCTTCAGCAAAGGCCCACTGTATTACTTTTTGGTTGTATCTGGAGGCCATTCGTCGTTTCAACACCTCTTCCCTTATCCGAGCTCTTTCTCGGATTTTCGGAAGTAAGTCGAGCTCTTTCCTTTGAAGTTGGGAATTGGCTTTTTCTTTAACATGGATTACTCTGAGTAATCCTTCCTCGACCTCCACTGGTATCATTGCCTCCATTCCGTAAGATAGCCGGAAAGGTGACTCTTTTGTCGTGGAATGTGGAGTCGTTCGATATGCCCATAGGACTTGCGGGAGCTCCTCAGCCCAGGCTCCCTTTGCATCCTGTAACCTCTGTTTTAACCCTGCTAATATAACTTTGTTAGCAGCTTCAGGTTGCCCATTGGCTTGGGGGTGCTCAACAGAGGTGAATTATTATTTTATATTTAAGTCTGCCACTAGTTTTCTGAAGCCTGCGTCTGTGAACTGGGTACCATTGTCAGTAGTGATGGAGTATGGAACTCCGAACCTTGTGACGATGTTTCTATATAGAAATTTCTGACTTCTTTGAGCTGTGGCGTTGGCTAGGGGTTCTGCCTCGATCTATTTTGTGAAGTAGTCTATTCCTACTATGAGGAATTTGACTTGTCCGGATCCTTGAGGGAAAGGTCCGAGGAGATCGAGTCCCCATTTTGAGAATGGCCAAGGTGAGGTTATGCTGATAAGTTCCTCTGGCGGGGCAGTGTGAAAGTTGGCATGTTTCTGGCATGGTGAACATGTTTTTACAAATTCTGTGGCTTATTTTTGTAGAGTTGGCCAATAAAATCCTGGCCGAAGTACTTTTTTGGCGAGTGCCTGCGCTCTGAGGTGATTGCCACAAATGCCACTGTGTACTTCTTCTAGGACATCTTTTGTGTTGGAAGTCAGCACACATTTTAGCAATGGTATTGAAATTCCTATTTTGTATAAAGTATTATTTATGATGGTATAGTATTGTGCTTCCCGTTTTAACCTCTTTGCCTCTTTTTCATCTGTAGGGAGGGCTTCTGTTATGATGTAATTAATTATGGGGGTCATCCATCCCTGATCGCGACCTGTTATGGCTAGGACTTTTTCTTCTTCTGAGATTGATGGATTCTGTAGAATTTCTTGGATAAATATTCTATTGTTGACTCCTGATTTGGTGCTGGCTAGTTTTGAGAGTGCATCGGCCCGGGCATTCTGTTCTCGGGGTATGTGACAAATCTCACACTCTCCGAGTTGTCCGAGCTGTTCCCTGGTTTTGTCCAAGTACTTTTTCATAGTGGGATATTTGGCTTGGTAGCTTCCTGTTATTTGTGAAGTGACTACCTGTGAGTCACTGAAGACGAAAAGTTTTTGAGCTCCAACCTCCCTAGCCAGCTTCAAACCAGCTAGTACTGCCTTATATTCCACTTGATTGTTTGAGGCAGGGAACCCAAATTTGAGGGAGAGTTCGATTTGGGTTCCCTGGTCGCTTTCAATTATTACGCCCGCGCCACTTCCCGTTTTATTTGAGGAACCGTCCACATATAAATTCCATTCTGTGGGGATTTTCGGTGTGTCCGTGAATTTTGCAATGAAGTCGGCCAGATATTGATATTTGATGGCTGTCCGAGCTTCGTATTGAAGGTTGAATTCAAACAACTCGACTGACCATTGCAAGATTCTGCCTGCCAAGTCTATTTTCTGTAAGATCCCTTTTATGGGCTGGTTAGTCCGAACTTTAATAGTGTGAGACTGGAAATATAGGCAAAGTCGTCGAGATGTTATTATGAGAGCATAAGCGAACTTTTCTATTTTCTGGTAGTTCAGCTCAGATCCTTGTAATGCTTTGCTGATAAAGTATATGGGTTATTGCTCGCTGTTGTCTTCTCGGACCAGTGCTGAGGCTATTGCTCGATTTCCTACCGCGAAGTACAATATGAGTGGTTCTCCTTCCCGTGGCTGACTTAGTATAGGTGGCCGTCCCAAGAATCTTTTAAAGTCTTGGAAGGCTTGGTCGCATTCTGCTGTCCATTCAAACTCCTTTTCCTTCCTTAGAGTGGCATAGAAAGGGAGGGATCTTATTGCTGATTCGGCCAGGAATCTGAATAAGGCTGCCAACATCCCGTTGAGTTGTTGTACCTTTTTGACACAAGTCAGACTTTTCATGTCGAGTACGGCCCTGCACTTGTCTGGGTTTGCCTCGATTCCTCTTTGTGTGATCATAAAACCCAAGAATTTACCAGCTTCTACTGCGAAGGTACATTTTGCGGGATTGAGTCGCATGCCGTGTCGTCTTAGGGTGTTGAATACTTGTGTCAGATCGTATAATAACATCACTTCATTTTGCGTCTTCACCAGCATGTCGTCTACGTAGACCTCCATGATCTTTTCGATGTGATCCAAAAAGACCTTGTTCATTAATTTTTGGTAAGTGGCTCCCGCGTTTTTAAGACCGAAGGGCATAACAATGTAGCAGTAATTTCCCTTAGGGGTTAAGAATGAGGTTTTTTCTTGGTCGGGTGGGTACATTGGGATTTAGTTATAACCTGAGTATGCATCCATGAAGGAGAGGTATTTATATCCGAAGGAGGCATCTACCAGAGCGTCGATGTTTGGGAGCAGATAAGGATCTTTCGGGCAGGCTTTGTTGAAATCGGTATAATCAGTACACATTCTCCACTTCCCGTTTGACTTTTTTACCAATACGACATTAGCAAGCCATAGCGGGTATTTGACTTCTCTTATGAAACCTGCCTTTAGTAGAGCTCGTACCTGTTCTTCCACAGCTTGAGAGTGTTCTGGTCCTAGCTTTCTACACCTTTGTAGTACCGGCCGAGATCCTGGGTAGACTGCTAGCTTGTGGCATATTAATTTGGGATCTATGCCTGGCATGTCTGCGGCCTTCCACGCAAAGAGGTCGGTGTTGTCTCGTAGAAATTGTATGAGTGATTCTTTTATCTCTCCTTTTAGGAGTGTGCTGATATTGGTTGTTTGGTTCGGGGTATCCACGATCTGGATTTTCTCTATTTCTCCTTCAGGTTGTGGGTGGAGCTCTTCCCGCCTCTGAACTCCACCGAGCTCAATTGTGTGGAATTCTTCTCCTCTGCCTCTGAGGTTTACACTTTCGTTGTAACAGCGGCGCGCCATCTTCTAATCTGCCTTTATCGTGGCTATTCCTCCTGCAGTTGGAAACTTCATGCATAGATGCGAAGTCGAGACTATTGCGCCGAGCTAATTTAACATTGTCCAACCTATTAGGACATTGTAGGCTGAGCTTACGTCGACTACAATGTTATCTATTTTGAGTGTTCTTGACTGACTTCTTTTTCTGAAAGTTGTGTGGAGCGAGATGTATCCCATCAGTTGAACTGGGGTATCTCCTAGCCCGAACAGGCTGTCTGGATATGCTCTGAGTTCTTTTTCTTCCAAGCCGAGTTTGTCGAAAGCAGTTTTGAATAAGATATTGGCAGAACTCCCCTGGTCTATCAACGTGCGGTGAAGATTTACGTTTGCCAGTATAATAGTGATGACCATGGGATCGTCATGCCCTGATGCGACGCCGGATGCGTCTTCCTTGGTAAAAGTGATCGCCGGGATGTCGGGTGCTTCCTCCTTTTCTGCGACGTGATATACGTCTTTGAGATGTCTTTTGCGAGATGATTTGGAGATTCCTCCCCCGGCAAATCCGCCGTGTATCATGTGGACATGTCTTTCTGGCATTCAAGATGATCGTGCGGTTGGTCCGACATCTTCTTCTCTTTTTCTTTTTCTTTGTTCATTATCTTGGGTGGCCAGATATCGATCTAGCTTTCCTTCTCGTACGAGTTTTTCTATGACATTTTTTAAGTCGAAACACTCGTTGGTGGAGTGCCCGCGGATTCGATGGTATTCACAATATTCAGCCCGGTTTCCTCCTCTTTTTTGCCTTTGAGTGGTCGAGCTGGTGGTATTTTTTCCATGTTGCAAACCTCTCTTATACATCCACAAGAGACACCCGAAGAGGGATATAATTGTGGTATTTTTTTATTTTTTTCTCCATGTGGATCTTCCTTCTTTCTGGATTCTTTGTCTTTATCCTGGGGGTGAACCCGGCCTTCGAGGTCTCTCCTAATCAGAAGTTTTCCTCCATGTTGATGTACTTTTCTGCTCGATCCTACACCTCGTTCAGAGATGTGGGGTACTTTTTTGATATAGATTGACTAAAAGGCCCTTCACGCAAGCCAATAATGAGGCACATAATAGCGGCTTCAGTTGGCAGGTTCTGTATATCCATACATGTCTTGTTGAATCTTTCTATGTAGTTATGCAGGGTTTCCCGTTCTCCTTGCCTGATTCCCAGTAAGCTCAGAGGATGTTTAGCTTTGTCCTTTTGGATGGAGAATTTGGCCAGGAATTTCTTAGCCATGTCGTCAAAACTTGAGATGGACCTAGGAGGGAGATTGTCGAACCATCTAATTGCTGTTTTTGTTAAAGTAGTTGGAAAGGTTTTGCAACGAACTGCATCTGAGGCGTCGGTGAGATACATTCTACTTCTGAAGTTGCTGAGATGATAGCTGGGATTTGTAGTGCCATCGTATAAGGTCATGTCTGGGAGTTTAAAGTCCTTTGGGATTTACGTCTTCATGATCTCCTTGGTGAATGGGTCTTGCTCCTTTCGTGCGTTATCTTCGGGAGTGGATCGGCTGGCTTTGATATTGACATCGGCTTCAAGTTTTAGGAGTTTGTTTTCCAACTCCCGGCGTCGCCTTATTTCTCTTTGTAGATCCTTCTCGTCCTCTTGTTGACGTAGAGTATCTTCCTCTAGTTGTTTTAACTGATCTTGAAATGCATCCAGGGCTCCCTCGTTTGGGGAGTTCTTCTTATTGTTGATTTTGGGAGTATCTTTTGGTGTGGTGTCTGCATTTTTAGCGGCATTGGTGCACGAAATTGTGATCATCAACGGCGCCATCAACATGGTACGCTCAATTGAAATCTCAACTTTTTATCACAACTTCGCACAACTAACCAGCAAGTGCACTGGGTCGTCCAAGTAATAAACCTTACGCGAGTA
>NC_029776.3:56032900-56042147 GCF_000817695.3 Arachis duranensis | reverse complement strand
GGAATAGAATCCAGTGATTCTTTTGCGTCTGTCACTAACGCCCCACAATCGCGAGTTTGAAGCTCATCACAGTCATTCGATCCTTGAATCCTACTCAGAATACCACAGACAAGGTTAGACCTTCCGGATTCTCTTGAATGCCGCCATCAATTCTAGCTTATACCATGAAGATTCCGATTAAGAAATCCAAGAGATAAACATTCAAGCCTTGTTTGCTTGTAGAACGGGAGTGGTTGTCAGGCACGCGTTCATAAGTGAGAATGATGATGAGCATCACATAATCATCACATTCATCATGTTCTTGGGTGCGAATGAATATCCTAGAACAAGAATGAGCTGAATTGAATAGAAGAACAATAGTAATTGCATTAATACTCGAGGTATAGCAGAGCTCCACACCTTAATCTATGGTGTGTAGAAACTTCACCGTTGAAAATACATAAGAACAAGGTCTAGGCATGGCCGAATGGCCAGCCTCCCAAAGAGGGTTCAATCATAAAAACATGATCAAAAGATTCTAAGATTGAAAGATTAAAATACAATAGCAAAAGGTCCTATTTGTAGAGAACTAGTAGCCTAGGGTTTACAAGGATGAGTAAATGACATAAAAATCCACTTCCGGGCCCACTTGGTGTGTGCTTGAGCTGAGCATTGAAGCATTTTCATGTAGAGACTTCTCTTGGAGTTAAACGCCAGCTTTTATGCCAGTTTGGGCGTTTAACTCCCATTCTTGTGCCAGTTCCGGCGTTAAACGCCGGGCAGTTTTGAGCTGATTTGGAACGCTGGTTTGGGCCATCAAATCTCGGGCAAAGTATGGACTATTATATATTGCTGGAAAGCCCAGGATGTCTACCTTTCAACGAAATTGAGAGCGCGCCAATTGGGTCTCTGTAGCTCCAGAAAATTTACTTCGAGTGCAGGGAGGTCAGAATCCAACAGCATCTGCAGTCCTTTTCAGCCTCTGAATCAGATTTTTGCTCAGGTCCCTCAATTTCAGCCAGAAAATACCTGAAATCACAGAAAAACACACAAACTCATAGTAAAGTCCAAGCCAGAAAATACCTGAAATCACAGAAAAACACACAAGCTCATAGTAAAGTCCAGAAAAGTGAATTTTAACTAAAAACTAATAAAAATATACTAAAAACTAACTAAGATGTACTAAAAATATACTAAAAACAGTAGCAAAAAGCGTATAAATTATCCGCTCATCAGGCATTCTTTTTTCTAGATCTGAGGTGTGATCGTTGTCATGGTCATCCGCCATGGTAATGGGATGACTTCTAGGTCCCCGGCAACGGTGCCAATGTTCTGAGGGTTACCTGAAACTGTAGGTCGATCTCGGATGAGATCTTCTGTGCTGGCCGGAACGGTGGTATCCGATTTATGGGACTTGATGGTGGTGCTGATTCCTTCATCCCCGGAGGGTGGGGGTACCTGCAAGGGACTCTGATGCTTAAGTTAGCAAGGGTATTAAGCAGGTATTGAGTAGAATCAGTGTATGAGTTATACCTGGGTGCTCCAGTGTATTTATAATGGCGTAGGGTGACCTTCTTAGATAAGATAACTTAGTTATCTTTTCTTATCTTCAAGTGAGGTCATCTTATCTTCAAGGGAACCGCCTTTATCTCTACGGGCTTTGGGCTGCCCTTGGATTTCGGGATATGTTCCTCTGGGCCCTTTTATTGGGCTTTCCTGTGACTTGGCCGAGCTTTTTGAGAAGAGGTCGGGTCGTCCTAACCTGAAGAGGTCGGTCGCTTTGTCTGTGGAACATCCTGGGTCGGACAGCTTTGACCCAGGGTATGAACACTAACACTTCTCTCCTTTTCTGTTCTCTTCTTTTTCATATGAGCAGGAACAGGGATAAAGACATTCTTGTTGAAGTTGATCCTGAACCTGAAAGGACTCTAAAGAGGAAGCTAAGAGAAGCTAAAGCACAACTCTTTGGAGAGGACCTGACATAAATTTTTGAAAAAGAAGAAGGCATGGCAGCCAAAAATAACAACAATGCCAGAGATGCAAGGAAGATGCTTGGTGACTATGCTACACCAATGATGGAGTGCAAAAGCTGGTGAATTAAAAATTTATTAAAATGGTTACATTGCAAGTATAGTTCTTAACTCACTGAAAATTTGCCTATCAATTTAGAAATATGTCACTGAAAGTTTAAATTAAAATTACTGGGAGTTTTAAGTCCCAGGTCGTCTCCCAACGAGTTGCAGAAAAATGTGCTGTTTTATTAATCAGATATTCCAAAAAGAGTTGAGCTAAGTAAATTGGGATTTAAATTGAGGAATTTTAAATAATAAAAATAAGAGGCCTTGACTGGGAATTGATTGGTTAGAATCTCTATCATTGATGGTGTGATTGTAAGATTAATTTATAATTAATAGTTGTTCTGTTTGGTTATCCCTTACTAGGTAAGAGAAAGTCAAACAAGTGGAAATGCCAGATCTGTTCACAAGTTGCAACCCACTTAGTTCAAAGGGATTGGCGTCGGTGACAAGATAGCAATCCAACATTCAACCTAATTACAAATTTTTCTTTCAATCATTCCAACTCAAGAGTTCCTTTTAATCAACTCCCCATCAAGTAATGAAACTACTCACGCATTGTAAATAAAGAATCCATGGCACATGAAAGGGAATTAAAAGAAGACATGATTATTGGAATGGAATTTAAATTAAAAAGAAATAATCCTGAATGGAATTTAAATTAAAAAGAAATAATCCTTGCATTAATTAATCATAAAAATATCTGAATGACAAAATTGAACATAACAAAGAACATGGAAGAATAAAACCAAGTTAAGAGAACAAACTAGAGTGATGAAGTCTTGATGAGTAAAATAACTCTTCTCAATGTTCCAATGCTAAGATCAATTGAAAATTAAAATTCTTAAAACTAGAGAGAAAAAAAAACCTAAGAGAGTCAAAAACTTGATCTAAACTACTTAATGAATGTTTTCTCTGTTGTTTCTGCATATTCTCTGACTCTGGTCTGCTGTTCCGGGCCAAAAACTGGGCCGAAATAGGGTCCAAAATTGCTGGTTTCAGATTCTGCAGTTTATGCAGATCGCGCATGTTACGCGATCGCATCGTCCATGCAGACGCGTCGCTGGCGCTTTTCCTCTTCACGTGTTCGCATCGTCCACGCTACCGCATTGCTTGTGCTTTCCAATCCGCGTGGCCGCGCAAGCCATGCGGCCGCGTCACTGCGATTTGCGCTCCTTCACGCGGTCGCGTGAGCCATGCGACCGCGTCAGTTTTCGCTGGTTATCTCCTCAAACTCTTGTGTTCCTTCCATTTTTGCTAGTTTCCTCTCCAATCTCCGTCTAATTCATGCCATATAAAGCCTGAAACGCTTGACACATAGATTACGGCATTGAATGGAATAAAGGATAATTAAAATTAAATAATTAAAGTCTCTGGGAAGCAATTTTCAAACATGTAATAAATTCAGGAAGGAAATCTAAATGCATGCTAAATTGATGAATAAGTGGGTAATGATCACGACAAAACCACACAATTAAACACAATATAAACTATAAAATAGTGGTTTATCAACCTCCCCACACTTAAACATTAGCATGTCCTCATGCTAAATTGAACGAGACAAGGAAATAAGTATGAACATGCAGAAACTCATGAAATGCAATGCAATCCTACACACATAAATAAATGCAACTACATGATTATTATCCACTTGATCAAAAGTAAATAAGCCCTTCAAAACAATTACAAATCAAATTCCACTAATTCTATCATCATATAATAAAACCGATAAAAGTGCAAGAAGATAGCTTATGAAGGCTGGAAACATGAAAATTCAAGCATTGAACCCTCACTGATAAAGTATGTACGCTCTAATCTCTAGTGTATAGGGTAATCACTCTATTCTTCTCTAGTCATGCTTTCTAACTTTTGTTTTTCTCCTAACCAATCAACAACAGTTAATATACCAATGCAAACATCATGAGGTCTTTTCAGGGTTGTAATGGGGCCAAGGTGCAGGTAAGGATATACATATGGCTAAGTGAGCTTTATAAATTGAATCTTTAATTAACCTAAGCTCTCACCTAATATACATATATTCTATATACGTTTAAATCCATGCCTAGCTACCCATAATTCCCTTTTTCAACCCATACTCATGTTTCAACCTTGTATTTTAATTCTATCATATGTGCATTGATCTTTGAATTCTGAATTTAACATTGGGGTAATTTTGTCCCCTTATTTATTGAATATTTTTTTTATTATTATTTTTTTTTGAATAAATAAAGCTTATCAATGCACATAGATTTTTCATTTTTATATTTTCACATGAGTGGGTATCCAAATTTCCTTTAAATTTTCATGACACATTCCCTTAACAAAAGCTCAAAGATTCAATTCGGGATATGCAATATTTTTCAGCTTAAGGTTACTAATGTGGTGAAATATAGAACAAATGGGGCTTTAAAAGCTCAAAGTGGTTAACAAGGGTAATTGAAAAGGGTAGGCTTGATTCGGATTAGTGAGTTTAAACAAATAATGGCCTCAATCATGTGCAAGCATGTAAATATAATAAATATTGGACATATAAGATAAAACAAAATATAGATTACAATCATAGAGAAGTAAACACATAAGAATAAAATAATTATGGTTAAATAGTGTAACCATACATAAAGGCTCAAATCTTTCACAGGTTGTGTGTTCTTTAGCTCAAACATCATGTTCCAAATACAACTCAAGCAGATTTATCATAAAAACTTTGAAGAAAAATTAGTGAAATTTTGTTCCAAAGATAGATTTTTTTTAAAAGAAACTTATTGTCTTTTTAATCAAGTAAAACATGCATGCAACTATCCTAACCTATGCAATTTATTCTATTCTATAAAAGAAAGAAAAAATCTAACTAAAATATCCTAATATTATTGGTGCTAGAGAAGAGAAATTACCTCCGGAAGTATCCTAATTATTGGTGCCAGAGAAGAGAATTTACCTCCGGAAGTCAGGTACTGACCGACCTCCCCATACTTAAGGCTTTGCACCGTCCTCGGTGCCATCTGTCAGGAACAGGGGTGGGCTGGTGGCAGTATCTCCACAGTCGGGACCAGTATGGCTCCTGGTGCTGGTAAAAGAAGTGGAGTTTGGGGTGTCTGAGTCTCTGAAGCGTCCCTTGAGTAGCTCCTTGAGGTGTTTGAATCGGCGCTCGTTACGGCGCTCTCTCATCTTTGCTTTTTGTTCATGCCGATCCAACTTTTCAAGTATCTGCTGGAGCACTTTCTCAGTGGTAGATGCTTGTGGTGTTGAAGAAGGAATATCTTCAACCGGCTCAGTAGGCTGGCTTGTAGTGGTTGCTGAAAGTCTGAGGTATTTCCCATTAGGGACATATTGATCATCCCGTGGAAGCATGACTTTGGTGTCCCCAGCTCTGCAGGAGACTCCGGCTGCGGAGACAAGATTTACAGGAGACTCCGGCTGTGGAGACAAGATTTGAGACCAAGGCAGGGAAAGGTAAGTTGCCCGCGATTTGTACATGCTCCATAGCATGCCGGATGTGTCTTGAGAGATTCAGAGGTTGCTCTGTAAGGATGCACCATAGTAGAACAACCATGTCCGTAGTGAAGAAGGACTCATGAGTGCTTGGAAAGACATAATGGGACATGATCTGTGCCCATACGTGAGCCTCCAAGGTAAGTGCGGAAGCCAAGATTCCCTTAGGGCGGTTGCGATGGTATCCGTAGATCCAACGGCATGAGTGCTCGGTGGTATCCGTAGATCCAACGGTTGCCAGGTAAAGTGATGACTTTGAGAACGGAGTCCCAGTCAAATTGGTATCTCTGGCGCTGAAGGGTGGCTTGTTGAAAAGCGTCCATTCCTTTTGGAATAGGGGAAAGACTCAGAACTTGTTGAATGGCCTCTTTTGTAATACGGACTTGCTTCTGCCGGACATAAACAGACTGCAGGGTTGGTATATAGAAGTTGGAGTAGAACTCAACTACCCAAGAAAGATTGACCTGCCTTGGCTGTCTCCGTAGGAAACCCCATTGTCTTCGCTCAATTTGTGGCTCAACAAAGGTGGCAATATTGGGCAGTAGGATGAGAAGGTATTCATTGTTATAGTTCCTTTCTGCTAGGATAGGGAACATCTGCTCATAGTAGCGATTGGGAAATCGCGCAGTGTCCTTTGCTGGAAAGGCTTTCTCTTTGTCGTCAACCTTTATTATCCTCTTAACTCTTTTTGTTGAGGGCTTGACTGCGGTTGAAGAAGGCTCTGCCACTAATGCTCTTTTAGTTCCTCTTCTTGCTGATGGTTTGGAAGTAGCTTTCTCTTGTCCTTTCTTGGTGGCCATCTTGAAAGAAGGGAAGAGAAAGAAAATTAAATTCATAGAGATAGAGCAAGGAAGAGGGTATTGTAAGTGATAGTCAATGCACAATAAAGATAAATGGCATGAACACATGGTCCGGATTACATGTGAAAAGCTCATCAATGGAAATATAGCAAGTGCATATAGGACAATGGAATGCAAGAGGTTTATTGGCATGCAGGCAAAGGCATGAGTAGCATATATCAAACATTCAGTGTCCAAGTTAGGTTACCATTTGTAACAAACTAACTATCACAGTTGTATTGACAATTAAATTTAAATAATAAAATATGAAAGCAAATTTGTGAAAAGCAAGCATTGCAGAGTAGAGTAAAGTAATATAGAAAAGTGCATAGTGCTATATGGGCTTTTTCACAAATACATGGCATGCATGGTAAACAATATATAAAAAATATGAAATTGAACATGCAAGCAATCCCTTAAATAGGAGAAAAAAATAATTGTCAAACAATTTGCAATAATCCACAAGCATATAATGAGGAATGATGACTCAAAAGGTTTCTGTTCATACCCTGACCGAGCTCCCCAACTCGGCAAGTTCATAGAAGGTCCGACCTCGCCCTAAGGCCCACACCTAAAGGTCGGACCTCGGACCATAAAGCAAGGAAGGCCCATCAAAAGGAACGCAGCCCAAAACCTAAAGGCCGAAAAGGCCTAGAAAGGGCGGTTCCACAAAAGATAGAGATAAAACTCCCAAAAGATAAGATAAGATAAGAATATCTTATCCAGGGAAGATCACGGCCAACTACTATAAATACACTGGAACACCCAGGTATGGCATTCATTCCACATTCTACACATATCTGCTTGGACCCATGCTAACTTAAGCATCGGAGTGTCATTGCAGGTACAACCACCAACCACTCTACATATCAAGCTCGGGTCATCAGTTCCCCCACCTCGGGACTTCTCCAAGACGACCGAGCTACACGTTTCAGGTAACCCTCGGAACAATAAAAAATGCATTTTCAGGATGTTTGCGGCATTGATGTGGATTATTAGTGATTTTTTAGGATTGGAAAACTTATCTTGGTAGAATACGCAGAGTGGGTTAGCATGTCCTACCTGTAATTTGGATGCTAAGGAACAGCGACTCACGTTTAGTCAAAAATGGTGTTTTATGGGTCATCGTCAGTTTCTAAGGCAGGGACATTAATTTTGACTATACTAGTTAAGATTTGACAGCCAAGTAGAGAACAAAGATCTCCCAAAGATGTTGTCTGGAATAGATATCTTGAGGCAATAATCAAATGTTCACGTGTCATTTGGAAAGATGAAAAACGTGATAGGACAAAAAAGACACAACAGTGAGGATGCTAACTAGGGTGACTCAAATTGGAAGAAGATGAGTGTTTTCTTTGACCTCCCATATTGGAAAGATAATATGCTGCGTCATAACCTTGATGTAATATTGATAAATCGCTATTTTATGGTTTATCTTGTACTAAATTGAGTGGATTTTATCCCTTATTCTGACACTTATTCATAGAATTGCAGCCATCATAGGACTAGCAAACGGCCTAAAAGAGGGACCGTTTAGCCAGTCCCTATCCAAACGATACCCGACCTCCCTATACGTGGTGCAGGAGCGGGCAGAAAAATATATCAACATGGAGGAAACCTCCCAGCTAAGAGACTCTTCTAGGAAGGAATCAAACTATCCACTCCGAGATCGAGATCGGGAACAGAAGAAGAAAGAAGAACCCAACTCGGACAAACCACGGAAGTACCACAACTACACCAGGTACCCCCCACCCTTCGGTGATAAAGGATCAGCAGCAATCTCAGTTCCACAAGTCGGACACACCAGCTCCGGCCGCTATACACCTGCCAGACACGTCAGCTCCGACCAATACAGAAGATCTCGTCCGAGATCGACCTCCAGTTTCAGGTAACCCTCGGAACAATTCCTTTGTGTCTCTTTTTAGGATCGTGCCAATATTAGTTGTCTTATCCAAGGTGTCTCCGATCTTAACTTTCTCTACTTCACCTTTGGGCTGCGAACGGAGTTCTTCTCGTCTCTAAACTCTGCCAAGTTCGATTGTATGGAACTCTCCTCCTTCACCTCTGAGGTTTAGACTTTCGTTATAACAGCGACGCGCCATCTTTTGATCTGCTTTTATTGTAGCTATCCCTTCTTAAGGCTAGTTGACACTATTGCGCCGAGTTGGTTTAACGTTGTCCGACCTATTAAGGCGTTGTAGGCTGATCTTACGTCAACCACGATGTAGTCTATCTTGAGTGTTCTGATTGACCAGGGAAGCTCAGCAGATATCCTTTTCAAAACGGCCTTCGACAAGCTCGGACTTGAAGAAAAAGAACTAAAGGCCTATCCCACCGACCTATTTAGGCTAGGAGATACCCCGATCCATCCCTTAGGATACATCTCGCTACACACTACCTTCAGGAAAGGCGAGCAATCTAAAACATTAAGCATCGATTACATTATAGTCGACGTCACTTCAGCATACAATGCCCTCATTGGGCGACCAACCTAAACAGACTGGCAGCTATAGTCTCGACCCCACACCTCTGTATGAAGTTCCCTACCGCAAAAGGAATCGCTACCCTAAAAGGCGACCAAAAACTGGCGCGGCGATGCTACAACGAAAGCCTGAGCTTAAAAGGAAAAGAGATCAACACAATAGAACTCGGGCGAGTTCAAGCCTGAGAAGATCTTCGGCCACAACCAGAGGGAGAAACCGAAAAAGTCCAGATTGGGAACACACCTGAAAAAATAACAAACATAGGAGCAAACCTCGAAACGGGCCTAAAGGAGGAACTCATAACCCTCTTAAGGGAGAATTCCGACCTCTTCGCCTGGAAAGCCTCCGACATGCCAGGCATAAGCCCCGACCTGATGTGCCA
>NC_029776.3:56023616-56029473 GCF_000817695.3 Arachis duranensis | reverse complement strand
CACCCGACCTATTCAAGGGTAAACACTATGTAAATATTCTTTCTTTTTTAATACTAATCAAATTTTTCTATTTTCTTTTCTTCTTCCTCATGATGAAACAAATCCTAGAAAGTACCCCGCCAAGGCGCATTAATTTATGCTCGACAAAACGCAAAAAATCATTTGCCAAGAGGCCACACAAGGTCGGCAAAGATAAAGCGACGAGGTTCAAATTAATGTGAGAAGTTATAAAGTAACTCTGAAAAGGCTCAAAAAGCCAAATAAAAAGAGATTACAAAAATAACTTAAAAGGCCGACCAACAACAAGGTCGGACCCAACAAAAGGAGGTACTCGAAACGTCCGAGGTCCGAGAAAAAACCCGGATCCAAAGAAAGAAGCCTTAAAACGGCGAAACAAAAGATTTCGAAAACGCTTACTAAAAAGTTGCTATACAACTAAAAAGTACAAGCAAAAGTTCCAAGCGCTAGCTAAAATGTTTTTATCCAAAAACAACTAAAAAGCATAAAAGCAGAACAAAAAGTCAAAACGTGAACAAAAACACCGCATAAAAAAGCTAAAAAGTTACTACAAGTAGCTAATAAGGCAAAAAGGTGTCCAAAGCGTTCACAGAAACTATCCAAAAACAAAAGAGCCCACAGGTCGGGCAAAACACCAAAAATAAAAGGTTACAGAGGATTAAGGTCCTTTCCGGACTCCACATCAACAGAAGGCTGCGGAGGAAACATAGAAATCGGGACTGCATCGACGGCAACGTCATCCCGGTTTGAAACCTCCACACCAGAGCCATCCCCGGCCAAGGGTAAGGTCGGGTTCACAAACGGAACTTTGGGGTCGGACACCGGAACCTCATCCTCGTTGGGAGCAGGAACAATCTTTCCCTTCACAACGACGTTATCCGTACTGAATAAGCTCAGATCTAGGTCGGGAGCCAGAACCCGGACCTGAGCCTTCAGATTTTCAAACATAGCATCCATACCCTTGGCCACATGACCTTCTAGCTCGTAAAAACCATCCTGAGCAGATTGCAACTTCTCCTTTGTCTCCATAAGCTCGGCATATAACCGAGTATAATTCTCCGTCGCCGCCTTCGCCATCTCCTCCGATGTCTTCGCTGCCGCCACAGCCGCGGTAGCCTTAGCTTTCTCTTTCTCCAAAGATGCCTCTAGCTCAGTAATCCTGGCAGCCTTCAGTTGACTAATCCTCTCAAACTCAGACTGAGCCTTCTCAAGTCGGGAGCTGGTCACACCAATAGGGGACTTCTTGAACTCCCGGGCAATAGCAGCATGAAGACTGGCCATCCGGACACAGCTCTGCGCCATATACTGAAAATGGTGCTCCATAGACACATCATCAGTAGAAATGAAAGTTTGAGGGAGAATATGCTGCTCAACCCAACCAAGAGCATCAAAGTCCTTATCATTGAAACCGGCAAGCTCTTGAGAGGTCTTCTGCTTCTTGGGAGGAAGACCCGAAGACGAAGGAGGAGAAGAAGCAACAGGCCCAGAGGTCGGAGGATCTTGACTTATAGCCCAGAACTGGGTCCAGAGGTCGGAGGATCTTGATTTATAGGTCGGAACTGGGGAGTCGGAATAGTCTTCGACCGAGTCTGAACACCCACAGTAGTCTTCTGCGGAGAAGATCGGGCAGAAGCCTCCCCGGCCTCGATATTCCGAGCAGCCACAGACTTCTTCGTCCGACGAAGGAACTTCATGGAATCCGCCTGAGAAGACATCTCTGCAAGAAATAAAAGGGATTACCACAACAGAAATTCCACCAAAAATAAAGCAAAACACAAATGAAAGGTTGGAACTACCTAACTCGGAACGGAGAAGGCTTGGATCTCCCAACATTTTCTTCGTGTCCAAGTGAGGTGCCCGACCCCATAAACTGCTCACCACACCCACAAAAGCCTGCTCCACCTCATCTAGACTCTCAAAGGTATACTTAGCAGACACTACATTCTCCTGCCAACAAAGAGGAAAAGAAGGCTCCCCACTCTCATCTAGAAAGAAAGGTCGGACGTCTCCAGTAGCCCGAACCTTGAAATAAAAGTTCTTAAAATCATGAAAGGACTCATCATAAAGGGTACAAAACTTCCTTCCCTGGTTAGCCCTAAAAGAGACCCAAGATACCTTCCCTCCACCCGAACCCGGCTTCGTCAGCACAAACAAGTAGGAAAAAAGAGAAATAGAGGGAGAAACTCCCATAAACTGACACAAAAGTTGAAACAGCTTTAAAAACGCCCAAGAATTTGGATGGAGCTGCGTAGGGGCAAGGTTACAAGACCATAACACCTCGGACTCCAGGTCGGTAAAAGAAAGTCGGACACTCAGCTTGGAGAAAAAACAGTCATAAGCGTAAAAGAAGAGCTTCTCGGAACTATCTAGGGGCGGGAAGCACACTCTCTCCTCGGAATCCGGGGCTACTAGTTCATAATCCCTCTCAGACTCTCTATCTTCACATATGCTACATTGCCTACGAAACCTAGCTAAATACTCAGAATCTACCACAGAAGGGACTCTTAGAGGAACAGGATCTACCCAACCAAGACCACTTGGAATCTTGGTCGACATCGCTTGAAGAACCTTTCGAGACATAAAATTCTTGCCTACAAAGAAGAATGCAACAGCAAGCAAAAATCACATAAAAAGCAGACAGCGAAAACCCATTCAGCAAAACAAAGAAACAAAGATCTTTTAGAAGAAAATGCAGCAACCCGGAACAAAATACCAGAGAAAAGAGCCCCCCCCCATATACAAAACAAACAAAGCAATGGCGGCGCCTCTTTTCGGGGCAACCCAGGCATAGGGAAAAGAAACAAACAAAGAGCCACACAAAAGAAACAGAAGCATATGTGCACAAGAAAAGAGATGGGAACAAACCTGGAAGAAGGAAACGAGGACGATGAGCTCCGAAGCAAGGAGAACGGAACGGCGGCGCAGAGGAAACCCTGGAAAGACACGCGGAAAGATTCGGGGAAGAAGAACAAAGAGAAAGAAGAAGCGGTGCTCGAAAAAGAGATGGCGAAAACTTAGAAAAGCAGGAAGGAACGGAATAAACGAAGGAAGGGAGCAAATAAATAATGCCTTCACAGAGCCCGAACGGAAATCGAGGAGAAACGGTAAAAAGCAATAAATGCTGAAACAGCCATTTTTTGAATTTTCAAAAACTACTATACCCGAGCTCGACCTCTCAAAAAGGACGAACTCGGGCAGGGGCACTGTTCATACCCTGACCGAGCTCCCCAACTCGGCAAGTTCATAGAAGGTCCGACCTCGCCCTAAGGCCCACACCTAAAGGTCGGACCTCGGACCATAAAGCAAGGAAGGCCCATCAAAAGGAACGCAGCCCAAAACCTAAAGGCCGCCCATCAAAAGGAACGTAGCCCAAAACCTAAAGGCCGAAAAGGCCTAGAAAGGGCGGTTCCACAAAAGATAGAGATAAAACTCCCAAAAGATAAGATAAGATAAGAATATCTTATCCAGGGAAGATCACGGCCAACTACTATAAATACACTGGAACACCCAGGTATGGCATTCATTCCACATTCTACACATATCTGCTTGGACCCATGCTAACTTAAGCATCGGAGTGTCATTGCAGGTACAACCACCAACCACTCTACATATCAAGCTCGGGTCATCAGTTCCCCCACCTCGGGACTTCTCCAAAACGACCGAGCTACACGTTTCAGGTAACCCTCGGAACAGTTTCTAACACCATGTAAAAGAAGAAGAAGGAAAAATAAAGATGTGAAAAGAAAAAAAAATAAAAAGAAAATAATAATATATATACATACTATAATAAGAATGATAGAAAAGAGAAGAAGGAAGAAGAAGGTAAAACCTTGTTAATGGTGGTGAGAAAGAGAGAAAGTGAAAGGTGAGGTAGAAGGGGAAAGGGAGAAAGAAGAAAGAAAGGGGGAAAGAAAAAGTAGGGTTTGGAGAAGAGAAAGATAAGATAATTTGGCTTATTGGGTTGAGCTGTGCGGCGCATGCGACGCGGCCGCGGAAGGCACGCGTTCGCGTGGATGCACGTCAGGAAGGGGGCGCGATCGCGTCGGTCACGCGATCGCGTGACCTACATTGTGCTGCTGGCGCGAGTGCAGCCTCGCTCCAGCACAACTCTCTTTTCAATATAATTCAATTGCCAAATTAAGGTGACGCGATCGCGTGGGTCATGCGATCGCGTGAGTGTGCATCAGAAATTAGTTGACGCGGCCGCGTCGGTGACGCGGTCGCGTGACCAGGATTGTGCTTCCAGCACCAATCCAGTACCACTCTCGCACAATATAGCATTGTGCACCCTTTTACGTCGAAAATGCAGGGCATGCGGCTGCGTGGAGTACGCGGTCGCGTGGGAGGCCATGATTTCCATGCGACGCGGTCGCGTCAGCGACGCGGTCGCGTGGAGTAAATTGTGCCTTTGGCACGACTCCAGCGCTGCTCCTGCGAAACTTTCTATTCATTTTTATTTTTCTTCACTCCCCTTGCCACGCGGACGCGTCGCTTGTGCGATCGCGTCGTGCGGCGAAATTTTTTTTTTTAGAAAGATAAAGACATGTAATTGAAAGAACACGAAAGCACTAATAAAGAGAATAGTTATTTAAAGAAGAAAAACTAAAAGTAAAGAAAAGAACGATCATACCGCGGTGGGATGTCTCCCACCAAGCACTTTGCTTTAACGTCCGTAAGTTGGACGCTCCACTAGCTCAATCTGTTGCTATGTAGGGATCTTCCAGGCGGAAGATCTCAAGCTCCTTGCTCTTCTGCACCTTCTCACTTGCATCTTCTCGCCATGGTACAGCTTCAGATGTTGTCCATTAACTTTGATAAGTTCAGATCTTGAAGGATGGCTTAGGTGATAAACTCTGTATGGTTCGGCCTTCTCTACTCTGTATGGACCTTCCCATCTTGATCTCAACTTGCCTGTCATGAGCCTCAGTCGAGATTTGTAAAGGATAACAAAATCTCCAGGTTGGAACTCTCTCTTCTTGATGTTTTGATCATGCACAGCTTTCATCTTTTCCTTGTATATTCTGGAGTTCTCATAAGCTTCTAGGCGAAGGTTCCCCAGTTCCTGCAGTTGTAACTTTCTTTCAGCTCCAGCATTCTCAATCCCCATGTTGCACTCTTTAACTGCCCAGAAGGCTTTGTGTTCGATTTCAACTGGGAGATGACAAGATTTTCCATAAACTAAGCGGAAGGGACTCATCCCAATGGTTGTCTTGTATGTTGTTCTATATGCCCACAGTGCATCTTGTAGTCTGGTGCTCCAGTCTTTTCTGCGAGGCTTTACTATCTTTTGCAAGATACGTTTAATTTCTCTGTTTGTTACCTCGGCTTGCCCATTAGTTTGGGGATGGTAAGCTGTTGCAACTTTATGGATTATCCCATGCTTTTTCATCAATCCTGTTAGTCTCCTGTTACAAAAATGGGTGCCTTGATCGCTCACGATCGCTCGTAGTGATCCAAAGCGGCATATAATATGGTTTCTCATAAAGGAAACAACAGTGTTAGCATCATCAGTGCGGGTAGGAATTGCTTCCACCCATTTGGAAACATAATCTACAGCTAACAATATATAAAAATATCCACTAGAATTTGGAAATGGACCCATGAAATCAATGCCCCAAACATAAAAAATTTCACAGAAAAGCATATATTGTTGAGGCATCTCATCCCTCTTGGATATGTTACCAAATTTCTGGCATGGGTGACAAGATTTACAAAACTCAGCAGCATCTCTAAAAAGAGCAGGCCACCAGAATCCACAGTCTAAGATTTTTCTAGCTGTTCGTTGAGGGCCGAAATGTCCTCCACTTTCAGATGAGTGACAGGCTTCTAAAATAGACTC
>NC_029776.3:56019198-56023514 GCF_000817695.3 Arachis duranensis | reverse complement strand
ATCCCATATATAATATTTAGACTCGCTTTTCAGCTTGTCTCTTTGATGTTTAGAAAAATGTGGAGGAAATGTGCGGCTAACTAAATAATTAGCAATAGGTGCATACCAAGGGACTACTTCAGATACTGCTTGCAGGTTGTCAAAAGGAAAATTATCATCTATAGGAGTAGAATTATCCTTAATATGTTCAAGGCGACTCAAGTGGTCTGCAACTAAATTTTGAGTACCACTCCTATCCTTGATTTCTAAATCAAACTCTTGTAACAGCAGTATCCAACGTATAAGTCTTGGTTTGGATTCCTTTTTAGCCAGTAGATACTTTAGCGCTGCATGGTCCGAATACACTACTACTCTAGTACCAAGTAAATAAGCCTGAAATTTATCCAGAGCAAAAACAATAGCGAGTAGCTCTTTCTCAGTAGTGGTATAATTGGACTGGGCAGTGTCTAAAGTCTTAGACGCATAGGCAATAACAAAAGGATTTTTACCTTCATGCTGAGCCCGTGCTGCTCCTACTGCATGGTTGGAAGCATCGCATATGATTTCAAATGGTTGGCTCCAATCGGGTCCTCTCACAATTGGAGCTTGAGTTAGAGCAGTCTTTAGCTTATAAAATGCTTGTTTGCAATCCTCACTGAACTCGAACTCAATATCCTTTTGTAGTAATCTGGATAAGGGAAGTGCCACCTTACTAAAGTCCTTAATAAATCTCCTGTAGAAACCTGCATGGCCAAGGAACGAACGGACTTCCCTCACAGAATAGGGGTAAGGTAAACTAGAAATAACATTCACCTTTGCTGGGTCTACAGAAATGCCATTATTAGATACCACATGTCCCAATACAATCCCTTGCTTTACCATAAAGTGGCATTTTTCGAAATTCAATACAAGAATCACCATAAACGCTAAAATCGTCCATAAAAACTTCCATACAGTCCTCAATAAGATCAGAGAAAAGACTCATCATGCACCTTTGGAAAGTAGCTGGTGCATTGCACAAGCCAAATGGCATTCTTTTATAAGCATAGGTCCCAAAAGGACATGTAAAAGTAGTCTTTTCCTGATCCTCAAGAGCTATATGAATCTGGAAATAACCTGTGTAACCATCTAAAAAGCAATAATGTGATTTACCTGATAGGCGATCCAGCATTTGATCAATGAATGGAAGTGGATAGTGATCCTTACGAGTAGCTTGGTTGAGACATCTGTAATCAATGCAGACTCTCCAAGCATTCTGAACTCTAGCTGCTATGAGCTCTCCGTGCTCATTCTTCACTGTAGTGACTCCAGCTCTCCATGCTCATTTTTCACTGTAGTGACTCCGGATTTCTTGGGCACCACTTGCACTGGGCTTACCCATTCTCTGTCTGAAATGGGATATATGATACCGGCCTCCAATAGTCTGGTCACTTCCTTTTTGACAACTTCCAAGATGGTAGGATTCAATCTTCTTTGTGGTTGACGGACAGGTCTTGCTCCCTCTTCTAAAAATATTCTGTGCTCGCATATTTGAGGGTTGATTCCCACTATGTCTGCCAAACTCCACCCTATTGCCTTCTTATGCTTCCTTAACACATCAAGTAGCTGTTCTTCTTGTTGAGAAGTCAGTTCTCTTGCAATAATAACCGGAAGCTTCTGCTCATCCTTAAGGTAAGCATATTTGAGATGTGGAGGGAGAGGTTTCAATTCTAACTTTTGATCATGGACAGGCTCTGGGTTATCTGGGGCTTGTGAAAATGGCGAAGTGTCCTCATTGTCAGTTAAGAGGGTCCCCACACTTGGATCTTGTCCAGTGTGCCTCTCCACACTTGGACCTTGTCCAGTGTGCCTCTCTTCAAACTCTTCCTTTTGAACTTCAGCCACACTTTCGTCTATGACATCACACTGGAAGATAGAACGATCTTCTGGGGGGTTGTCAATGACTCCATTCAGATTGAAGATTACTATGCGGCCATCTATTTCAAAGGAGTATGTCCCTGAAAAAGCATCCAATTTGAATTTTGATGTCTTCAGGAATGGTCTTCCAAGTAGGATTGATGATGGCTTATCTGAATCATTATGGGGCATCTCCAAAATATAAAAATCAGTGGGAAATGTGAGCCCTTTAATGTTCACCAAAACATCTTCAGCAACTCCAGCAACTGTAATAATGCTTTTATCTGCTAACACAAAACGAGCTGCCGACCTTTTTAAGAGAGGGAGCCTCAAAACATCATATACAGATAAGGGCATTATATTAACACATGCTCCTAAATCACACATGCAATCATAAATTACTACACCACCAATAGTACAACTAACTATGCAAGGACCTGGATCACTACATTTTTCAGGTAATCCTCCCATTAAAGCAGATATAGAACTACCTAAAGGAATAGTTTCTAATTCATTAATTTTATCTTTATGGATACATAAGTCTTTTAGAAACTGCATATTTAGGTACCTGCTGAATAACATCAAAAACGGGAACAGTTATCTCAACCTTTTTGAATATCTCTACCATTTTAGGATCAGGTTCCAGCTGCTTCCTGGGCTTCCTTGCAAGTTGTGGAAATAGAATGGGAGTAGTGTTTTCTGTGGTGCCTGCACCTTTTTGTGCCTCTTCCTGTGGTTGAGCTATCTCTTCTTCAGCTATGTCCTGTATATCCTCTTCCTCTTCAACATCTTCGATTTCTACCACCTCTTCAGCTGAGGCGTATTCTGGTGAGCTTGGTTCCTCCTGATTCTTCTTCTGCAGTGTAGTTCTGGACCTCAGGGTGATGGCATTAATTCCTCCCTTTGGATTGGGTAATGGTTGAGAGGGGATTCTAGTGGTGCTTGAAGGTTGGTTACTGGAATTTTATGCTGAACCAGGTTGTGTCATAAAAGCTTGTAGAGTAGAGGTGAAACCATTCAGACTGGCATTAATACTGTTCACGATGGTATTTTCCATGGCCAGTTGTCTTTTCTCAAAAGCTTGTAATAAATCTTCATTAGAAGATACAGAAGAATGAGTAAATTGAGAGGTTTGCTACTAATTGTTCGGTGGTCCTTGGTTTTGCCTCAGGTGAGGTGCTCGGTATGGTTGATTTTGCTGCCTGTTGTTGTAATTATTCCACCTCTGATTTCCCTGATTATCTCTGCCTCCCCTATTATTGTTATCCCTCCAATTTTGGTTTGAATTGTCCTGCCATCCATGGTTATTATTTCCACTTTGATTGTACCCTTGGTTGAGGCGGTCATAGAAGTTGTGAGTGGATGCCACCATGTTGTCTTCTTGTTGGAGCTGCGGGCATTCATCAGTGTAATGGCTGTAATCAGCACAAATTCCGCAAATTCTTTGTGGAACTAGTTGTTGGTTTTGCTGCGGTTGAGTTTGCTGAGCTTGATGATTTAACTGCATTTGCTTCAGCAGGTTGGTCATTTCACATATGCTTTGATTTAGAGCAGCAGTCTCTATGCCAGAAGATACTTCTGCAACGGCCCATGAATGGCCTTGCTTCTGTCTGTGGTTCCGAGTAGATTCAGCTAAATCACTGATCAATTGCCAAGCTTCATCAGTGGTCTTGTACTTCTTCATAGACCCATTGTTGGCACTTTCCAATGTGGTCTTATCTTGGGGTCTCATACCTTGTGTGACATAGCTGAGTAGCACGATCTTGTCGATCATGTGGTGGGGGCATGCTTCCAGAAGATTATTGAAGCGCTCCCAGTATTCAAAGAGAATCTCATTGTCATCCTGAACAATTGTAGAGATATCCTTCCTCAGTTTATCAGTAACTTCAGATGGGAAGAATTTCTCCAGGAACTCCTTTCTGAGTGTATCCCAGTTGGATACGTTTGCTAGAGGTTAAGTGTAGTACCACTCTCTTGCTTTTCCCTCAAGAGAGAACGGAAAAGCTTTCAGCAGAATTGAAGTTTCATCAGCACCATCACGCCTGACAGTAGAACAGGCTGCTTGGAAATCTCTCAAGTGCTTGATAGGCTCTTGAGCAGGTAGGCCATGAAACTTCGGCATCAAATTTAGCAGTGCGGTCTTTATTTCAAAATCCGTAGCTACCGCTGGATGATGCGCTTGAAACGGTTGCAGTGTAAAATCAGGAGCTCCTTCCTCCTGAATGGTAATCCTTCTAGCTGCCATGTTTTCTGCACGTAAAACAACCGAATCAGTAGAACGGGGGCTGGTTTCTTCCTCAGATTCACTTTCAGATCCGCCCTCAGAGCGGACTAACCTACGCTGTTCTCGCCTTATTCGTGAAATTGTTCTTTCAATTTCAGGATCGAATATTAGCAGGCGCGGATCAGGAAGTGAACGTGTCATTTGACAGAAGAAACAT